>NC_057397.1:51654672-51956951 GCF_019320065.1 Cervus canadensis | reverse complement strand
GGAACGGAAATAGCCAGTTTGGAATTGGAGATTATAGAATTCCTAAGGTGATGCTCACATTCCCAAACGGAAGTAGAATTCCTGTCACTGAAAAAGCACCTTATAAAGGTTTGTTGGATCTTATTCTGTTAGTCTTCAGGTTCATGGAACAAAATATATCTTTTATTTTTATTTTTTAATTTTTATCTTTTATTTTTAGTGATTGATGTACTCTAATGTATATTTTGTACTTATTAATCATATGTACAAGCAAAAGATAATATGTGAATGCTTTTGTAAGGAGATTCTGTTTCATTAATAAATGTGTTTTCTACCATTTCCAGGAATCATT
Source organism: Cervus canadensis (assembly GCF_019320065.1). Classification (NCBI taxonomy): domain Eukaryota; kingdom Metazoa; phylum Chordata; class Mammalia; order Artiodactyla; family Cervidae; genus Cervus; species Cervus canadensis. The sequence continues at coordinate 51,956,620 of NC_057397.1, read as the reverse complement.
AGAGATTCAACCTGTAAATACATTTCAGAATGGCAGGGCTATCGGTGCTTTGGGATGGAATATGCGATGATGGTTATCGAAAGCCTGGATTCCGACACAGAAACTCGAAGACTCTCCCCGGTTGCTATAGTGAGCAATGGTTATGTTGATCTCATTAATGGTAGGTATTCAGTGTAAATCAACTAGGGTTACTCAAAGCATTCGCTCTTTATTACATTCATGCACATATCTCATAAATTATCTATCACAAAGAACTAGCAAACATCTGAACTTCCTTGCCTTCTGATTGTAAGAAAGATCTAAAGAAGGGAAAGAGACTTGACTCTTCAGCAGTACCCCTCCCATTAGAAAGCAGGCAATAACTCCAAACTGACCATTAAAAGAAGAGGAAGAAGGATGCTTTGAGTGATCTTTATAGGTATGAATGTGGCATAAATACATTTAAGAAAAAATTGATCTGAATGTCTGCAAAAAAGAAAAAACACCCAATTTTCCTTACATAAATTAAAAAACTGATAATGTGATATTTGTAATACTTGAGAATGAACAGTGTCAACCCACACCTTTCATTTTCATGAATCCTTGGAAGATTGAATCTTGAAGCAGTGTGTTGTGGGGTTTTCTGTTTGGCTTTGGTTTTCTCCATCCTGATTTCTTTGACTGTGAAGACTATCTGTGAAGCTCCAGAGTCTAGGTCCCTTCCATGCTGGTCCTTGGTGGCTCTCATATAATGGAAAGCAATGGTCTCCTGAGGATTCAGATCAACTCTAGTGTCCAAGAGTTTTAGAATAAACAGGTGAAGTTCTAAAAGCTACTTAAAACAGAGGGCAAGGACTCTCTGTATATCCCTGAAGTGGCATTGGGGGCTCAAATGTTAGTCCCTATTCATGCTTAGAGTCTTTGAAATGCTGAAGGGGCACATAACCAGGATCAGAAAGATCTCTCTGTCCTGGAAATGTCACAACATGTACCAGAATATTCTGAAATTCCCCAAATAGCCAGTACCCTACAAGTTCATTTTTTTTAACTTGTTGAAGAGACTAGAATGAGGTATGTCAGCTACATGATTTTAAGTCGCCCCTCAATTCTGCTCCAACATATAATCTGCCTGGTTTCTATGACCTACAGTCAACTCAGTTTCAAATTCTACCTTTCAGATTTTATAAAGCAGAGAAATCATGGAAAGAATTTTAAACCAGTAAGTGACTAATGAAGAGGTGTTCAAATTGCTCTGTTTCATATGGGGAAAGATTTTATTCTATTTATTTTTACATTTTGCTTTTCCTGAAAGGCAATACAAGTTTTCCATTTATAATAGTGATATGACATTTCTCTTTTAAGTAAATTTAAATTTTAAAAAGTGACTGTCTAAGGGTAAAGAACCCACCTGCCAATGCAAGAGGCATGAGATGTGTGCTTGATCCCTGGGCTGAGAAGATCCCCTGAAGGAAGGGATGGCAACCCACTCCAGTATTCTTGCCTGGAGAATCCCATGGGCAGAGGAGCCTGGCGGGCTACAGTCCATAGGGTCACAAAGAGTTGGACATGACTAAACTGACTTAGCACACATGCATGTCAGTTTCATGAGAATATAGTTTAATGATAAATAATAACAACGTGGCAAAAATTATGAGAGTGTTAGAAGGATTATTGAAGCTTGGGATGTCTCTACTAGGTGGAAAGAAAAAATTCCAAGATAAAATTTGTACATACCACTAAAGTTTCCCTCAATTTTATTTGTTTTTAAAATATCGCTTATGTTATTCTAAATTTTTTATTCTATGCATAGAAATGTTTGTGTCCAAAACCCACAAAGAAGGTTTATTTGAAAGCAGGATTTATGTTTTTAATGCTAAGGGATATGTTATGCTCTATTTGAGCTTCAGAAGTTTATATTGATGTAAAATTCAATCAAAGTTCAGTTATAAATATTGATCATTCCAAGCAAGCTAGGAAATTGAGCAAAACTAATGAATAAATACTGCTCATACTGTTCATACAAGAAAATTAGAGATACCAAGGGAACATTTCATGCAAAGATGAGTTCGATAAAGGACAGAAATGTTATGGACCTAACAGAAGCAGAAGATATTAAAAAGAGGTGACAAGAATACACAGAAGAACTATACAAAAAAGATCTTCACAACCCAGATAATCATGATGTGTGATCACTCACCTAGAGCCAGACATCCTGGAATGCGAAGTCAAGTGAGCCTTAGAAAGCATCACTATGAACAAAGCTAGTGGAGGTGATGGAATTCCAGTTGAGCTATTTCAAATCCTGAAAGATGATGCTGTGAAAGTGCTGCACTCAGTATGCCAGCAAATTTGGAAAACTCAGCAGTGGCCACAGGACTGGAAAAGGCCAGATTTCATTCCAATCCCAAAGAAAGGCAATCCCAAAGAATGCTCAAACTACCACACAATTGCACTCATCTCACACGCTAGTAAAGTAATGCTCAAAATTCTCCAAGCCAGGCTTCAGTAATACGTGAACTATGAACTTCCAGATGTTCAAGCTGGTTTTAGCAAAGGCAGAGGAACCAGAGATCAAATCGCCAACATCCACTGGATCATCGAAAAAGCAAGAGAGTTCCAGAAAAACATCTATTTCTGCTTTATTGACTATGCCAAAGCCTTTGACTGTGTTCAATCCAGTTCAGTTCAGTCGCTCAGTCGTGTCTGACTCTTTACGACCCCATGAATCACACACGCCAGGCCTCCCTGTCCATCAACAGCTCCCAGAGTTTACTCAAACTCATGCCCACTGAGTCGGTGATGCCATCCAGCCATCTCATCCTCTGTCGTCCCCTTCTCCTCCTGCCCCCAATCCCTCCCAGCATCAGAATTTTTTCCAATGAGTCAACTCTTCTCATGAGGTGGCCAAAGTATTGGAGTTTCAGCTTCAGCATCAATCCTTCCAATGAACACCCACGACTGATCTCCTTTAGGATGGACTGGTTGGTTCTCCTTGCAGTCCAAGGGACTCTCAAGAGTCTTCTCCAACACCACAGTTCAAAAGCATCAATTTTTCGGCACTCAGCTTTCTTCACAGTCCAACTCTCACATCCATACATGACTACTGGAAAAACCATAGCCTTGACTAGATGGACCTTTGTTGGCAAAGTAATGTCTCTGCTTTTTAATATGCTATCTAGATTGGTCATAACTTTCCTTTCAAGCAGTGAGCATCTTTTAATCTCATGGCTGCAATCACCATTTGCAGTGATTTTGGAGCCCAAAAATATAAAGTCTCTCACTGTTTCCACTGTTTCCCCATCTGTTTCCCATGAGGTGATGGGACCAGATGCCATGATCTTAGTTTTCTGAATGTTGAGTTTTAAGCCAACTTTTTCACTCTCCTCTTTCACTTTTATCAAGAGGCTTTTTAGTTTCTCTTCGCTTTCTGCCAAAAGGGTGGTGTCATCTGCATATCTGAGGTTATTGATGTTTCTCCCGGCAATCTTGATTCCAGCTTGTGCTTCTTCCAGCCCAGTGTTTCTCATGATGTACTCTGCATATAAGTTAAATAAGCAGGGTAACAATATACAGCCTTGACATACTCCTTTTCCTATTTGGAACCAGTCTGTTGTTCCATGTCCAGTTCTAACTGTTGCTTCCTGACCTGCATACAGGTTTCTCAAGAGGCAGGTCAGGTGGTCTGATATGCCCATCTCTTTCAGAATTTTCCACAGTTTATTGTGATCTACACAGTCAAGATGATCAGTCCTGGGTGTCCATTGGAAGGACTTATGCTGAAGCTGAAACTCCAGTACTTTGGCCACCTCATGCGAAGAGCTGACTTATTGGAAAAGACCCTGATGCTGGGAGGGATCGGGGGCAGGAGGAGAAGGGGATGACAGAGGATGAGATGGCTGGGTGGCATCACCGACTCAGTGGGCATGAGTTTGAGTAAACTCTGGGAGTTGTTGATGGACAGGGAGGCCTGGCGTGTGTGATTCATGGGGTCGTAAAGAGTCAGACACGACTGAGCGACTGAACTGAACTGAACTGAATGAATAAATACATCAAGAAAATTCATCATTCCATATCTCACTGCTGTGTATATATATATAATCCCAACCACTTTAAAACTGAAGTGCAACAGAGAAGTTTCTTACAAGTCATGTTACATGTGTTCTAGAAATGTCTAAATTCAGATGAAATTGTCCACTTTCTTTTGGCTTTTGAGAGAGTTTAATGGAATGTTATTTTTCACATTTCTTCTGTTTATTTATGATGTTGACCCTCCAATAGTACCTATCCTCATTAACAAAAATATTAAAATAACATGAAGGAATGTTAAAGGCAATAAAAACACACTTAAAGGTTTGTCAAGTTAACAAATTAACTATTGAACAAATGAGTGTGAAAGAAATAATACATCAGTGATTTGGACATTGAAATGTGTGTATTTTCTAGGTACAAGCTGTATTTTTAGCAAATTAGCTCTGTTACAGTGTATTTCCCAATAAATGATTTGAGAAAGTTGGTTCCCCACCCAAAATCACATTTGATAGGAGAAACAGGAGAAAGCATCAAGCATTTTCTTCCTCACTGTGGGGCCTGGACTCAAACATGATTATTAAAGTAGATATATAAATAAATCTGCTATTTCCTTTAATAACCTTCCAATGCAGATCCTCAACATATTAATTCACATTCTGACCCTGGGCTGTCTAAAAGTAAGGATAGTAGAGAGGGAGTTGCTTCCCTGCTTTCCTTAAAAAAAAAAAAATGTTTTCATGTCACCCTTTTTTGTTTGTTTAAAGTCCGTCCAGAGTTTTTATTTATTTATTTATTGGCCACACTGTGACTGTTGCCATGCACAGATTTTTGTTGCCATGCACAGATTCTTGTTGCTGTGCATGGGCTTTCTCTAGTTGCAGCGAGCATGGGCTGCTCTCTAGTTGTGGTGCACAGTCTTCTTGTTCAAGTGGCTTTTCTTCTTGTGGAGCACAGGCTCTGCAGTACACAGGCTCAATAGTTAAGGTACCCGGGCTTAGTTTCCCCATGGCATGTGGGAATCTTCCCAGACCAAGGATCATATCTGTGTCCCCCACATTATCAGGCGGATTCTTAACCACCGAACCATCAGAAAAGACCCATACCTTCTTTTTTAAGGCAAGGCTTGAGAAATAGCTTAGATCACTGAATGGACAGGTAGACGGATAATGACTGTAAATGCTGAACTTGACCACTGCAATTTATTTTGAATACAATTACACTTCAGTCTTTGCACTAGTGATATTCATAATATGGAGCATGAACTTTCATTTGTGTGGATATAGGCCCACAGGATCATGGCTGGTGTGCCGGGTACACATGCCAGAGAAGACTGTCCCTGTTTCACAGCATTGTGGCTCTGGGCAAATCTTACGAGGTCTACTTCACGGGCACCAGTCCTCAGAATCTTCGACTAATGTTGCTTAATGTTGACCATGACAAGGTAAGTCAAGATAGAAATAATTTCTTATTTTATTATTGGTTCCAGGTGTGTAGCAAAGTGATTGATTCAGTTGTACATATACATGTGTCTATCTGAAACTAACACAACACTGTTAACCAACTATATGCCAATATAAAATAAAAAAATATTGTAAATAAATAAATGAAGTAATTATTGATAGGTATGTAAAAAATAATAAAAATTATTTCATTTATTGACTTTGTCAAGAAATGCATTTTGTCATTCAGTAATTCTGTGAAGATTATTTCTGTTCAGTTATTTTGAAGTAATTTATTTTAAAAAGTCTAAAAACCAAAAAAAAGAATTACTGGGGAATTCCCTGGCAGTCCAATGGTTTAGACTCAAGGCTTCAGGGAACTAAGACCCAGCATGCCGTATAGTGTGGCCAGAAAAAAATAATGAATAAACTTAAAAAATCAAAGGCTTAAAAAAAGAGTTATTAGTGTTATTTGCATATATTTCTATCCGCTAAGGACTTTACTTCCTTCCTTGTCCTCTGGAACATCATCAGCCTTAGAGCTCCTTTTCAGGAACCTTTCACTAGGGTACCACTTTCAGTAGGTACCTCCTGTCAGTTGGGTACCACTAAGAATACTGTGAATCCAGACAGTTTTATCAGCCTGAGAGCACACAGGAGTTCCCAGCACCTCTCCCCATATGTCCTGGCTTGTTCTGCTACATCTGAGGTGTGACAGGGAGTCCTACGATTTGAATGATTAGTAAGCAAACCTGAACTTTTATGTAAAAACAGCATGCATCTAAAACTGGTCCTTTAGGATTATATTGCCATTCTTCCATGCTGCTATTATTTATATATGTCAGAAATACACCTTTGGAACTTACTTCAGAGATCACAACACATTATCTAAAATCTCTTCAATGATGTCAGCTCTTTGCTGTAAAATGAATTCTGCTGGGATAATTAACTTTATGCTATGTCAGTGGGAAAAGAGTATGAGGCTAAGTAGAAGTCTCATACTATAGATTTTTTTCCTAAGAGTATGAGACTCAGAATTCCCAGAGTATCAGGAACTGATACTCATCAGTAATGAATATGAGACGAGGCAGAGAGAGGAGTAAGGAAAGGAGACCCTTGAAAATGGCGAGAGCATTTCCATCCTTTCAGCTGCTCGAGATAAAACCTTGGAATCATTCTTTATTCCTCTCTTTCTCTCACATTCCTCATCTAGCCCATCTGCAAATCCTATTGAGTGTTCCTGCGAAATGTCCAGGATCTGACCACTTCTCACCTCCAGTGCTCCTATCCAGCTTGAGCCAACATTATCTCCTCCCTGGAGTGAGGCAGTTCCCTCCCAACACCTCCTCCTGCTCTGCCTTTGCCCCCTCTGTGGTCTGTTCTCAGTAACCACAGAGATACCTTCAAAAACACAGGTCAGAGCAGGCCATGCCTGTGCCCCAAAACTGCAGTAATTTCCCCATTGTCTCTGTACAAGAGCCGGAGTCCTCACAATGGTCTACGGGGCACCTGAGAATCTCCCCCACCCCTTAGCACTCTGACTTCTCCTCCAGCCATGCTGGGCCCCTTGCTATTCCTCACCACACCAGACATCTTCCCCCTGGGCCTGCGTTTCCGATGATGCTAAGTCTGCCTGGAACATTCTACATTCCACTCCCAACTTCCTCAAGTCTCTCCTTTGTAGGCCTACCCTGACCACCCCTCCCTGCTGGCTCGCCCAGTTACTCAGACTCTGATCTACCTTTCCTTGTTTCCTATGGCACTTCTCACCTTTTAGCATGCTTCATACTCTAATTTTCATTATTTCTATTATATATTGTCTCTCCCTATTCTAGAATGTAAGCTCAAAGAGGGCGGGGACTTTTGAAAGTTCCTAAAATAGTGCCTGAATCAGAAAGAGACTCAATTTTTTGAGTGAAAGAGAATATTTACATGTAGCTTATCAGATTTCTTGTAAATTCTGCCCCACCTTTGCAAAAGCCTTAGGTCTTTTGCTTTATCTGATAACATGAAATATGGGGGATGAACATGAAGGATGACCCACAGTTAATCAGAATAGTTATTTTGACTGATTTTTTTTTAATCTTACTAACAAAATTTTCTCAGAGATGAGCAGTGTTTTCAACATTAAGTACCTAATTTTGTGTGGTTGCATTGTACAGAAGAGCACTGCTAATGCTCCCAGTTCCCCTGCCCCTGGAGTTGAAAGCCTGTGTTGAATGTCATCTTTAAAAGGAATTCTTTCTTTAAAATAGAGGTTGTCCTCTAGTATTTTTTCTTACATTACATTCTTTCCTATGAATGCGTGCATGCTCAATCGCTCAGTCATGTCTTACTTTGAGACCCTATGAACTGTAGCCCACCAGGCTTCTCTGTCCATGGGATTTCCCAGGTAGGAATATTGGAGTGGGTTGCCATTTCCTTCTCCAGGGGATCTTCCTGACCCAGGGACCAAAACCAAGTCTCTTGCTTCTCCTGCGTTGGCAGGCAGATTCTTTAGCACTGCACCACATGGGAAGCCCTTTCCATGAATTCACACACACCTTGCATGCCTGCATGCATCCTAAGTCGCTTCAGTCATGTCCAACTCCTTGAGATCCCATGTTGAATGTAAATCTGTTTAAAGTTTTTAGTTTAATATTTACCCTAAATCCATAAAACTTTGTTTTAATATTCTATGGAAGGCATGTATAAAGAATATTTTTGAAGTGCTAAGTTCTAAGTATTCTGTTTCATTGTTCTCTTTAGATGTAAAAATGTTGTTTGTTTTTAACAGGCTGTTCTGGTAGGAATTTTTTTCCCCACACGTCAGCGTTTGGATGTCTATGTGAACAATGCACTGGTCTGCCCGCAAGATACAGTGTGGAACTCCCAACAGAAACATTGTGAACTTACTAGACAACTGTATACAGGTATTTGCTCAGAAAAATACAACATACATTGTATATGTACTTAATGGTGTATAAAATTCTTCATAGTGTTTCATTATTAATATTTTAAGTTCCTTAGCCCGTGACAAATACACAGAAAATAAATGTTTACCCATGGTCCACCATACACTAAGATGTGTTCCTTTAGAACATGTGTGCCCTGAAAGATCCCTCCTGATGGAATTCTTATCTATCTGCAAATCTGCAGATAACAGTCTGTATGGCTATTCCTTTGCCCTGGGAACATTTATATGCTACACATTTAGTTCAGTTATATCTGCATACAGAAGAGATTTCACTTACAATGTTTACCCTATGTTTGCTTCACTTCTCTTTCATAGAGGTTAGAACCTAACTTCATTGGTAGTCACCAGAAGTATTGCCGAGAAAGTTAGCATAACACCAATTGAACACTGTGAAATAAATATGTGAAGTAATCTCTGGATTTAAAGGAAATATATGAAAGAAGCTAACTTGCGCATTTACCAGTGTTGCAAAACCAAGATTTATCTCTGCTCCTGGAAGTCTTTTTGTTAAACAGGATCCTAATAAGGCCAGTCCGCTCCTTTCCACATGTGCTACTTATCATCATATTTTAGCTGCGCCCCCTAATCTTGGTTAGCGATTACATCAGTGTGTGCTGTAGATCATAATAGAAGCTAGACAAGAGAGTATGAATGAATAACCCATAATCATTACTGTCTGTGAAGCAAGTCCTACTTGTACTAATATGAATAGCTGCTATTTCCAGAGACGTTGCTATGTGTCAGGCACTGTGCTAAGTGCTTTGTATAAAATAACTCGCTGTTCCTATGTCCTAATAATAACCCTCTGAGGTAGGCACAGATGGGAAACTGAGACACAAGGGGGTGACGTAATTTGCCAAGGTCTTTGCCTTAGCTCAGGCTGCCATAACAAAATGCCATAAACTAGATGGCTTAAAAACAGAAATTTATTTTTTTACTATTCTGGAGGCCGTGAGATCAGGATACCATTATGATCTGGTTCTGAATACTTGCAGATGGCTGCCTTCTCGCTGTAATCTCAGGTGGCAGGGAGGGGCTGGAGAGAGCTGAGTTCTCTGGTGTCCCTTCTTGTAAGGGCCTTAATTCATCATGAAGTCCCCACCCTCACGACTTCATCTAAACCTAATTACTTAGCAAAGACCTCATCTCAAAATCCTGTCACACTGGGGGTTATGGCTACCATATGTGAATTTGAGTGGGGGGGACACAACCAGTCCAGAGCAATATCAGAGCTGGTAGGGGCAGAGCAAGGTACTGAACACATAGAGTCTAGCTCTATAACCCATGCACTTTGTTATGCTCCATGGCCTCCTTGTGAATTAGGAGAGTCAGTGTTATTTTTACATACAAATGATTGCACCTATTTGCAGCTTAATTTTTATAATTTTTAACTCTTTTTTAAAAAAACACAATACTTTTCATACAAAGTACTCTATAATTCAAGTCAAGGAGAAAGAAAGAATATCAACAGGCAGAACTTAATAAATTGGTTACAGGGAATTGATTATAGAAGTCTGCAAAACAATACCACCACTGCTCTTTTAGAAAATTTTTTTCTGAAATAGCATTGTTTTTAGACAAACATTTTGCTTTGACACTTGGAATGAGAAATGATAACCCTGTATTATGACTCTGTACGTATCTCTTTAGGTTGCCCAAAATGTGAAGGCATGAGAAAGTTATCTAGAATAAGTGATATATGCATCTCTAATGGTAGCTTGAGAACAGCTTCAGTTTATAATACAAAAGCACACGCTTCAGATTCATGGAATGTTTAGGCCAAATTGCAAGTAGAACTTATACTAGTAGATGTTAAAAAAATATATAGTAATAATGAAATGGCTTCTTAATGCCGTTGTTTTGAATGTCTATTATGTTAGTAAGACATAATCTCTTTTTTCTAAGATTCTAATTTCTTTTCCTCAGCATGCTCAGTATGAAATGTGGTAAGAAGCTTCATACCACATTCCAGTATTATTGTACAGTCAGACTTTGTGTTCAATATGTGTTAGTGGATTTATTACTTCTTGGACATTTTTTATTCTCTGCCCTAAAAATCATTTATATATATTTATTAATTACACATATATGTATATATAATCTCATCACTTTTACAAAAATTCAGTGCCCTAGGAGAATTTGTTTTACATTAACTGAAGGGTTTTCAGTCTGAAATGTAAACTTTTGTTATTGATGTAAGATCCTTCTGAGATCTTTTCGTATAAACTTTATTTATATTATACACTTTTGTCCTTAGTAAAAATAAAAGCGCTGAATCATCAGTTTTCCTTAAGAGCTTGTATATAGCACTGCATAAACTAAATGGCTACATTTTTTAATTACAAAATGCCTTTAGTCAAGGCTTTAAAATTCTGAAAACGTAAATAGTGTTACAACATAGATTTCTAGTTTATAATTAGATTTTATTTCTCATTAGTATTTGTCTATAGCTAGTTGTTTTCTAAACTAAATTTAATACATAATTATTATTAATGGTCTTATTTTAAAAATTGACTAATTTTGCATGTCAGTTCTATAAATGTTTTTGCTTTTAATATGCACATTTTCCTGTGAAAGAATGATAATATTGAACTTTTTCAGAATTTCCTACATTTTAAACAAATATTAAATACTGCATGGTAATTATGATAATATAAATAAATTTAACTGTGCTATTTTGGCTTTTTTTCCTTTACAGAGCCATTACTTCCTAACCTGAATTCCTCTGTCCTTGGTGAGAACTACTTTGATAGAACCTACCAGATGCTTTACCTTTTGGTTAAAGGAACTATACCTGTTGAAGTTCATACCACTGCAGTCGTATTTGTCTCTTTCCAACTACCTGCTGTAACAGAGGATGACTTTTATAGCTCTCATAATCTGGTTAGAAATCTTGCCTTGTTCCTAAAGATACCAAGTGACAAAATCCGTGTCAGCAAAGTAATACGAGGGGAGAGCCCGCGGAGGAAGAGATCCATGGAGCTCACGGTTGAACTGGAGATTGGTGATCCTCCCCCTCGGTTTGTAACCAATGACACCACAGGTATGAAAAGTAGACACTTGAGAAAGGGTAATGTCATTACCAAAACCACATCCATAAATAACACTATTGAGGCTTGGTAAGCCAGGCCTCAGGAAATCCCACCAACCCCACATCCTGACCCTCTTAGGACCTGGAGACCCTTTTCTCTGCTCTACTCCTGTAATCCCAAACTCTTTTGAATTATGAAGAAACTTCAACCTCTATTTTGTTATTGTAGCAATTAATTACTTTCACAATAGGATTTGACCTAACGAAAGATCCAAAAAATGGCCTAAAGAAGTGACCTTCTAGTTGAGACATTCAGGATGAAAAGAGTTGGTCAAAGTGGGTGGTAAGAATACTGGAGCTGAGGAAATAGGTAGTTCGAGTTTGGTCCAATTGAAGAAGTGGAAAGGACCCAGAAGATCTGCAGCAGAAGGTTCCAGGAAGTACAAGCTGCTGGAGACGAGGTTGAGAGGTAGACAGGTGCTAGATCATGGGAAACCAAAAGAGGTTCTCCCCTTTGTAAGCCAAGAGAAGGACAGTAGGGGTCTTCCTAAGGGAGATAAATAAACCCTTGGAGATTATGAGAGGTGGAGTAGTAGGTTGGATTTCTAAAGTTACCTGTTTATACTAATAAGTACAAATGTGCAAGAATATGTCCTGTCCTTCATTTCTGTGAATGACCTAATCAGCCTTACTAGCCATCACCCCTTTCTCTGTCCCTCACTCACTATACCCTATTTTCTAGGTATCAGAGATCAAAATAAGCTCAGCTATTCCATCAAAGGTAACTTTGGTGGCTTAAATTATGGTTTCCTTAGGCTGACTCTAGTTGAGCATTTGGTTAAATGTTCAGACCTTCAGATTTTCTTCCTCTCCATCTTTTCAAGTTGGTATCTGAATGTCAAGGGGCTTTCTTGACCTCAGACCCTCGAGTCACCCTCTTGTCCTCATAATTTCTGTGACAGGGTGGGTGGTCTTCTCTGCTCTGCCTGAACCTCTCTGTGGTGCAGCTGAACTTTCCTGGCCTCTTGACATGCAATCACGTTCTCAGCTGTAATTCCATGCTGTTGTCTCTGGTGGTCAAGCACAAGTGTCTAGGCATACGCCTCTCCAAGCAGATGAGATCTGGGTCTCTGTAGGAGGAAGATTAGCATCCAGCTTAAGCTTCAAGTCCCTTTGCTTGTACAAGTCCTGGGATGGGCTTTAACTTTCAAGACCCTGAAAGAAGGGTCCACTTAATAATGTGGTCAAATAATTGACTATTATTATAAAAGTTGTACATATAAGACTTATTCTTAAAGAGAGTCTCCATGTTGTATAAAGTTCAGACTCAGAAAATCCTCATCTACCCCATTCCTGTTAAGCATCTGTTTCATTCAACTCCCAGGCTCTCTTATGTGTCCACCTAGGTACTGAGTATTCTCATCTTCTGCCACTAGAGTCATCACTCATTTCCCCAGGAGGTTGGCTTCCAAGCGTTAACCCCATGCACCTGCCATGTTGCTCTTCTGGAATTCTACCAGTTAGGCAGGCCAAAGCTTCCTCCCTTGTGGGGATCAGCCTGTGAAAAGGCTTGCATGAATGGAAGGAAGTACTGATCAGCTCTCTGTTGAAGGAAATAGGAAGCACAAGCTTGTATTTGCAGCCAGATCTTCCAGCGCTTCCCTGGTGGCTCAGCTGTTAAAGAATCCACCTGCAATGTGGAAGACCTTGGTTCGATCCCTGGGTTGAGAAGATCTCCAGGAAAAGGGAATGGCTATCCACTCTAGTAGTCTGGCCTGGAGAATTCCATAGACTGTATAGTCCATGGGGTCACAAAGAGTCAGATACGACTGAGCGACTTTCACTCTCTACGCAGTCATAGGTTACTCTCCTTCATCAGCCTTGGGTTTCCTTATATCTACAGGGTCAGGGCTTTGAGATCAGTATAGTCTCTAATTTAGTCCAGGAGTTGCATCAGGTTCAGATACAGGTCTGTATATACAGATTGTTCACTGACTCTAAAAAAATCCTTGGTAAGCCCTTACATGTATTGAAGTCCAGTACCTACTACACTAGCCACTCTAATGTCAAAAGAAACTGTGATTTATTTCCTGTATGTAATCTAAATTGCTTCACATACAACCTCTCCTACCCTCCATTCTCTAAAAGTAGTTTTATCTTGCTAGCCAGATTTAGATATAAATTGGATATTTAGATACCCAGATATAGGCACACTGCAGTTTAAGAACATGGAAATAGGGGCAGGAGGAAAGATAGGCCAACAGCTTGTTTCTAAGAGTTAAACTGAATTAGGACTTGAGGTCTCAAGGAAAGCCCTACAACCTGGCAAGGAGTGACATCACAGCAAAATTTTGGAAAGTGGCAAGAAAGATAAGCATGGAGGAGTACTTCTGGCCCCTCACAGCCTTCACAAAGTGTTAGGACATCCAGAAGTTTCCAGGTGTCCCAGAAAGTGGTTGCTTAAGTACTGAGGGGACCTCTGGACAAAGAGTAATGTCAGGAAAAACAGCTCTTCAAGTGAAAGTCTTTGGTTTCTAGCTGGCAGTCAGCAGAAATGGATGCCTTCACATGTCGGATGGTCAGAGAGGACCTGTTAACCATGCCGACAGGTCAGACGTGCCACCGTGCACCAAAAACCAGCGAGGAAGATGGTTGTAGCAGTGTATGGGTGTGAAGCACCTTGGTACAGCTGCCCATAACCAGAAAGCCATCTTTCTGGCGAGTGTGTGGGTGGGGAGAGTCTGAAAGACTGCCATTTATCCGGAAGAGACTGAATCAACCAGAACAGGCCTTTAAAATGGACAGGGACTAAAAATACCCGAGACTGTGATTTTCAGTGGCAGGTGAGGACTTCTGCCCGAGAGCACTGCCGCCTGAGCACGCTAAGCTTGAGGGCCTCGCCTTTGTGGAAGAAGCTCGATGACTAAAGCCCTCAGGGCATGAGTCTGGGTAGGGAAGGTGCTAGAGACATAGGAACAGTACACCAAAACATTGGCTGCGGTTGTTGGTTTTTTTTTTTTTTAATATTTTTCTGTTTCTTTTTCATTGGAATATAATTGATTTTACAATGTTGTGTTAGTTTCTGCTGTATGACATCACGAATCAGCCATTGTTGTTGTTGTTCAGTCGCCCAGTCATGTCCAACTCTTTGTGACCCCATAGAGTGCAGCACGCCAGGCCTCCCTGTCCATCACCATCTCCCAGAGTTTGCCCAGTTTCATGTCCATTGCATCAGTGATACCATCCAGCCATCTCATCCTCTGACATTTTCCCAGCATCAGGGACTTTTCCAATGAGTCGACTGTTCACACCAGGTGACCAAAATACTGGAGATTCAGCTTCAGCATCAGTCCTTCCAATGAGTATTCAGAGTTGATTTCCCTTAATATTGACTGGTTTGATCTCCTTGCTGTCCAAGGGACACTCAGGAGTCTTTTTCAGCACCACAGTTTGAAGGCATTAATTCTTTGGCAGTCTGCCTTCTTTACAGTCCAGCTCTCACAACAGTACATGACCACTGGGAAGACCATAGCCTTGACTATACGAACCTTTGACAGCAGAGTAATGTATCAGCTTTTCAACACACTGTCTAGGTTTATCATAGCTTTCCTGCCAAGAAGCTGATGTCTTCTGATTTCATGGCTGCAGTCACCGTCTGCAGTGATTTTAGAGCCCAAGAAGAGGAAATCTGTCACTAGTTCCACCTTTCCCCCTTCTATATGCATGAAGTAATGGTACTAGATGACATAATCTTAGTTTTTTTTAATATTTAATTTTAAGCCAACTTTTTCATTCTCCTCCTTCACTCTCATCAAGAGGGTCTTCAGTTCCTCTTCACTTTCTGCCATTAGAGTGGTATCATCCACACATCTAAGGTCGTTGATATTTCTCCCACCTATTCTAATTCTAGCTTGCAACTCATCCAGCTCAGCATTTCTCATGATGTGCTCAGTGTATAGGTTAAATAAACATGGTGCCAGCAGACATCCCTGTTGTACTGCTTTCTCAATCCTGAACCAATCGATTGTTCCATACAGGGTTCTAACTGTTGCTTCTTGACCTGCATACAGGTTTCTCAGGAGACAGGTAAGATGGTTGGTATCCCCATCTCTTTAAGAGTTTTCCACAGTATTTTATGATCCACACAGTCAGAGGCTTTAGTGTAGTTGATAAAAGAGAGGCAGATGTTTTCCTGGAATTTCCTTTCTTTCTCTATGAACCAACGAATGTTGGCAATTTATCTCTGGTCACTCTGCCTTTTCTAAATCCAGCTTGTATATCTGGAAGTTCTTGGTTCTCATAATGCTAAAGCCTAGCATGCAAAATTTTAAGCATGACCTGATTAGATGATTAAGCAGGTTCTGATTAGACCTGGGAGATGAGGCAATTGTCCAATGATTAGATCATTCTTTAATACTACCCTAAGGAGGGGATACATATGTATATATGTGTGTATATATCCCCTCCTTCTTGAGCCCCTCTCCCACTCTCCCATTCCACCCATCTAAGTTATCACAGGTTCCAGCCTTCTAGGTCATCACAGAGCACTATGCTGTATGACAACTTCCCACTAGCTATTTCACACATGGTAGGGTATATATGCCAGTGATACTCTCTCCATTCATCCCACCCTCCTTCTCCCTCTATGTCCACAGGTCCATTCTCTACATCTGTGCCTCTGTTTCTGCCCTGCAAATAGGTTCATCAATACCATTTTTCTAGATTCCATATATATGCACTAATAGACAGTGTTTGATTTTCTCTTTCTGATGGGCTTCACTCTGTAGTTGTTTCTTAAACGGTCATGCTGACTGCAGTGTGTAGAACAGAATGCAAGAGGAATGGATGCCAGGAAGCCAGTTTGAAAGCTGTTTTCGTATCTCTGCTGCTGATGGGTTTACTAGGATTTGGGCAGTGGAGTCAGAGAGAATTAGAAATTGAGAACTGATTATATGTGTGGGGGACAGGTGAAGTAGAAGGGCTCAAGGAGAGTTCCAGGCTTCTCTGGCAAGAGGTGCCCCTTCACAAGGTAAGGAGCCTTAGCGGGGGAAGTAGGTTTACAAGGAACTGCAAAGCTACAAAAAGGGAACAGAAACTACCTACAGTGTTAGAATTAACCTTGAAAATTGTCAGTGTCCAGAGCAAGGAACATTTTTGTTGGTAATTTAATGATAATGTTAGCCACTCATTACTATAGACTATAAATTCGATGATGCTAATTATCCTTCCATTCTGCAATTAACACTCTATTTTTTTAAAAAGTAATATTTGATGATAGACATACATGAGAGTGCTTCACTGCTAAACAAAGAATGACATAGGAAAGTATCAAATTAAGAAACATTTTTCCCTGCATGCTCTCACTCATTTTTCTTGAAATTATATTATCACCTTTGTTTTTTTTCTTTAATTCTAGCTAAAAATATATATATATATTCTACAGAGTTTTTTATTTTCCTGACCTCCTTAGTATGACTTTATCATGTTTAGCTCAGGTACAGTTAGAAACCTGTAGAATTCTTTAATGTGGATAGAGCGAACGACACAAACAAAAACTAAAGTGGAATATTCTCACACGTTCTCACTATTCCATATTCTTACAGTCCATGTGTCATAACACTTTCCTCACAGGTCAGATGCAGTTATCTGAACTCCAAGAAATTGCTGGTTCTCTTGGACAAGCTGTAATTTTAGGAAAAACCAATAGTATCCTCGGATTTAATGTCTCTTCCATGTCTATTACCGATCCAATCCCCAGTCCCAGTGATTCTGGCTGGGCTAAGGTAAGAAAATGCAACTAGAAAGATGCATTTTGCTATTTAAAACATTGCTTCTTTCTTATTTTAACTGTTCTTCTATTTCAGTATGGTACATGTCTTTCTAATTATTGCCTATTTTTTTTTACAGTATTGCCAAAATCATAAAGTAGTTGAAAAAGGAGTGTATCTTCTAAAAAAGTATTTATTGGTATAAAATGTGCTTTGCTTTGATTATTTACAACAGTGCTTCATGAATATGCTCTAGAGGAAATATTGTAATAATATTGACTTCACGCCTTGAACATACTTTTAACAATGAATGTTGCATTTAGCCTGGCTAAGACGAGTTTGCTACTGAATGTAGTTTACCATGTGATAACCACTCTACGGCTCATGACCATTCACAGGTGACTGCCCAGCCGGTTGGAAGGTTTTCGTTTCCTGTTCATCATGTGGCCCTCGTGTCTTCGCTCTTAGTGATCACTCAGCCGGTGGCGACACAGCTGGGACAGCCATTTTCTCAACAGCCGTCAGTAAAGGCAGCAGATTCCGACGTAAGTTATAACTCAGAGATTTATTTAAGTGGACGAATGAACTTATCAGTTCTGGAGGGTGAGCCAGCTTCAC
Source organism: Cervus canadensis (assembly GCF_019320065.1). Classification (NCBI taxonomy): domain Eukaryota; kingdom Metazoa; phylum Chordata; class Mammalia; order Artiodactyla; family Cervidae; genus Cervus; species Cervus canadensis. The sequence goes on along the minus strand of NC_057397.1, from coordinate 51,938,800 downwards.
TAATCCTGGTACACCAGCAACCTGGGAATGGCACTGCCTCTTCAAATTTGGACTGTTATCTATGAATATCGTCTTTTACTGTTTTTAAAATGTGCCTTTTCTGTGAACTTGTTCCACAACTTTTTATTTGAACTTTTTGTGCAGGAAAAGGAGCATCTGTAGATGTAAAATTTGAAATGAGACATTTAAAAAGATGAAGTTCTATATATCTTTTTTTTAGGAAAAAACAAAAGAAGCATGGTAACAGGCCAATTGTTGTAATTCTCTACTCTTTTTTTCTTTAGGGTAATTGTGTATCAGTTGGGATTACTGCACTAGCTTTGAAGGCCATACTAAAGGACTCCAATAATAACCAAATCAGTGGACTTAGTGGAAACACAACAATTCCATTTAGCAGCTGTTGGGCCAACTACACAGATCTTACTCTTCTTAGAACAGGTGAGTGTACTATTTTGGATCCTCACATGTATATCCATAAATAAGGATAATTATAATTTCCTTTTAATGAACGAAGTGGTCTATACTACTATGGTCAATAAATTATAGAAATCAGAATGTCTAGCTTACAGAAATATATCTAATATGCAAAACAAGGTGAAAAATAAAATAAGCAATTAAGAAAATTAAAACAGGTAATTTGAAGATGTAGATCAAAATTATATAATGATTCATATTTTCTTTCTCATCCATGTGTAATTTTTCTAAGTTTTCTCACTATGTGAGAATTACATTTTACATGTATAATAAGAAAATTTAATATATAGAGCTTTCAGTTCAAGAAAAGCAAAGGTAAGATAGTGTCAGGTAATTTTAATGTCCCATGCTAGAGTTCAGAGTTGGGCTGGAAAGTGGGTTCTAGTCTTTCTATAAGCCAATGCAAAGGAGAAAACAGGAGCATTTCCATGATTCATGGCTCTCTAAAGATAGAACAGTCGCTCTGATGAATTACAATTTGCTCTGAGATCAGAGCAAATGTCTCCTGTGAGTTCTCATGGAGTATACTCATGATCTCTTCAACATGGTTAACGTAAATATGGCCACAACTCCCACAGCGAGGTTTCTTATGTTATTTCCATGTGGACTGATGGCATAGCTTCAATTGGTAAAAGCCTTTCTACTATGGCAAAAATGATTTGTCCAAAAAATAGGTCTCTAGTGATGACAGATGAATCAATGTCAAAAAGAAGGAAACAGACTCTCTGTGTTGGAGACAGGCCAACATTACTCTGTTTACCTCAACCCGGGGCTCATTTAGGACCTTTTAGGCCCTAACTCCTGAAAAAGTTTTATCTCAGCCCTCCCTTTCCTCACCAGTGTTATTTCAAACACACACATACTAAAGGTCAGAATAAAAGCCACAGTAGGGCTTTCCTGGTGGCTCAGTGGTAAAGAATCCATCCATGTGCCAGTGCAGGAGATGGGTTTGATCCCTGATCTGGGAAGATCCCACATGCCACAGAGCAACTAAGCCTGTGTACCACAACTACAGAGCCTGAGCCTTAGAGCCCATGCTCTGCAACGAGAGAAACCACCGCAATGAGAAACTCTCGCACTGCAATTAGAGAGTTGCCCCCGCTCACCACAGCAATGAAAACCCAACACAGCCAAAAATAAATTCTCTTTAAAAAGCCAAAATAAAGAGTCAGAGAAGTTAAAGAAATTCTAACAATAATCTGGATTTTTTTTTTCATAAGAGCTAAATAGCAAAAGCTAAAATCATTCCAAAAGAGAGAAGCTTGATCTTCCTACTGGGCAGCAATATCTCAACCTAGAGTTTGATGGAAATCAAATCCGGTGGCAATGAGTTCAACATTGTGCTCTGGGGCAAGAACCTGGAGTGTCCTGTAAGTTTCAACAGTCAGCCTCAATGATGGGACCTTTCTATGGGCTATGAGGCACTTGACAAGAACGCCATCTGAGAGAAGGTTGCCCACCTCCCCAGGAAGGTGGACTCAGAAGGTTCCCAGCGGCAAAGACCCAACCTGAGGATCAACGTCTTCATACTAACACTTTCAGTGGCAGTGTTCCAAAGTAACTGGGGGGAAAAAAAAACAAACATAAAAAACAAAGTAACTGGGATCACTGGAGTGCTGAAGCAATAATGGAGATTTTGGCACTTTTCATGATAACAAAATAGTGCTCTCCTTTTACCCAGTAAATTTTCCTTTAGAGTTCAAAGCTTCCCTTCGAGTGTCTATCTGTTATTTCTAATTCTCTTCCTCCCTCCCTCCCTCCCTTCCTCCTTCCTTCCTTATTTCTTGCTTTCTTTTTCCCCATGAGGTGTAGGCTTTCAGTTCCCTGCTTCTGTACAGTAAGGAAGGTCAAATATAGTCATCTTTTCATGATTTTTAGATTGGTTAGCCAGTTTGTAGATTAAGCACTGTAAAACTGTAAAAAACAACAAAGCATATGCAAGAAAAGTGATGAACTGTCTTTCCATTGCTCCTTGGTCAACTGTACAATGATCAGACAAGGCTCAGCACCCTCAGCTCTCTTCCATACTGTCCTTTGTTTCAAACAGCCAGTCCTGGGCACTAGGAGAGAACCCCTAAGAAGTAGGTATTGAGGTTCCAGAAAGAAAATCTATCCAGAGTCCTCCTGTCCATAGCTGATGAGCAGATAAAAGTGAAAGTGTTAGTTGCTCAGCCCTGTCTGACTCTTTGTGACTTCATGGACTGTAGCCCACCAGGCTCCTCTGTCCATGGAATTCTCCAGGCAGGAATACTGGAGTGGGTAGCCATTCCCTTCTCCAGGGGATTTTCCTGACCCGGGATTGAACCTGGGTTCCCTGCATTGCAGGTGGATTCTTGAGCATCTGAGCCACCAGGGAAGTTAACTATAGCAGATAGAACACTTCTCACTCTGAGCCCCTCTCTACACTTGTTTATATTTCAATTCATTTGACTCAGTTTCCAAAAGTACTTCATTAGGGGTTATACAATATTTGTAAGTTGATGAAAACCCAGTTGGAAGTGTATGAAAACAAGCAGATAATCAAAGGAAGTCAAACACTGCTGATTTTTTTTCCCCCCAGGGAAAAATTTTAAGATTGAATTTATCCTGGATGAGTCTGTTCGGGTGGAGTCCAGGCCTCTCAGCCTGGCCCCGCAGTCTGTCTCCAGCCCAGGCAGTAGCAGCAGCGGCGGCGGCAACAGCAAGGCATCCACGGTGGGCCCAGCTGCCCAGAGAGTGACTACAGTGATAAGCTGTCTGGTGGGAAGAGTGCTGCTCCTGGAAGTATTGACGACTGCAGTTGTGACATTGAACGTACTCTAGGTAAGCATGCTACATGCTGTTTGTCCCCAAATACTAAAGTATCAGAAAATGCTTACTGAATAAAGACAGCAGCGTGGCACCACTGTGGACACAAAGACAGTCTCAGCCACTAAGAAAGTTGTTGCCCACCCAGCAGAGGCGGGGGTCGGCGGTGGCCTGCTGCAGGGCTGGGGGCACTGAGTGCAGCAGTGCATGCATGGGACCTTTTGAAGGAGGTCACCATGATCTTCATTACCTCCTTCATAGTTTGGCCCCAGGTCAAATAACAGGAAGGGAACACAGTCCCACCCATCAGCAGAAAAAGATTTACTGAGCATGGCCCCACCCATCAGAACAAGACTTAGTTTCTGCCTCTGTCAGTCTCTCCCATCAGGAAGCTTCCATAAGCCTCTTATCTTTCTCCATCAGAGGGCAGACAGACTGAAAACCTTGATCACAGAAAACTAACCAATCTGATCACATGGACCACAGCCTTGTCTAACTCAGTGAAACTATGAGCTGTGCCTCGTAGGGCCAACCAAGACAGACGGGTCATGGTGGAGAGTTCTGACAAAACGTGGTCTACTGGAGAAGGGAATGTCAAACCACTTCAATATTCTTGTCTTGAGAACCCCATGAACAGTATGAAAAGGCAAAAAGATAGGACACTGAAAGATAAACTCCCCAGGTCAGTCGGTGCCCAATATGCTACTGGAGATCAGTGGAGAAATAACTCCAGAAAGAATGAAGAGACAGAACGAAAGCAAAAACAATGCCCAGTTGTGGATGTGACTGGTGATGGAAGCAAGGTCTGGTGCTATAAAGAGCAATATTGCATAGGAACCTGGAATGTTAGGTCCATGAATCAAATCAAATTGGAAGTGGTCAAACAGGAGTTGGCAAGAGTGAACATCGATATTTTAGGTATCAGCAAACTAAAATGGACTGGAATGGGTGAATTTAACTCAAATGGCCATTATATTTACTACTATGGGCAAGAATCCCTTAGAAGAAATGGAGTAGCCATCATAGTCAACAAAAGAGTCCGAAATGCAGTACTTGGATGCAGTCTCAAAAACGACAGAATGATCTCTGTTTGTTTCCAAAGCAAATGATTCAGTATCACAGTAATCCAAGTCTATGCCCCAACCAGTAACGCTGAAGAAGCTGAAGTTGAACAGTTCTATGACCTACAAGACCTTCTAGAACTAATGCCCAAAAAAGATGTCCTTTTCATTATAGGGGACTGGAATGCAAAAATAGGATGTCAAGAAATACCTGAGGCAAAATTGGCCTTGGAGTACAGAATGAAGCTGGTCAAAGACTAACAGAGTTTTGCCAAGAGAACACACTGGTCATAGCAAACACCCTCTTCCAACAACACAAGAGAAGACTCTACACATGGACATCACCAGATGGTCAACACCGAAATCAGATTGATTATATTCTTTGCAGCCAAAGATGGAGAAGCTCTATACAGTCAGCAAAAACAAGACCGGGAGCTGACTGTGGCTCAGGTCATGAACTCCTTATTGACAAATTCAGACTTAAATTGAAGAAAGTGGGGAAAACCACTAGAGCATTCAGGTATGACCTAAATCAAATTCCTTATGATTACACAGTGGAAGTGAGAAATAGATTTAAGGGATTAGATCTGATAGACAGAGTGCCTGAAGAACTATGGACGGAGGTTCATGACATTGTCCAAGAGCAGGGATCAAGGCCATCCCAAAGAAAAAGAAATGGAAAAAGGCAAAATGGTTGTCTGAGGAGGCCTTATAAATAGCAGTGAAAAGAAGGGACACAAAAGGCAAAGAAGAAAAGGAAAGATACACCCATTTGAATGCAGAGTTCCAAGGAACAGCAAGGAGAGATAAGAAAGCCTTCCTCAGTGAACAATCAAAGAAATAGAGGAAAACAATAAAATGGGAAAGACCAGAGATCTCTTCAAGAAAATTAGAGATATGAAGGGAATATTTCATGCAAAGATGGGCTCAATAAAGGACAGAAATGGTATGGACCTAACAGAAGCAGAAGATACAAGAAGAAGTGGCAAGAATACACAGAAGAACTATACAAAAAAGATCTTCACAACCCAGATAATCATGATGGTGTGATCACTCACCTAGAGCCAGACATCCTGGAATGAGAAGTCAAGTGAGCCTTACAAAGCATCACTATGAACAAAGCTAGTGGTGGTGATGGAATTCCAGTTGAGCTATTTCAAATCCTAAAAGATGAGGCTGTGAAAGTGCTGCATTCAATATGCCAGCAAATTTGGAAAACTCACCAGTGGCCACAGGACCAGAAAAGGCCAGTTTCCATTCCAATGCCAAAGAATGCTCAAACTACACCACATTGCATTCATCTCACCCGCTAGCAAAGTAATGCTCAAAATTGTCCAAGGCAGTCTTCAATAGTACATGAACTGTGAACTTCCAGATGTTCAAGCTGGATTTAGAAAAGACAGAGGAACCAGCAATCAAATTGCCAACATCTGTTGGATCATCGAAAAAGCAAGAAACTTCCAGAAAAACATCTACTTCTGCTTTATTGACTATGCCAAAGCCTTTGACTGTGTGGATCACAACAAACTGTGGAAAATTCTTGAAGAGATGGGAATACCAGACCACCTGACCTGCCTCCTGAGAAATCTGTATGCAGGTCAAGAAGCAACAGTTAGAACTGTACATGGAACAACCAACTGGTTCCAAATAGGAAAAGGAGTACATCAAGGCTGTATATTGTCACCCTGATTATTTAACTTATATGCAGAGTACATCATGAGAAATCCTGGGCTGGAAGAATCACAAGCTGGAATCAAGATTGCTGGGAGAAATATCAATCACCTCAGATATGCAGATGACACCACCCTTATGGCAGAAAGTAAAAGAAAAACTAAAGAGCCTCTTTATGAAAGTGAAAGAGGAGAGTGAAAAAGTTGGCTTAAAACTCAACATTTGGAAAACTAAGATTGTGGCTTCTAGTCCCATCACTTAATGGCAAATAGATGGGAAACAATGGAAACAGTGACAGACTTTATTTTGGGGGGCTCCAAAATCACTGCAGATGGTGACTTCAGCCATGAAATTAAAAGACGCTTGCTCCCTGGAAGAAAAGTTATGACCAACTAAGACAGCATATTAAAAAGCAGAGGCATTATTTTGCCAACAAAGGTCCATCTAGTCAAAGCTATGGTTTTTTCAGTTATCATGTATGGATGTGAGAGTTGGACTATAGAGAAAGCTGAGCACTGAAGAATTGATGCTTTTGAACTGTATGTTGGAGAAGACTCTTGAGAGTCCCTTGGACTGCAAGGAGATCCAACCAGTCCATCCTAAAGGAAATCAGTCCTGAATATTCATTGGAAGGACTGATGCTGAAGCTGAAACTGCAATACTTTGGTCACCTGATGCAAAGAACTGACCAATTTGAAAAGACCCTGATGCTGGGAAATATTGAAGGTTGGAGAAGGGGACGACAGAGGTTGAGATAGTTGGATGGCATCACCAACTCAATGGACATGAGTTTGAGTAAACGCCAGGAGTTGGTGATGGACAGGGAGGCCTGGCATGCTGCAGTCCATGGACTTGCAAAGAGTCAGACATGACTGAATGACTGAACCTAACTGAACTGAATAATTTAGAAGGAGAATGAAGTATTTCAGTACTAAAAGCCAAGACTAAATTTAAAATTTAAAAAAAAAAGTCAGGATGAAGGGAAACAATAAGGCTGCCTTTCTGGGAGGGTGGCAGAACAACTGGAGCCTGGGGCTTCAGGAAGAAATAATCCATTCTTCCCTCCTCCTGGTAGAAGCTAATTAGAAACCAGCTGTCAAGGGAGAAGCATAATTTGAAAAGTCTCAACCCTGCCTCTTGTAGATAATAGAGAAGATGGGTCTGGAGCTGAGGGATCAAAGGTAAAGAGCAGCACACAAGTTATTGTATTTTAATGCCAGTTTTTTTGTCCCCAGAATTCTAGTAAGAGTAAAACTTGCTGTCCATTTTATAGTAATGTGATAGGTACTGCTTAAGTTCATTTCTTTCTTCCAAGAAGCATTAAAATACAAAGTATAAGTACTGCTTATTATTATTATATTTGTACATTATTATTATATGTGTACATTTTGTGTTTCTTCATTAAACACATTTTTTTTCCTAATTATCTTCACTGACTTTCTCCCTACCTATATCTTACAACTTTGGAATTTTACAAAATTCAGAAAATCCTATTTTCAAGTCATTGGTAAATGATATTGTTCTTGGTGTTTTTTAGGACTTTTTTCCCAGATGAAAAAGTTAACAGCTTCCCCTTTGCTACTAAATAATCCATAATTCTTCAATTAAGACATGAGAAGACTTAAACACTGTCTTAGTCCTTTCAGGCTGCTATAATAAAATACCAAAGATTGAATGGCTTAAGAACAACAGAAACTTATTTCTCACAATTCTGGAGGCCAGAAGTCTGAGATCAGGATGCAGCATGGTCAAATAAGGGCCCTCTTCTGGGTCACAGACTTCCTCTGTATCTTTATGTGGTCGAAGGAGCTGGAGAGTTCTGTGGGGTCTCTTATAAGAATACTAATCGCGTTCATGGAAGCTCTGCCCTCAAGACCTAAGCACCTATCAAAAGCACCCTAATACCATCACATTGGACATTAGGTTTTAAAACATGAATTTGAGGTGGGGCTTCCCTGGTGGCTCAGCTGGTAAAGATTCCACCTGCAGTGTAGGAGGCCTGGGTTCAATCCATGGGTTGGGAAGATCCCCTGGAGAAGGGAAAGGCTACCCACTCCAGTATTCTGGCCTGGAGAATTCCGTGGACTATATAGTTCATGGGGTCGCAAAGAGTCGGACACACAACTGAGCGACTTTCACTTTTTTTCCCATTCAGATGGGGTTTCCCAAGTGGCGCTATTGGTAAAGAATATGCCTGCCAATGCAGGAGACTTAAGAGATTCCTGGGTAGGTCCGATTCCGGGGTGGGAAAAATCCCCTGGAGAAGCAAATGGCCACCCACTCCAGTATTCTTGCCATTCCGTGGACGGTGGAGCCTGGCGGGCCACAGTCCATGGGATTGCAAAGAGTCAGACACAGCACGCACTCACATATTCAGATCATAGCAACTGTTGATGAAATTCTGTTTTTCTTTTCTAATAACTTTGCATTCTGAATTAACAGTATTTTAAGAGAGTTGTGAAATTATACTAAATAAAATAAGAAAACTTCAATGTGAAAACTACAATGTATAAGGACCACTGTTCTCTCTCCACAGTTCCACACAAGAGCAGCTTAAATTGGTAAACTCTGAAATACTGATTTTTGTCTTATTAACCATTCCATGAAATAGTAAGAAAGTTAAAATTAATTAAACATATTTTAAAATCACACTATATGTTCTTAAAAATTGTTTGTATTGTTTTGCTTTTCAGGAAGCAACTGAAGTGCTATTCTGAAGAACAGGTTGAAAACACAAATACAGAAACTGCTTATTTAGGAACTGTTTTGTTGCACACCAATAAAAAGTCTAATGTTTTCAAGAAAATATGCTAAAAATATTTTTATAATATATAAAATGTATTACTTAGCTTTAATCACAAAAATCAAATTTCTTCAAAATATAAATTTCTTTTGCTTCCTTGTGTTTGTATGTTATTTCATTTTTAAAACGTTTAGAAATATTTGATTTGTAAGTGATATACCACCTCCAAGTTGCTGTCCCAACAGACCATAAAATCCTTTAAAAAGTTGAAAGAGCTGTCTAGTTTTGACTCGATTTCTCTAGATCAGATTGAAAGCATTCTGAATTTTTATATTGTACCAGGGGATCTATTTTTCTCTATCCTCATAAGGCTCTAATTTCCAATGATCTAAGCCATTTTAATTTCTAAAGATTTTGGAGAAATGAGATTGTTTTAAACCCCCCCCTTTTTTTTTTCAGACAAAGTTGGTATTTTCAGATCCACAGAAATCCCAGGAATTCTAGATTATTCTAGATTTCTGAGTCTGCCACCCCTGGCCAGTCTTCTAAGAAGAGCTTTCCTGGTGTCCTTTGTTTGAACAAATCCAAACTCCTCTGCTAACCCCTTCTTCCCACTCAAAACTGTCACTATGAAGAGTGTGACCTCCTGCAACCCAAGATTACACCAAAAGAGATACTTATTTTCAAGAGAGAAAATTAGAGAGTGCGAAAAAGCCTCAAATTACCATAGCTAAGTTAACCAAAAGCTCTCATACTATAAAAAGTGCACTTTCTACTCAGAAAAGTCTAAAGGAAATGCTCAGTTTAGAAGAATAACTCTAATCAAGGCTTTGTGGCTGTGTCGAGAGCAAGGAGAAGTGACATTCACAAGTCACCTTCCAGCAAGTGACACTCAGGAAGCATGTGAAACAGCTGGGAGAATCCAGCGGGTCCCAGAGTGCTTTCTACAGGGTACCATTCCCTAGAATGCTCACCCCATGTCGTTGCTAATCTTGCTAAACAGAAAAGTTATTAACTTACCATGTAATAAAACCAGATATTTTTGTATACATTTACTTTGTGTACATTTACTCGATAACAGGCATTCTAGTGAGAAGACTAAAGGAGTAAAATGCTGTCCTCACCTTCCAAGAGTCTGCAGGGTAATTGGGGAAACAGTAGTAGAAAAGGTGATATGCAATACAAGGAGGTGTGATGTGGTACCCAGGAGAGAGACGTAGGGTGCTGGAGGGGTACGGTGGAGGGGCACGGCTGGAGGGAGGGATCCTGTGAGAATGGAGATGGGTGAGGGACAGATTCCAGAAGACGATGATGCCTGAAATAAGTGGTGAGATAAACATGAGATTAGCCAAGTAAGAGCGTTCTGACAGAAAGTGTGGGGGTAAGAACGAAGGCTGAAACACGAGATGGCAAGTTCCTTGGAGGTAGTGAGGCTCTTCCTTACTCAACATTTTTGTTGCCATCGTATGAGATGTCTGAGACTAGTAGACGCAGACTCAGTGTTCAGTGTATGAATGCCGCACGGAGCTTGGGGAAATCAAGAAGCCGTCTGCCGTATGGGCACGGCCGTGTGTCAGACAGATGGCTAGCCCTGCGCCGAAAGCTCAGCTCTGTGGTCTGTTGATGACCTAGAGAGGTGGGATGGGGGGTGGGAGTGAAGTCCAAAAGGGAGGGGATACTTGTGGCTCAGCAGTAAAGAATCCGCTTGCGATGAAGGAGATGCAGAGACTTGGGGGTTCAATCCCTGGGTCGGGAAGATCCTCTGGAGGAGGAAATGGCAACCCACTCCAGTATTCTTGCCTGGAAAATCCCATGGACAGAGGAGTCTGGCAGGCTACAGTATATGGGTCACAAAAGAGTTGGACACGATGACTGAGAGGCTGAACAACAACAAAGATGTATACACATGACTGATTCACTTCATTGTATAGCAGAAACTAACACAACACTGTAAGCAACTATGCTCCAATTAAAAAAAAAGAAGAAGCAGCCGTCTGGTGTTACTGGAGCACCAGTCTACTCCATGAGCAACAGCTTTCATGTCCAGAGAGCAGTGATGAGACCACACCACTTGTTGATTGAGGACACTAATAATGCCCTCAGTTCCAACCCCAGAGAGGTGAGAAAACTCTACCACTAAAATGAGGAGGAGAGAGAGAGACTGACAAGAAAGACTTAAAAACCAGATTTCCTAATGAAAATCCAAGGTACTCTCCATTTCACAACACTTCCTTTTGCTTGGAAAACTAAATTCCAAGAACTACAATTGTGACATCTAAGGAACAAATTCCTACATTTGGCTTCTGGAAGAGATGCAGAAATCTTCACATCTAAACACTGTGGAAGCCACAAAATTGATCACTAGTAGGCTTTCCTTACCTCAAGCTGTATTCAGTCCACTGGATTTTTTAAAAAATTTTCCATAGATTTTCAATAAAGAACTTTTCTAATGTAACAGAGCAAGGGCTCGTGGGCCTGTGGCACAGAAAGCCAAACTCTGACAGGGGGTGTTTGCAACAAAGTAAGGGTTTCTTTGCAGGGTGGCAAGCAAAGAGAAAGGGCAGCTCAGAACTCCCCAGTGACTTTTAAAGAAGAGTTAGGGAAGATAATTAGGATGAAGATAACAGGGTCTCAGGACGCCTCATCAGCTCATGGACATTCTGACTCATTGGCCGGTGGTGAAGTAACAGAGTGATGTTTCAGGAATCTCAGTCTTCAATTGTCTGGCTCCAGCCTGGGGTATACGTGCTTGTGGCTAGAATGCAGTCACCCTCCTCCACTGGGTGGGGGTGACTTAGATTTTACTGAGCAACTGATAGATATGCATCAGATTGCTTTATATATTCCTTCAGGAGGGACTGGAAGTCTTGTGACTCTACTGTTCTTATCATTAACTTCTCCAGTTTGCTCTTTGGAACATGGCGAAGTCCTAGGAGCCTAAAGCGTTTCTTCTACAAACAAGAAAGGGGGGATATGAAGGGACTTTTATACCTGGGAAGACTCCACAGGGTTCTGCTTGGTTTTAGTCCCCCCTCTTTCTTTGATACTCCTCAATCCTGAGGGGAACAGAGATAGGACAAGAAAGGGGAAAAGATCTGGGATAGAAATATTCACCATAATCTCAGGGGAACTCAGTTTTAAGAGGACTGGATTTCTCTAGACAAATTATTTGAGAGTAAAGGGAATTTCTAAAAATTTGCTTCTTAGCCACAGACTTTGTTAAAAAGTTTCTGATTTAATTTCTCTAGGTTTCTGGCTGTCTGCTTTTAAAAATTTTCCTAAAATTATTATAGTGATTACGTGCTCAGTCGCTCAGTCGTGTCCAACTCTTTGCAACCCTGTGAACTGTAGCCCACCAGGCTCTTCTGTCCATGGAATACTGGAGTAGGTTGCCATTTCCTACTCCAACAGTTATTATAGTACATACCCATAATTATTTGTGCCAGAAAAATTGCAGTTTTAACTAAGACTTTTTAAAATGCTTAATTGTTAAAAATCCATGGGCAATATGTCTTTATATAGCCTTCATTCATAAGCTGGCTACTTAAAAAAAAAATGTTTCTCTGAACAATTCTGCCTGACAAATTTGTGTTTAAATTTTTAAAAATACTTTTTAATGTAAAAAGTGGCTACTTAGCTGTTGAGCAAGTCATTAAAAAATACTTTGTATATTAGCATTGCTTCTTCAGGATCTGAAAAATTCATAAAGTAAATCAATATGATGTTCCCATCTTGGTCAATGTAAGGAACAGAGAATAAGGAAGTAATAATATCTTCCTGTATTTCTGATAATAAGTGAAACATTTATTCTTGTACAACTGTCTACTCTTTTCTAAGTTCCATCACCTTTTGATCATTGCAGTGATTTCTGGGTAGTACATCTAATTTTACCTCTTGTCCACTTTATCCTAAAGAGTGCTATCTAAAATGCTACTACTACTTCTAATAATAATAATTAGAGATTTACCACATCCTTACTGCACTGAGTGTTCTACATGGATGCTTTCCTTACATTTTTACTATTAGCTTATTATCCCCTTTTCCGGATTAGGAAACAAAACCTAAAAGATTAAATCAAATGTCCCAGTTCACAGAGCTTTTAACAGTAAAGCTGAGATTCAAATCTAACTCCAGATCCCAGCTCCAATATTTAATTGCCTCCCACTTTTCCCCAAGTAGGAGAAAGTGTTTCACTGTGAAGAGAGTTTTTAGAAAAACATATTTAGGTCCAAATTCCTGTTCAAATTGTAGGTTTATGTTTTACCACCTCTGTGCCCTCAGGCAAATTCTTAGTCTCCTTTATCTTCAGTTTCTTCACCTGTATAATATGGAAAATATCTACCTTGCTATGTGGACCAATCTGAGGACTGATTACATCATACATAAGGCATCTAACACGATGCCCAACAGGTGGTAAGCTCTCAGTAATGGGTGGCCACTCCTATGATAGTTACGACTGTAATGTTGCTTATATTATGTCAATCGCTGGCCCATTAGGCTTCTTCTTACACCAGAACAGTGCCTAGCACGTAATGAACACAATGCAAATCTTATTAGAATCATTGGTGGGCACAATGCCATGAAGAAGAGACTATTTCTCATCATTGAGTGCAGTGAGGAGTGACCAACTTGGGTACGGTGAGTTATGAAAACAGAAGAAATCTTGTGGCATATTCTAGAAACTTACCTTAAAAGATGGCTGTGATGCATTCCTTTGCCTTTCTCCAGCCTTTCCTGTTTTTCCTGCTGCACGGAGCAGGGTGCCTCCTTGGACCAGGAGGGCAAACACCAGCCCCTTTGGGGAAGGTGTAGAGAACTGAGCTGAAAAGAGTTCGGGTCCCTGACAATACCAGCCTTTGCTCTTTCAGGGTTGCATTACTACTTGATCAGAGACCCAGTCCTAACTGATATGTCTCCTGGTTTCATCAGGAAAAATGTGAGCAGAACAAGAAAATAGGGAATGCACCCTCCCTACAGGGGAAGATAGGCAGAGACAATGCCGGGGGAAAAAAAAAAAAGAAAAAATTCTTTCAAATTGCACATATATTTTTAACCTTTTTATTTTGAGATAATTATTTGAGATCATCACATGTCACTTTTTTTCAAATAATTTTACTTTATTTATTTGGAGTTGTGCTGGGTCTTCGCTGCTGCACGGGCTTCCTCTACTTGTGGAGAGTGGGAGTTACACTCTAGTTGAGAGGTATGTGAGCTTTTCATTGTGGTGCTTTCTCTTGTTGCAGAGCACCAGCTCTAGGGAGCAAGGACTTCATAGTTGCAGCTCTCGGGCTCTAGAGCACAGGTTCAGTAGTTGTGGCACACAGGCTTAGTTGCTCCGAGACATGTGGGATCTTCCTGGACCAGGGGTCGAACCCGTGTCTCCTGCATCAGCAGGCAGATTCTTTACCACTGAGCCACCAGGGAAGCCCCAGCATATACATCTTTGAAATTATTATGTGTATCCTCCAAAACTGAGATGCTTAGCCCGTGACCTGAATCCATGGTGTATTTGGTCTGGGAAAACCATTGGAGGGTCACACCATTCTCATTAGCAGGCATTTTCAGTTTCTTCAGGTTGGCACTAGCTGAAAAGAAGTGTCCAAGCTCCAGTGAAAGAAACATTAAGATTTATCTCCCCTGACTTTGCCTTCCCTGAAAGTAGCTGCAGACAACATGTTTAAGACCAAAAAGAAGGGGCCTGCTGTCTGGGGTTACAGTGGGTACCTGGATACTGTGGGCAGTCTGCCCAGCTACAAACCTCTTCCCACATTACTTGCAGGCTCTGATATACCAGTCTAGTTATTATGATCAGATCTTGCTAAAATTAAAAACGCTCTTAGGAAAAACTGTTCTTCCAGGAATCCTGTTTACCCATGACAAACTGACTTTACTAGAGAAATTACTCTCGGTTAAGGTACTTTCGACTCCTCTAACATGCTTAGCACACACTGTACCCATGGTAAGTGCTGAGTAAACTGTTTAATTAAGTAAATGAATAGACAGTATGATGAAACTTTTCTTCAATAAGATTTTTGAGATAAAAAACATCCTACCAAAATATATATTACAGAAATTGTACTTCATCCTGACTTGATGTCTGAGTATTTCAAATAACTGTATAAAATTCACACCCAGTTAGAGACCACTAGTTACAGTTTCCATGGTAATGGGTCCTGTGCTTATGAGCAGAAAAAGATGATTCCTTTTGGGCAAGATACTTGAGTGTGTCTGGCTATGTGGCAAGAGTATTTTCCTTTGGTTTTTCTTCAGAATAATTTATGTATTTAATCAGATGATCCTTTATACATGTAAATTCTTCCTAGGAAGAGGGAAAACAAATTAAGTTCTTTATACTAGAAACTTCTAGGATGATGATAATATGGATTAAATTCTCACTTATAAAATGTTTAATTTCACATAAAAATTAAAGCAAGGAATACATATTCCATTGTGAGGAGGTAAGTAGTTTTCACTGTAAGAAATGTGCATCATGTACAAACAAGTCCCTTTAACAAGAAGTATTGCTATGTCTAATATTTTAAAGGGCCAGAGGTGGTCAGAGAAAGATCCAAGAGCAGCAGTTTGAAATTAAGAAATTGAAAAGCAAAAGTCAAGACACATATCGTCCTAAGGTGAATTTGAATTGATGGACAACAGCAACTCTCTATTTTGAACAGGAGCATTAGCATGAAGAAGTATGTGCTTGAAAAATATTTGTATTAATCGTGCAGTGAAGCACCAAGCTGAATTAGAAGATCAAAGATCATTACCATAATCCTGGTATGCTAAGATAATAGATAATAGACACTGAGAAGAAAAAATGGACAAAATGTGGCAATGGATGCTATTATGAGAAAAATATACCATAAGTAATAAGGAAAAGACCAGAGAAGGAAGAAGAGGGTTGAAGGTATTTTTGTTCTAACAACTGCTCTTTCACCCCATGTCTTTAAAGCTAAGGAGGCAAAGGAGGTGGGGGGTGAACTCAGAGCTTAGCTTCAAAGCTGAGTGTTTCCTCCTCTTTTCACCTTTGTAACACATTACTGACAAATATGTCTAGTTCCAGTTGCTAATGACAGAAAATTCATTTCTGTGTTCCTTGTGTTAGGTAGTTAGAGTAGGAAACAGTCCAGAATGGCGGTGGCTAAAATATAAGGAAGGGAAAAGCCCGAAAAAAACAGAACAAAGGAAGATCTGAGGATCTCAGGTAGAACAACACTCCTGGCTAACCCAATTTACATAGGGCAGGCCCAGGGAGAGGAAAAGACGTGTAAAAAGAGGAGCCAAAGGGCCAGGGGTTGGTGGTCTCTCTCCGCTCGCTGGGGCGCTCTTCTCTTCAATCCCTCACGCCTTGAAGATGGATTTTCCTGCTATTTTCTAAATAAAATAGAGCTGTAACACTGATTTGTCTAAGAGCTATAACACGATCTGTTCGAGACCTGACAGCTATAACATGGTCTGTCCAAGACCGAGAGCTGTGACACGCCGAGGGCTTTAATGTCCGTCATTCCAAATCTTTGTTGTGATGAGACAGAACCGAGGAGCATACACTCACCTCACACTGGAAGGACTTAGTCCTTGGCTTGTACACCTAAAAGCTTTCATTGATTTTACTGCTTTGTTTCCAACACATTTCCATGTACGTTATGCCCCTTACTTTGCAAAAAAAATCCATAAGGCAGGAATGATTAACCTAATTTTGCAGAAAAGGCTCAAATTTGTTCAAGATCAAAGCCACAATGTCTATCATGCTGTAGCATCAATTAGGTTTTCATTATTGATTCAGTGTTGTTTTCTTTTTTTTTTTTGGCTGTGCTATGCAGCTTGCAAGATCATAGCTCCTGGACCAGGAATCGAGCCTAGGCCCATGACAGTGAAAACACCAAGTCTTAACTAGTGACTTCCCTATTTAATTTTTAAATTTTCAATTCACATACAGGATAAATTATATTATAAACTGTAAAGTTATATTTGTTGAATGCATCTCAACATATTTATCATTAGAAATAATAAATGGCATTAGATCGCTAGACTTGCTCAGATCAAGTCTACTTAACTCATAATAAAGCTGAACTATATTATAGCTCTAATAACAATATGGACAGCGCCAATGGCTGAACCTCTCTATTGAAACATAACAGTGAAGAGTTCATGCCATTTTTTTATATGAATTTATTTCTAATCTATGATTAGATTATGTCTAATCTAATAACTGATTTCTCTCCATTCCTATCCAGACATCTTCTGAAGGGACCTGGTAAACTCTTACTTATTCTTAAACCTTGGATCTTCCTGTATTTAGCAATAAAAATTACTACTAATTGAAGCTATGCTATAGAAATAACTATGATGAAAAATATTTATTTAAATGTTTCACAGAATGTTAATTTTCTTTTAATAAAAAAGAAATTAAAAAGCTGCTTCAGGGTTTTTTATTTCTCTATTAAGCAATGGTAATTTTGTATATTAAAAATAAGTTATGGTTTTCCATAATATTAAAATGTACCATTTTGAAAGCAAGCAAAATTCTATAGACGGAAATATCAGATCAATCCATTAGAATTATCTCCAGATAATTCTTTGCTTTCAAATTTATCTGTTCAAAACTGTCACTCTATAAGCTGTAAGGTTTTGTTTTGCTTGATCAAGAAATGAATGTGACTTTATGATCTATATTCAACCATGAACAGCTGCTCATCAATAAAAATTCATTAATGTCAGAACCATGCTTTCCAGGTGGCACAGTGGTAAAGAATCTGCCTGTCAGTGCAGGAGGTGCAAAAGACACGGACTCAATCCCTGGATCAGGAAGATCCCCTGAAGTAGGAAATGGCAACCTACTCCAGTATTCTTGCCTGGAAAATCCCATGGACAGAGGAGCCTAGTGGGCTATGGGGTCTCAAAAAGTTGGGCATGACTGAGCGACTGAGCACACAAATGTCAGGACAACAGGTCTATGATTGTGCTTGAGGAAAAACCATTCCTTTAATGAAAAGTCAGGGAACTGAGTTGGGGAAGATCTGGAAGCCTTACACTGCGTATGCACGGGCTGCCCTACCTCCCAGGCAGGATGAGAGATCAGTTGTCAAGACACTACTCAGAACCTGGAGAGCTCAGAATAGGGAAGCCTACCCAGGCTTTGAACTGGGAGACTAAGTGGTGTGTTGGAAGCTGAAAGAATGAAAAAATCAAGCTGGTCATTGGGAACTGGGCAGGCAAATCAGAAGCCTTAAAGTGGGCAAAATGGTCCCGACACAGAGCAAGTAGAGTTAGTTGTACCCCATGAAAGAGAGGGCTTCTCAGGTGGTGCTAGTGGTAAAGAACCTGCCTGCCAATGCAGGAGTCATAAGAAACTCGGGTTCCATCTCTGGGTTGGGAAGATGCCCTGGAGGAGTGCATGGCAACCCACTCCAGTATTCTTGCCTGGAGAATCCCAGGGTCAGAGGAGCCTGGCAGCCTAAGGTCCATAGGGTCACAAAGAGTCGGAAATAACTGATGTGACTTCACATGCACACACACATGAAAGAAAGGCAATCCAAAAAGAGATATCTCACATATCAGGTTCTATCCCTTATGCTCCTCCCATTTGACATTTGGTGGTCAGTGTCCTTACCCCATCCAAGACTAGGGCAGAGGACAGGACTTCAAACTGCACACTCCCAAGAGTGGTCCCAAGCAAGACCTCAAATTATCAAGACTTAATTCCCAGTTATGGGGTTAATGCTCAACAACTAATGATGACTTTTAAATATTCTTTTATAGGTGTTTTTCCCTGGTGGCTCAGCAGTGGAGAATCCATCTGCCAATGCAGGAGACATGGGTTCAATCCCTGGGTTGGGAAGTTACCCTGGAGAAGGAAATGGCAACCCACTTCAGTATTCTTGCCTGGGAAATCCTATGGACAGAGGAGCCTGGCAGGCTACAATACATGGGGGTCGCAAGAGTCGGACACAACTTAGCAATTAAACCACCACCACCACGTGGGTATTTTTAGAGCAAATTTTAAGTTTGCAGTCTTTAGCAAGATTTCTGTTTGTTTTCTTATTGTGCTGGAAAACAAATATTCATTGTTTCTAGAAAAATATGTATCTTTTGTTTTGCTTCATTTGCAAATGGAAACTTTAATAAAGAAAACTGACAAATAATTTTTAAAAAGAAGAAAAGACAGAGGAGCCTGGCATGCTGCAGTCCATGGGGTGGCAGAGTCCGACATGACTTAGCCACTGAACAACAACAACAAATAATAATAATAAATAGCTTGAAGCAAATATACACATCACTAACGAAAAGCATTTTGAAAATACGTTCGTATCAAGATGTAAACTAGTCTGGATTAATGGATTTGGGGAATCAAAAAAAAATTCTAGAAATTTTGAATATTGGAATTTAGGCATTTGAAGAAATTAAGGGCTAGAACAGGTGTTTAAGGGACTGTGGAGGGCAGAGTGGACTTCAGGAGCTATGGTTACTAGGAATGATGTAGTGGTAATGTAGTAGTAACAGCTCTTATTTAAGAACATTTGCTATACACCAGGTCCTGCCCTAAGAGCTTTGTAAGCTTTGACCATGAAGTAGGCACTATTACGTCCATTTCACTGATGAGCAAAATGAGGTTTAGGAATATAATACCTTATTCAAGGTTGTTACATAGAATAAATCCAGAACAAAGTCATAAACATTCTCTTTCTTCCCCCTCTTGAGTGTAAATAAGTTAAATTAATAGAAATATGGTACAGATTTGGAGGGTAGAAGGGGTGAAGATATTAATACTATAAAGTAAGATAGGGAGATAAGTATTGGTTAGGGTAACAGAACAAGGATCATCAATTCAGTTCAGTTCAGTCGCTCAGTCGTGTCCAACTCTTTGCGACCTCATGAACCGCAGCACGACAGGCCTCCCTGTCCATCACCAGAACAAGGATAGTGGTAGCCAAACAAAAGAAGAAAAAAGGCTGGTTGGGGAACAATTTACAAGAACAGCTTTCAGTCTTTGACTATATAAATTTCTAACCTCCCTCACCGGTCACTTTACGACAGTGAAGCAGTTACTTCAGGGCCCCTTACCCACAACATCAAAGCATCTTAGCCCTTTAGTAGCAACCGGCATGAAAAGAAACAAACAACAATCAGGCTTCAAAGAGAAAATCACAGAAAACACCTTAGTTTGAAGAAAGACTAACTCGGTAAGCAAGAGAGGAACAAAGGCAAGGACATGGTGAAATGCCACTTTTTAACTTCCAGTTAAAGGAAATTCCACCAAAAATTACTTGCAGGAGCCTAAATTCTGAATTAAACTCAGGGTTCCGCACCTGTCCAGTTGTAGATTGAATGAGATCTGGCCTACCCAGATCCAATATCCCGACACATGGGACTCCCTCATTTTTGGCAATCTAAATACGTTTTTTATTTCTCTTGGTTCCGTCTGGTAGGGGGATTCTGTGGGTTTAACGAAAAAGGGTATGGTTTGGAGCGGAGGCACTCTGCACAGAAAGTAGAGCAACACGGGACCAGTGCAGCCACTCCACAAAAAAAGCAGTCTGCACCGCCAGCAACGGTCACAAAAAACCTACTCCCAACACAGCCCCCGCAGCTGCCACGCCAGCCGCCGCCGCTCGGCCCGCCCCCCAGTGCTCATTGGTTCTCAGCCCCGACGCCGACCCACAACCTCTTGCCTATTGGGCCAGACAGGACCTGGGGCGGGGTGCGGAAGTGAGAGCTTGGGACTCCTGAGAGCCGCCTTCTGGAGCGAAGGAGGAGGGGCAGGAGGTGGCACCGGGGGAGGGTTTCCCGAGGAGGGGGCGGCTATGGCAGCTGCGCGGAGGCAGCGGCGGCTGAGACAGAGCGCGCGCCCGGCTTTGAATGAGCGGGGCTGGGACTGAACCGGCGGAGCGCGAGCTAGAGGAAGCGACCGGCAGCGCGCGTGCGCGCGCCTTGTGTGCGCGCGCGGCTCGCGGCAGCTCGGAGCCTCCGCCGGGCGGGCGGGGAGGGGGAGGGGCAGGTGAGTGTGTGCGGCTCGCGCGCCCTCGGGGGGCTTCCCTCCCCCACCCCCATCCCGATCGGGACCCGGTGTGGTGGGGTGGGGGGGGCGGGGTTGTCCTCTGCTCTTCTCGGGTTAGCTCTCCTCTCTGCCCCGCACTTCCCGCCCTCCCACCTTCCTTTTCTTTCACCCGGTCTTCCCCCAAACCCAGGCCGACTGCCACTCTAGGATACTGCTTCCGGGTCAGGGTGACCTCTGGGGTGAGGGACCTGCGACCCGGAGCGGGCCCGGGTCAAGCAGC
The DNA here is from genome assembly GCF_019320065.1 of Cervus canadensis. Classification (NCBI taxonomy): domain Eukaryota; kingdom Metazoa; phylum Chordata; class Mammalia; order Artiodactyla; family Cervidae; genus Cervus; species Cervus canadensis. The sequence continues at coordinate 51,917,786 of NC_057397.1, read as the reverse complement.
ACTCATCATGCTTCTCCCGCGTGGGAGACCGGCTGGCCGGGCCCCGGCCCGGAGTCTCCCCTCTCCCCATATCTGCCCCCCAAGGGGAAATCTGCACCTTCTTCCTGCCCTTTCTCTACAGGCCTTACTCCTTCCCAGGCAGATTTTTCCAAAATCCAAATCCCTGCCCACTGGACACCCACTTGGAGCAATTGAGAGCGTTTCACCGAACGCCGTACGTATGGCGTCGGATTGTGTAACCTGAAAACGCTTCTGTTGATTTTTGCATCTGTACAGTGGGTATGATTTCTTTTTTTTTTTCATCAGTTAATTTCAGGTGGGTAATCTGAAGTTAAAGCATTTTAGTTTTGAAACTCGTTCCTTTTGAGCCTATCAGGAGACTTTGTTTTGCCTTTGTAAGAGCCTCGGTGGTGTTTGAGGGTCTGGCTTTGAGTTGCCAGAGGCGGCCGGGTGTTGAACTTTACCACCTGCTCTCACATTCTACTTTTGCCCTTTCTCTTGCCGCTGCTGAACTTTGGTTTTTCAAATTTGAGTGAGGTCAGGTGGTTTTATTTTTGGAGCCTTGCGATCTACCATAACCTACTTTAGAGAGTTACAAACTTAATTTGAGGATTTCTGTACTGAAGTAGATCATATGGAGCTTCAGATTTTGGTATTAAGAAAATTCAGAACTATCGTTTCAGAAATTCAGCAATTAATGACTTGTTTAGTGTGTACCAACATAGATTTTGCCTTGGCTTATTTAACGATTTATGACATAGTATGATATAGTGACTCTACAGAAAAGCGGTTTACATGGAATTACAGGGAGGAAAGGTACATTTAATCTTTCAGATTCCAATGCAGCATTCTTTTTTAAAATTGTAGGTGAATCTTTTTCACTTGACATAGCCAAGCTGTCATTGCTATTGATTTCCTAGAGAGATTATTTGTCCATAAGCCCTGAAGGTCTTGATACTTATTTTGGCTTTTATCTCAGGTTTTTGTATTTTTGTAGTAATTTTTAAGGAAATCTTAATTTTAAAATTGTATTAGCATTTCTCAGTCCTAGTAAGTAGTTTGAAGCAGTCAAAATGCCGGTAGCCTACGATGTGTACTTCTCAGATTAGTGATCTAGAGAGCATTTCAAAAATCAACTGAGGCATTGAGTGTCAAAGAGGTCTCTTAAATGGGATGTGGTGTGGGAAGAACCTTGGCTTTGGGGTCAGTCTCTTTAACTTCTGGGTGAGTGAATGTGAGTTTCACTAGTAGTTGAGCCTCATCTGTTAAATGGGAATAGTGAAATTCACCTCCTTTGTCGTTAGGATTCCTGTGAGGCTATAGAAACAAAATAGATGGTCTCCAACTATATTGAGTGCTCAAGGAATGATAATTTCCCTTCATTTAACAAATATTTGAATACCTACCATTAATTTCCCTTCATTTAACAAATATTTGAATACCTACTATGTGCTTGACGTTGGCTAAGACCTAGAAATAACCAAACTGAGCAAGACATGGGGCTCTGCCTTCCTAGTCCCTTGCATTGTCACTAGCTTTTGACACTTGAGCAATGAACAGTGTTTCTGTGTACTGAGTGGGTAGTATTTCCCATCACCCAGGGTAGCTGTATCTGTTACAAAGTAGATGCTTGAACTGGATTGGAACACTGAGTAAACACAGATCCCAAAGAATATTCCTGGCTTCAAATCAGTGTAATTGATAAAATCAAAAATGTTGCTTGATGTGGTTAACTTGATTGCATTTCCCAGCATTTTAGTTGCAGTTGGTCAGAAAATTAATCTTGAAAATTATAATACCATCATTGAATTGCTAAGATGGTTTATTGTTAGTGAGGTAGTCTTGGTTTTTGAGTTAAGTAGACCTAGGTTTGAATCTAGATCATTGGCTGTGAAAACATGAACTTACTCTTTGTGCTTCAATTCTATGAAAAGAGAACAATAGTATCTATCTCATAAAATGGCTTTATGGGTTGAGAGAATACCTAGTGATACCTAGTGCTTGGCACATAGTAGCTGGTCAGTGAATATTAGTTTTTCTCTTTTATTAATCATAAAAGCAAATTTTCCATAAAATGAAGATATTTTTAATTGCTAGGGAAAGAATTCTGTTCTGGTGTCAGTAATAGCCCCACTTGACAATTTACTGTTGAAACAAAACTTTAGATTTTATTTGTAGGCACCGTTAGTCATTCACATTGACAAATACTTATTGAACAATGATATGTAGCAATATTTATGGCAGGGTGATGACCATTGTTACCAAAACTTCACATGAAACTTATTCTCAAATCTTCATTCATATAAATGCTGAGACTGACTCTGCCCCAGTCCGTAAATACTAAACATCTTCTTCCTTCAAACATCCTGATAGAGGGTCTCCTCAACTCTTTCCCCTTTTCCGCCTAGTGCCACATGCTCTGCAGTTTCTTTCCTAGCTATCTTTTTTGTTTATATTTTTTTCTGAAAATTCTAAATCTTCATTTAGGAAGTTTGCTTTCTTTTGGTTGAGTTTAATCCTTGACAAATCAGCCTTAAAATGAAGCTTTTATTCATCATCTTAATTGTTCAGATTATTCTACTTGTATGGAAGCAATCAAATCTTTCTTCCAGTTCTTACTTTGCAAACAGTAACTGGCAAGGTAACATGAACAAGATCCTCACAGGAAGGATTGTGCTGGATGAATACAGTATATAGAAATAACTGTGGTACAAAATGGAAAATATAGGTACAGTAAGAGAAAAATACTGCAATTAAAACTTTGCAATAGTTCAGTAATAAGTAATGAAGCCTTATGCTAGGAGACCTCAGTGGAAATAGGGAAGAATATGGGCAGTATTAGGAAACAGAATGAAGTCTTTTTTTGTAGTTGGCATATAAGGGGATAAGACAAAGGAGGAGTCAAAGTTGTTGCATTTTTTTAACCACTGTTGGGTGGTTTACCACTAGTAACCCACTGTTTGGAGATGTTTTTGACAGAGATATTTATAAGTTATTTGAACAGTGAGATTTTTAATATATTTTTTGTTCAGTTTCTTTTAGAGTCACTGTTCTTTTCATCCTCTCAATCAGTAAATCAACTCCAGAAATTAATGACATTGACCATTGTTTCATGTACTTATTTACTATTGTGTATCTTCTTTGGTGAAGTGCCTATGCACACCTTTCACCCATTTTTTTAAAAATTAGGTTTTCTTACTGCATTTTGGGAGAGCCTTATATATTCTGGATACAAGTCCTTTATCAGATATATGCTTTGCAAAAGTTTTCTCCTAGTCTGTGACTTGTCTTTATATTCCCTTAACAGTGTCTTTGAATTATATAAATTTTTAATTTTGATGAAGCCCTGTTTATCCATTTTCTTTTTTTTTTTTTTTTAGTTCTACCACTTTATTGCTACCAACCCATCTTCATCTCCCTCCACCCTCGTGCACACATGCTCAGTCAGGTAATCCCATGGACTGCAGCCCACCAGGCTCCTCCGTCCATGGACTTTTCCAGGCAAGAATACTGGAGTGGGTTGCCATTTCCTTCTTCATATCCATTTTCTTTTAATGGGTTGTACTTTTGGTGTCATTATCTAAAAAAATCTTTTCCTAACCCAGGTCACAAAGATTTTGTCCAGTTTTGTTTCTCTAGCAGTTTTGTAATTTTAGGTTTTACATTTACATCTGCGATCCATTTTGAGTATTTTTTGTAAATGGCATGAAATATGGATTATAGTTCTTCGGGTTTTGGTGGCTTTTTTTTCTTTTGCATATGGATATCCAGTTTTTCCAGTACTTTTTGTCAAAAAAACTCTTTTCTCCACTGAATGGCTTTTACATCTTCATAAATTTCAGTTCTTCATATTTTATGGGCCTATTTCTCTACCTTCCATTTGTTCCATTGATCTGTTTATCAATCTGTTTATCAGTTGACTCCAGTACTATACCATTTTGATTACTGCAGCTTTATAACATATCTTAGAATCAGGTAGTATTAGCCCATCTGCTTTAATCTTTTTCAACATTGTTTGACCATTATAGATCCTTTATATTTCTGTATGAATCTTAGAATTAGCTTATCGAATTTTAGAGGAAAAAGCCTCCTGAGAGTTTGATTGGGATTTCATTGAATCTGTAGTTCAGTTTAGAATGATTTGCTATCTTAATAGTATCAAGTCTTTGAGCCCTGAAAGATATTTGTAAAAGTTAATGAAGTTCTTTAAATTTCTCTCAGCAATATTTTATAGTTTGCAATATATGTTTTTCATTAGATTTGTCCCTAAGTACTTCATATTTTTTGTACTCTTACAGATTTCTTAGAATTTTAGTTTGTGATTGTTTGCTGTTGCTACATATAAAAATACTGTTGATTATAGATTCCATTAAATTTTCTACATAGAGTATAGATACAGTTTTACTTCTTCCTTTCCAATCTGAATGCTTCCTTTCCAATTTGAATCTTATTTTCTTTTCTTGCTTGATTGCACTGGCCATAGTGTTGAGCAGAAATGGCAAAAGCAGATGTGCTGGTGGGAAGTAGCCAGTTTTTCACTGTTAAGTCTCAAATTACTATAGGCTTTTCATAGGTGTCCTTGGTCAGGTTGATAAAGTTCCCTTCTATTTCTAGTTGGTTGTGAGTTTTTAAGGAGTTTTGTATCTATGTTCATAAGATATTGGTCTTCAGTTTTCTGGTAATGTCTTTGGTCTAGATTAGTATTAGCGTATTGCTAGCCTCAAAGTGAGTTAATAAATAATCCCTTCCCTTCAGTTTTCTGGCAGTTTGTATAGAATTGGCACTACTTCTTAAGTATTTGATAGAATTCACTCATGAAACCATCTGGGCTTAGGGTATTTTTAACTATAAATTCAATATCTTTAATAAATTTAGAGATTTTCAAGTTATCTCTTCTTGCTGTGTTTTCATAACTTGTTTCTTTCAAAGAATTTGTCAATTTCACCTTATCAAATACAGGTGTAAAGTTATATCTCCTCAATATCCTTTTCATATTTGCAGACTCTGGTAATGTCACCTCTCTTTTCTGATATTGGCATAATTTGTTGTTAGGGACGTAAGTTTTGGATTGTTATGTACTTTTGATTAACTGACCCCTTTATCATTATGAAATGAGCATTTTTATGCCTGCTAATAGTATTTTCCCTAAAAATCTACTCTCTGACATTGAAATATTTTAACCTTCTTTTGCTTTTCTTTGAGTATTTTTTATCTCCTTTGTTAGCTTTTTGACTGTAACTGGACTTTACCCCTCAGAGAATATAATTGAATAGATTTGCTGGGGGTGGGCCCATTTTTCAGTATTTCTTTAAATATGTGTGAGCCCCTGGACTAGATGATATCTATAGTTCTAACTTGTTGTGTACTTTTAAGTTACTTGACCTCTCTTAATTTCCTCATCTATAAAATGGGTGTAATGAAATGCATCTAGAAGTTGAAAGTTTAATAATATTTTGAAGAGTATTACTATGTTCATATGATTCAAATTTCAAAAGGTAAGGAAGACTCAGTACATTCTGTTTCATACTCTTTGATTGTTTTACTAGAAAACAAGTTATAAATAAATTGCAAATAAATATTTAAGTACAACTTAGAAAACCACTCTGAGAATATTTTGAAAAGGTTTTTTTCCTCTCAACTGTTGAAAACTCTTCAGAACTTTCTTGTCAATATGATTTACATTTTAATCTTTAAATTTACTGTGTTTTATTTGTGCTGTCTAAAGGAAAGTAAAAATATGTCTGATTTTTACAGTTCAAAGTAGGACTTTTCAGGTTGACTTCAGAACATAAATATAGCTTATGAAATCACCCTAATGCATTTATTTTTGTGCTTTTTTCCACAGGTTTTGATTTCCATCATGGCTATCACACAGTTTCGGTTATTTAAAGTTTGTACCTGCCTAGCAACAGTATTCTCATTCCTAAAGAGATTAATATGCAGGTATAGAAATTTTATGTTCAGATTGATCTGGTTACCTTCTTGCTAATTTTGGATACCTTCATAACTTCAAAAAGGCAGGGCATATTATATTTAAGCTAAGTATCTTGATTGCAGTATTCATGCATTAATCTCTAGTATTTTTTTAATATTTTCTCAGATTTTTACATGTTTTTTCAGATCTAGAAAGTGGAGGTTCAGATCTTTTCATCAGATTTTTACATCTTCCATTAATATAGCTGTACTGTAGAATTTCGGAGATAAACAAACCAACTTTCATATTATAATCATCACGAAGTTTTTATGTACATAATTGTTTTATTATCAGGATATTTTCAAGATGATTAGGTGGAATTAGGCATAGGTATTTCTTTACATAGTAGTACATTATGAGTGTTATGTTTATATTGGAAAAAGAAAAGTTTAACAGGAAAATCCCCAAAGAAAATAGATTTTCCTTTTTTTTTTTGATCTCTTAAATAATATTCCAGAATGTACAGGCAGTGCAGTCTAGGTAAGTCCTTCTGCTTCAGTAAGTCATTCAGAGACTTGAATTCCTTCTGTTTTGTCATTCTGCTTTACCCAGGAGATGCAGTTCCTGAATGGTGTGCCAGGGCACTTCAGGGCTTGCGTTACTCTCACAGGGGTACCGAAGGGTGCTCTAAATTTCTAATAAAACACACTGAATGTGATAATGTCTATTGAACACTATACAATCTGTGGGCTCAGGGTAGTTCACGTTTGTAACATTAGATCCTGCAGTATTACTTTTGATGATGTTCTTGAATATTTGAGATAAGTTTTGTATTTGGGGTGACCTATCTTTACAAAGCTAGGATTTTAGGTTGTAATTAAGAGCAAGCACTAAACCAGAATTAACATGGAACAGAAAATGAAGCTGACAGAATCCAATCTGATTCCAAGGCTTGAGAAGCTATACAGTATCCAACAGGTACACACATTCTATTAGTAAGTAATTGTAGTTATTAAAGAATGAAATGAAAATATTTTTTCTTTAATTTCATATGTGTTTTTTTCTAATGGCTACTAAGCAGGTAGGACATACATAAGTATTATTTGGGCCTATGTACTTAATCAGTGGAACTGTTAGGTATTTCTTTTGACCTAGAGTACTGTGAAAAAAGAACCTGCACAGCAAGAGTTGGATAGAGTAAAAGAGGAAATGGAAGGTAGTCAGCTCTCTTTTTTAGTGGATATGATTTAGAAAATACACATAATTCTGTTCACAGCCTACTGTCCAGAGCTTAGGCACCTGCTGCAAGGGAGGCTAGGAAATGTATTCTGTGACTAAAGGGCCATTTTATAACTACTAAAACTCTGAGGATTAAGTGGCGTAGAATTTATTGTTAGAAGTAGCATGACCAGAAAGTAACTAGGTTAAAGCAGGATGAGAATGGGTATTAATGCCAGGAGACTAGAGGTTGAAAGGAATAAGTTGTTTTAACTGTGGTGATAAATTCTAGGTGTTTTTCTCTTTGCATCTGTTATTTCCAAAAACTTTTGTTGAATATAGGTTACTTTTAGTATAAGTTATTGCAAAGTTCTATCATCTATACAAGTTTCCCTGGTATCTCAGTGGTAAAGAATCCACCTGCAATGCAGGAGATGTGAGTTCCATCCCTGGATGGGGAAGGTCTCTGGAGTAGGAAATGGCAACCTGTTCCATTATCCTTGCCTGGAAAAGTCCATGGACAGCGGAGCCTGGCGGGCTACAGTCCATGGGGATACAAAGAGTCAGACATGACTGAGCACATACACATGCATTATCACTATAAATTTCTCTTGTCAGTGTAAGCATATTTAGGATTGATTGTATGTTCAATTTTAAAGAAAACTGACCTTTGTTAGAATAAGCTTTTCTTAATTGTCAGAAGGAACATAGATCATGTACTCTAAAATACAGGTTTACATCATAAATTTAGGAAGTAGACTATAATACTTTTTTATTCATCCTTTAAACAAATAAAATAGGATTTCTAAACTTAGCTGACTTTACCAACTATCTCTAAGCAGGTGTTTCATAAATTATTTGACATGAAGCAAGTGACTAATCATTTATAATAGCTATCATTTTTTAATGTCATTAAAAAGCAGGCACGTGTCTATTTTAAATATGTCAGTTAAATCCTCACAGCAACCTTGCAAAGGTCGGTTTGAATACCTGCCTTTTACAGATGAGGATGCTGAGGCTCAGACATAGGTAATTCTGACCAGATTCATAATTAATAGAAGTAACATTGAAAACCGTGGTTTCCGCAGATTCCATTGCCCATGCTCTTAACAACTCTATGACAATACCTATCTTGTTTAGTGTAATACTTCACTAATCCTTAAAAGTTACTGAGTACAGTTTACAATTCAACCCAGTGATTTTCAAACTTTTTAATAGGTTAATAGTAATCTTAATAAGAAACCAACTATGTAAAACAAAAAAAGCCAGGCCACCCTGGTTAAAACAGCATAGGTATCCCAGAGCATCACCTACAGAACTCACAGAACTCTCAGGAGTGTGATTTGAAACCAGGTTCTGGTTTTGTTTTTGTCTTTCTAGTCATCCTGAGTTTGACTGTAATTCTGAATCCTAAGCCAAAAAGCAGTGTGTAATTCTGGTCCAGTATTTAAAAACATTGAAAAGATATCTGATATATGCCTTTCTTTTCATATATTAACAAACAACTGTTAATTATTAAAGTAAATAATTCAAAGCTGCAGAAGACCTTGTCTGTAAGTCTTAAGTTACTGTCTGTAATGCTTTTACTTATGCTTGTTTTGATGGTTTCTTGAAATAAATTATTTCATATTTTTGTTTTAGATCTGGTAGAGGACGGAAATTAAGTGGAGACCAAATAACTTTGCCAACTACAGTTGATTATTCATCAGTTCCCAAACAGGTAAAACTTTTTTTGTACATTGAATAAGTATTCCTGAAGCATATTTTTCAAACATTAATATGTCATGAAATTAATTTTGTAGTCATGGTCAGGATTTTTATTGTTTTATTGTTAAATTTCTTTATTCTAAAATTTTAACTTTATTCTTTATTTTCTATTTCTCTGCTGAGATTTTCTATTTTTTTCATTGGTTTTAAGAGTGTTTGCTGTTGCTTATTGGAGCATTTTTATAATAACGTATTTAAAGCCTTAGATAATTCCATCATTTGTATCATCTTGGGGTTGGTGTCTGTCGCTTGACTTTTTCCATTCAAGTTGAAATTTGTTGATTCCTTGTTTGCTGAATAATTTCAAGTTATTTCATGGATTTTTTTGAATATTACGTTTGGGACTCTATCTTATTTAAATCCTATAAGAAATATTGTTATTTATTGTTTTATCAGGCAATAAACCCAGTTAGGGATAGATTGTAAGTTCCAGTCCTCTTTCTGTGGGCTGTAGTTCTAATGTCAGTTCAGTTTTCGAAGCATTTTCTTTTGCTTTGTTTGGTTGTTTTTATTTTAATGATTGAAACAGAATGTCTAATTCACAGAGTGTTTCTTTCTTAACTTTTGATCTAGTTTTGCTATCTGGCATAAAATGTATATTTTCCCATTGGTCAAAAAATTTTGAAAAAACCACTGTTTTAGAAAGCTCATTTTTGTAATGAATGATTAAATTTTGGACTGACAGTGCTGATCATTTAAATTTAGACAGATGTGGAAGAGTGGACTTCCTGGGATGAGGATGCACCCACAAGTGTCAAGATTGAGGGAGGGAATGGGAATGTGGCAACACAGCAAAATGCTTTAGAACAACTGGAACCTGACTATTTTAAGGACATGACACCAACTATAAGGAAAACCCAGAAGGTACGTTAAAGATGTGTGCTCCTGGAAATTAAACTGTTAAACTGCTCTTCAGATTCCTACAATTAAAACTAGACAGTCTACTTAGTATTTGATAGAAAGCTGATTTCTAACTGTCAATTGTGTTTTCTGTCATATTAGAGAAGTTTATATATTCAAGTGAGCTGGCCATAGATCTGGTAAATTGTACCCCCACATCTTTTAAAATTGCATCTAAGTGTTCATAGAAATCCTCCTGTATGTCAGATTCTAGACTCCAGTCTCTGCTGTGGGGACTAAACTGAATAAGATACAGTTCTAGCCTTAGAAGAATTCATAGATAGTGATATCTACAAACTGATAATGCTGATAGCATCCATTGTTTATAACATTATCAAACTGATGCAGGGCTCTGAGAATTTAGGGTAATTGTGGTGGGTTTGCATAGTCATTCACACTTTATTTTATCCCTTTTGAATTGAATGTGGACAGTCACTTCACTATGCAGGGAATTAGAAAAAGAACAATGGTTAAGCATTTTTCTTTCTTTTTATCAAAATAGTACATGTACATTTAAAATTTATTTTTAAATTAAAGAGTATAGAAGAGCTTATAATGAAAAGCAATAGACTTCTGCCCCATCATTCTTCAAACCAGTTCTACTAGGAGCAGCCACTCAAAACTTTTTCTGTTTATCTGTATACAGTATTCTTATCTTGCTATTCCTAGGCCAGTCACAGGTATTGTCTACCAACTTCACACTGTGGTAATGGGGGTTTATTTCATACCACCCTTACGCCCATTTCATAACGTAATGGTGTTATTCCAGTCTACCTCATCAGTCATCCTGCTGTTTCCAAAAAAAAAAAAAAATTAAGTGCCATTTCTTATTCAATCAAGCATTGAAAATATTTCTTATGAATATATTTCATAAAATGAGGACACTGTTTATTCTGCATTTCTCTAATAGGGTTTTCACCCTCTTCTACCTTCCAGTCAGTTTCAGCTGTGCCTTTATTTTTAGATGTTCAAGGCTGATAACATTGACATAGTGTAATAACAACATAGTTGTTTTTATTGAGTTGTCCAAATGTCTCAGTGCTGAAAAGCATTAGGTTGTATATTTTTCAAGGAGTTTTAAGTGAATTTCTTAGTAGATGAATGCTTTTTGCTTTGAAAGTCTTTTGCTGCTCTTAATAGGAACTTAGTATATTACAAGTAATACCTTAATAAATTAAAATGAAAGTACTTTTAAAGTACAAAGCTAATACTAGTAGCTTGAAAGAGTTAATGTGTTCATAGATAGCCACATGCTTAGAGAACTGGTTATACTTATGGTAGGACAGTGTACCCTATCCTACCAGAGGATATGCTTTAAGAAAGTATAGAACAGGAAAGAAAGGTAGAACATATTTAATTATAAAATGCTTTGGTCAGTTAATTCATTTGTCTCTTTTTATAGAATGGTGTGTAAAATGTTTCTGTAATTCTATTTCAATTACTCTTTCAGATCATCATTAAGAAGCGAGAACCATTAAATTTTGGCATCCCAGATGGTAGCACAGGCTTCTCTAGTAGACTAGCAGCTACACAAGATATGCCTTTCATTCATCAATCTGTAAGTGTGTTAATGGTATCTAGGCAAGAGCTTTTTTTTTCATTTCTGTTTCCTTTAAGGAAAAAGAAAAAAATTAAAATGACTTGAACATAGTATTTGTATGACTTTGAAACTGGTTTAGCAGTTGCCAGCCCTGTCCTTTTATGAGACTCTAAATTACATCAGATACTAAGATCAGAGTCCATTGCACACATAAAAGATGTAGACAAAATGTGAAAATATAAAAATATGACCTTTAAAGAGATTACTAAAATTTAACCTTAATAACAGCTTATTTTTAAGTAAATTATGAATTGTTAAGTTAAAGACTTGTATGTACATTTAAAGTGTGGTTTAACTTAAAATGGATTTGACTTAAATACAACACTTTTAAGGACAAAAGTAGTGAAGGTTTATGTTTTCAACCTTGGAGGCCATCAGATCCAGCTTTGAAATTTTTAAAACACATCACTATCCAAACCCATCCCCAGTATTGATGTGTTTTGATTATTTTATGCACAGCTTATTTTATGCAGTTATCTTATGCATTTAATTATTTCCTCACTAACTAAACATTCCAGAATGAGCATTTTCAATGGTTTGTGGAAGGAAAAAGTGAACTTAGAGGCCTGGCCTGGGGAATAGTGGAAGGTAGTGTGGCCAGCCTAATGGTGTCAGGTAAGGCAGTAAGACAGGCAAAAGGAAGCACAATACAAAAGTACTCCAGGAAAGAGTAAATTTTTCCTGACTTCTTATTTTTGTCAGACAATAAGTGCTGTTCAAAAGTCTAGAAAATTACTTGCGCTTAAAGGGAGATGACTGTACTAGGTTGGAAACGTAGGTTCTTCCAGTTCACCTCCCCAGCACAAGAGTAGTCCAGTCAAGCATCTCTAATCCCATGTGGGGTCAGCCTCTCTCTTCTCTTTCCCCCACTTACACACTCCTTCTTCTTACTCAAGAGAGAGAAACAGAAGAAATGTCCTATTCTTACTTTTTCCAAACTAAAGTAGGAGAAAGTAAAGGAAAAGTTAGGAAAGCAAAGGAAAAGTTAAGGAAAGTAAAGTAAAGGAGAAGTTAGTATGTAAAGGAATATCCTTTAAAACATGAAACAGGAAGAAAGCTGGACTTGCTAAGACTTGCGTATGGAAGGTCATGCGTCTCAGGAAACCCCTTGGTTCCAGGCACACCAGGGGCAGTCATTTGATCCTGGAGAGGATGTGATAAGAAAGTGAAGAAGACACAGGGCAGTGATGAGGTCTGAGTCATGCTTTAAAATATATACTCTTCTTGACCACTGAGTGGAAAAAGGATGAAGCAAAGTTAGTCCACTCAGTCGTGTCTGACTCTTTGTGACCCCATGGACTGGGGCTCGCCAGGCTCGTCTGTCTTGTGGGATTCTCCAGGCAAGAATACTGGAGCGGGTTACCATTTCCTTTTCCGGGAGATCTTCCTGACCCGGGGATCGAACCCGGGTCTTCTGCACTCCAGACTGCAGGTAGACTCTTTTCCGTGTAAGCCACCAAGGATGGCTCTTGACTGTTGTAATTTTGTTTTGTTTTATTGTAGCCTGAATTAGGTGACTTAGATACCTGGCAGGAAAACACCAATGCTTGGGAAGAAGAAGAAGATGCGGCCTGGCAAGCCGAAGAAGTTCTGAGGTATCAGTAATATTTGCACAGCCGCCGGAGTAGAACCGGTTTTGTTCATGTTACATTTAAGGTCAAGAAAGTATCTTTTGCCAAATGTTCTATTTTTCTTCCTTCTCATTTGAGCCCTAGATAATCTTGGATAGTTTTTTTGTATTTCAGACTACATGTGCTATTTTATATGATTAAAACCTCACGGAAACCAACAATTTAAAGCATTATAGATACAAAAGAATAATTTACTAACGAAGAAGGAGATTGTCTACATACAGACACCATATTGTACTATATGCTTTATGCTTCATTCCCTATAAAATACATCTCTTGAAATGTCCTGCTATGAAATGTGAGTCACGACGATATTTTAATATTTTCTCTAGGTCAGAAATTATACCTTTAGTTTTGTTTCGCTGTGGTCTAGCGTAGTCCAGCACTGCCCATTCAAGTATAGTAGTGAATAGCACCGCTGTTTTTCTGGTTGTGTCCGGTCGTAGCTGCTGCATGCGAGATCTCTGCTTGCAGCGGTTGGACTCAGTTGCAGCACTCGGGCTTAGTTGCCCCGGGGCATGTGGGATCTTAGTTCCCTGTGCTGTGTGCTCAGTCGCTAAGTTGTCTCCAGCTCTTTGCGATCCCAAGGACTGTAGCCTGTCAAGCTCCTCTGTCCATGAGATTTCCCAGGCAAGAATACTGGAGTGTGTTGCCATTTCCTTCTCCTGGGGATCTTCCCAACCCAGGATCAAACCCAAGTCTCCTGCATTGGCAGGCAGATTCGTAACCACTGGACCACCAGGAAAGTCCCCAGCACTGCTATTTGAAAAGAATTTGTGTTACTCTCTACATTTGTATGTGTGTTTCACCTGAGGTACTTGAAAACCCTGAGGTAGATAACGTAAGTCATAATACTTACTGCCTACTCTACAGAAGATACTTTTTCTGGAGGTTGACAAGTTTGTTTTTGTTGGTTATGTTCTTTTTTTCTTTGTTTTTGTGAACGGTGAACTTAATCCTTGCTACTACCACATTAGATCAAAAAGTAAAAAGAAAATTTACCTTGAGAGTTTGTGACTGTTTATCACTGATAAAAACTCTATGTAAATGTATCTGAATTACTTTTGTGATTTAAGGATGATAAAGTAAAATATAGCAGTATGTTTTCTTCAAATATGGTTTTTATAATTGGGATAGAAAATGAATTACCCTTATCTGACCATCTTAAAACAACTGATTTCATTTTTGTATTTTCCTTTCCTGTGTTTACCAGTAAATTATAATTACCTTGAGTAGCCAGCAGAGGGTGCAGTTAAATAACTGAGAGTTAAGATCGACTTTTTTTGGTCTTGTCAGTACTTTTTTCAGCATTTTTTTTTTTAAACAGAAGGAGGTCACATTATAAAAGTCAGTAAAGGTGTGAGAGTTTTAAATATTTAGTTCCTGTTTGATAATCATTCAGTATAAAGGATAATCATTCAGTTTTAAAATTGGAAACAGCAACATTTATGTTCCACGAATTGTCAAAAAAAAGATGTCACTTTTTTAAACTCTGTTTCTTTTGGATATACCATAGAAGTCTGAGTATTTTTAGAACATTTTGGAATTGGGATTCTAGTGATGGTTGGTTTATCAACAACAAGGATAAAGAAAAGGGCTATTCATTTTGAATCCAATCATCTTAATGACAGCACTGTAGAGTTTGTGAGTTCACTGATCATAGCTGAACATTTACGGTATAAAAACCATCTCTTTTTCACCCTGTCATCTTGCACCCTGAACAAAACAAGACAAAACCCCCCTGCAAGCTCCATGCTTTTGAAACAACAGCTTGGGAGGCGGAGACTATTAGTCAGTAATAGACATGCTTCATGCTGCAAGTTGCATAAGTAGAGCCAAAGACACCTGGAGGCTTCCACATGTTGTTACCACCCCCAGGAGAACACTGAGAATTTGAAAAGTATCCATAATCCATGGCTTCTCACCTAGCCTGTTTCCCATTGCTACTTTAAATACTACCAGTACCATCATCAGTATCATTAAGGAAAAAGATTCTGGTACTTTAGTCATTCCAGACATGTATCTGGACAAGAAAAATACATTTTGTCAGCAGTAATGTCCAAGTTGCCTCTGGTACCAGGAAGATTAATTGTTGATGCTTATATTTCGGCTGGTAACTAGGTCTGAGCTGGATTATCTTATTTGTAACCTAGCAAGCCTTTTATAATTCTTTTTCTTTTTTCTGCCACTGACATTTTGATGTTTTTAGTGCGTATTATCAGCTTTGCTTGAAAGTAAACAGAGCTAGTGAAAAATAGATTTTTTAAAACTATTCTTTTGAAATTTTAATTAGGTGGTGGTGATGGTCAAAATGTTGCCTAAAATAAGTCTGTCTACTTTGTTGAATTTTGGTCATCCATACCTCTGCTTACTCCCATTTATAAGTATGATTGAGAATCATATATATACCTTTCACTCACTGTAGCCAGCTTTGAGCTATCCCGTGTGTGGGTAATCCACGGTAGGTTTTTCTGTGTATAACCCAGTGTTGCCTGTCCTGTGCCCTCCAGCTTCCTTCCTCACTCGCATGCTTCTTGACTTCCTGTCTCAGACCCTAAGCCTTCAGATCCAGGAGCAACCTCGGTTCTCCTTTCTCCTCTTTCATTACCCTATTCCTATCCCCACTTTCCATACAAGTCAGTCAATAAAGATAGTGCACTTACTTGTGGAATCTAAAGTATAACTCAGGGACTTCCCTGGTGGTCCCGAGGTTAATACTTGGCCTTCCTATGCAGGGGTGTGGGTTCGATGTGGCCAAAAAACCAAAACGCAAAGCAAGCAATGTAACAAATTCAGTAACTGAATTTCAGTACCACTGAAAGTGGTACACATCAAAAAATCATTTAAATAATAAATAAAATATGGCACAAATGAACCCACCTACAAAGTAGAAACAGACTCACAGACATAAAGAACAGACTTTGGTGCTGGATGGGGTGGGAGGTGGGGGTGTGGATCGGGAGTCTGAGATCAGCAGATGGAAACTGTTACATAGAATGGGTAAACAGTAAGGTCCCCTGTATAGCACACAGACTACATTCAGTATCCTGTGATAAACCATAATGGAAAAGAATATTAAAAAGTATATATATATGTGTATATATAACTAAATCGCTTTGCTGAACAGTAGAGATTAACAGAACATTGTAAATCAACTATAGTTCAATTAAAAAAATCAATAAAGATAGAAGTGTTTAGTGGTTCTGTATCAGTGGAGTTAGGGAGGGGCTGGGGGAAGACACTTCATAAGTGTAATTATTGAATTTCCACCGTCTGTCCCTTCATGAGTGAAGTGAAGTGAAAGTCGCTCAGTCATGTCTCACTCTTTACGACCCCGTGGCCTACACAGTCCATGGGATTCTCCAGGCCAGGATACTGGAGTGGGTTGCCTTTTCCTTCTCCAGGGGATCTGCCCAACCCAGCAATCAAACCCAGGTCTCCCGCACTGCAGGCAGATTCTTTACCAGCTGAGCCACAAGGGAAGCCTGAGAATACTGGAGTGGGTAGCCTATCCCTTCTCAGCAGATCTTCCTGACCCAGGAATCGAACTGGGGTTTCCTACATTGCAGGCAGATTCTTTACCAACTGAGCTATGAGGGAAGCCCTTCATTAGTAGAGCTAGTTAAATTTTAATACTTAGAATTCTAGCTTCTA
This sequence comes from Cervus canadensis, assembly GCF_019320065.1. NCBI lineage: Eukaryota > Metazoa > Chordata > Mammalia > Artiodactyla > Cervidae > Cervus > Cervus canadensis. The sequence goes on along the minus strand of NC_057397.1, from coordinate 51,901,102 downwards.
GTTGGAAGGTATGTCTTTGCATTTTCTTTTTGCATTGTGCTCTGTACATCTGTGTTCTTGATATCCTTGAGCTGACAAGCTTTTAACTATTATCATAGCAGGATATTTAATCCTAAATCCACAAAAGGAGATGTGGTCCAATGGAAACAGTGTTTTAGTGAAAATAACCTGAAAAGGAGTCAGGAGATATAGGTTCTTAGCCTTATACTTAATCTTATGACTTTGGCCATTTTACTTAGCCTGAATGCCCCGTTTTAGTTATTCTTAAAACAGAGATAATACCTTTTTTATTTTGTAAGTCATGTTCTAAGGATTAAAAAAAGTACTATTTTGAAAATCCTTGAAATTTTCAAAGCAGTGAGAAGAATGAAGACTTTTTAAACTTACATTTGATGATAGTAGAAGGGAAGTGCTGTTTCTTTCTGGACCTTATTTGCCATTTTACCTGTGTAGTGTTCTCTAAAAGTAAAAATATGCTTCTTTTCAGGCAGCAGAAGATAGCAGACAGAGAAAAGAGAGCAGCAGAACAACAAAGGAAGAAAATGGAAAAGGAAGCCCAGCGGCTAATGAAGAAGGAACAAAATAAAATTGGTGTGAAACTTTCATAACCAATGTTCTTCAGATGTCATAGTGCCAGTGGGAGAAACGCGAGCTCTACAGCCCAAGCAGCATTTGTATGGAGCCATGAGGATTTTCAGAATACAAGTACCCTGCTTGATTTTAATGCATTCATCAGCCAGCCAGGACACCAGGATTCTCTCAAAGTCCCCTGAACTCTTAATGAATGAGACTCAGAGAACAAAAAGGACTCATGAGACCATATTTTCTTCAATGTGTTCCAAGTGTAAGACAGTTGTTTGTTGAAGAGAAAGTATTACAAATGGAATATATCAGTACCTCTTCAAGCTAGTGTTTCTAGCTAATTCAATGGGTGTAAATAATTCTGTGATGGGAAAGAATTCCGCTGTCTATAGTGCTTTCCTTCAATGTGCATAATGTTAAAATAAATAATTTTAAATATTTGTTTGTTTCCATGATTACCCAACCTAAATCAGACAGACTTGCAGGGCTTTGACTTCTTATTTCTATTGTCAGAAGCTGGTGTTGGCATATATTTGCTCTGACTTCAGCTGGCATTCATTAAGGCATCTGGTCATTTCAGTTTTCAAGAAAATGACATTAAATGCAATAATTTTATTTATCACAAACATTTTATACATCATTTTTCTTTTAGATGGTGTTGTAATGTTTTACTTATTTGTAATTTATATTGCATGTATAAACATACTGAAAATCAGCTAAAATGGCAAATTTGTTTTACATTATTATAATTTGTGAGTTTTAAAAGCTAGTATTTGCAGTTTTCCCCTGTCATTGTAGATTTTACGATGTTATGGTATCTTTAAGTACCTTAGCTCCTCTCTGCCAAAAGCCATTAATTTACAAATGCATAAAGCCTTCAGTTCTACCGTTTCAAAGCTTTTAGATGATTTCTGTGTCAGTTTTGTATAATATGACATAATGCAAGTTACCTGTGTTGTTGACTAAGGTAACGTTGATTTATTAAACCAAGATAGGAATAATAATACTTATATTTTTGGATGTTGACAAGCTCCAAAATAGTTTTCAGGAAATATAGACTGTGTTCATAGGGAAAAATGTAGATTTGATAGTTTAAAATCTCATTAATTTTGTCTCCTCAATTAAAATACATCCAGCCTGACCTTCTTTGGCTTTGGAATTAAAGATTTTTACTTTCTTAAAAGTTGCTGCCCAAAATTAACATTTTGTGAGTTTTTTAAATGTCATAAATACAGGCCAAATACTGCTAATTCATTGGAATTAAAGTGATATTTCATAGTAAAATCACAAACTATACAATAAACTCCTTAAGTTCTTAGCCTAAGCATCTAGACTAAATGCAGTTGTTTTTTTATTTTCTTAAAATTTTTATTGGAGTATTGTTGATTTACAATATTGTGTAAGTTTCAGATGTACAGCAGAGTGAAATTGGTTGAAATTTAACTTTGGTTAAAAGCTTCCTGTTAGAGTCCCAAGCTCTATTTTCAGTTATGGTTATTAGAGAGTTTTTGCCAGTGAACTCCCAATTAAATAGAATTAGACTCAAATTTGTAATAAAAATGAATTAGTTTATGTCTTTTGCATTTATTTATTTTTAGTTATTATGGGGATGCTAATGTGATTTCTCTAAATTGGGGGTTCATAAAGGCTAATTTTCCTTTAGTACAATTGGTTTTTACTGCTTTTCTGCAGAGTGGACAAGTATTGAAATCTGCTTTGGTCATGATTTTCATGTGTGACATTTTTTTGTTTGATTTTTTAATTTTTATTTAGAAGTAATGACTGGATAGAAATCACAGTCCATATGATTAATTAGGAAGAAAGAGATTTTTCTCATGGAAAGAATAGATTGAATTCTTATATTTTTTGATCTCTGTTGGTGTAAACTAGACTCTTGTATTAAATTGGGTATATTGTCCCAATAGAAGCCGGACATATGATAAGCCCTTTATAGTAGCAAACTGGTTCCTTTAGCTTCTAAGTTTATGGTTTCTGTTTTTGTTTCCTTAATTTTAGCAAAGGATTATCAGCTTTAGGAGCTTATTAGTAGAAGTAAAAAATTCAGGATTCATCCTCTAGTTGAATCCTGGCTCTGTTTTAGTGGCACCTTTGAGTCAATACTCAGCATCTGAATTCCTCATTTTTGACATGCACTTGCCTGGGCAGTGACCATTCCTGGATGAAGATTGGTGCTTGGGAAGCAGGTGGTAGCTATGGAAACTGGCGTCTGGATTGATCTTCAGCACCACTCTACAAGCTACTACAACAGGATAAATCTAACCACAGCTAAAATGTTCCAAAAAGCCGAAATTTTGTCAATATAGGTGTACCTTGTTTTATTACACTTTGCTTTATTGTGCTTTGCAGATAGTGTTTTTTTTAACAAATTGAAGGCTTGTGGCAACCCTGTGCTGAACAAGTTTTATCAGCACCATTTTTCCAACAGCCTTTGCTCACTTCTTTTACATTTCCGTATTTTCACAATATTTCAAACTGTTTCATTATTATATTTGTTATGGTGTTTTAGGGGTGTGAACCACACCCATATAAGACAGCAAATTTAATGGATGAGTGTGTGTGTTCTGCCTACTTCACCGACTAGCCCTTCCACTGCCTTTCTCCCTCTCCTCCCACCTCCCTATTTCCTGTGACATGGGAATATTGAAACTAGGCAAATTTAAAACTCTACAGTGGCTCCTCTGAGTGCTTAAAAGAAAGGAAGAGTCACACAACTCTCTCTAAATCAAAAAGCTAGAAATGATTTTAGTCGTGAGAAACACCCACTGAAAGCTGAGAATAGGCCAAAACTCGGCCTCCTTGTGCCTAACAGCCAAGTTGTAAAGAAGATGGTTGGGTCCATAAAGAGTTTATTTTGGTAGCTTGTTTTTCCCCTTTTACACAGATTTTTAAAATTTAAGTTGCTCTCCCCTCATATCAAAGACAGCTTTTTCCCTTTGTGTCACTTACTTCCATTTTCTTTAATGCACCCAAGGCTGCTCCAAGGTTATATCAACAGCTAGCAATAGTTTGTTTACTTGGCTTTCTACCTTTTATCTTCAGTGTCCGTTTGTCACAGCCGTTGGACTGCTCAGTAACCAGAGTAAGTTTCATGAGTATCCGATGCTTTTTCACCAGAAGCCTCAATCTCCTAGGGCTAGAAAGAGACACTTTTCTAGGAGCCTGCCTGTCCTCCACCCCATACAACAGATTTCTACCCTTGCAGAGCTGCTGTGGACACTGTAATCACAAGCTGGAGTGTTATAGAGAAACTCTTGCCGGGAGTCTGTGGTCACCCAAGTCAATCTCCACCTTCCCTATCAGGGAACTTCCATGGCTATTTCTGCAGGGACTGTGCCTATTTACCACTCTGATCACATCCATTTTGAGAGCTGCTCAGAGTTCTCCAGCTGCTGTAGAGATGCAGCAGTGTTAAAGTTCCTGCAGCTGCGAATCTTTTAAATGGAGGTGGTGGTTTTAAGGATTAGCAGAGACAGTGTTCAGTTCAGTGCCTGATGCACACATAACAGGTGCTCGGCAGTGGTAGGTGTTGTCGGCTCCTCTACACGCTTCTTCACGAGCCCCTGCACATACTTCCTCATGGGATCCTGGGCACACCTCCCATGTATCACACCACCCATTGATGTTGCAGCCCTTTCCCTGAGCAGAGTGGAGAAAGTTGACTGATCTTAACTGAGTTCATTTTTACACACCTTTTAGTTGACCTATAGTAAGAGGACACATTTCCCTGGTGCTAGGCACCACCTATGAATTTTAACTGTCAGTGAACGACTCCTCGTAATCCAGGAAGGCATACATTATCCCCACTGCATGTGTAAGGAAACTAAAGCTTAGAAAGGCATTGTGTGCCAGCTTAATTTAAAAGAGAACAGTAAGCTTTGAGAGCAGGTTTTTTAGTGGTTATTCAACCTTCTAAGTGGACTATGATTTCCAAAGCCTCTCTTCTCTTGATGAAACTGAGCTGCCAAAGAGTGAGCTTTTAGGAATTCCTGTCTAGTTCTTACTTAAATGGCGCTAGTGGCAAGAACCTGCCTGCCAATGCAGGAGGCGTACGAGACGTGGATTCTATCCCTAGGTCAGGAAGATTCCCTGGAGGAAGGCATGGCAACCCACTCCAGTAATCTTGCCTGGAAAATCTCACGGATAGAGGAGCCTGGCAGGCTACAGTCCATGGGGTCACAAAGAGTCGTACACGACTGAGAGACAGCACCACACAGCACTGTGTGAAAATTATTAAGACTGCTTTCATTTTGCATTTTCTCCATACAACCAAGTCAGAAATAACATCCTGGTTCAGAAAAATTAAATGTCAGTTTAAAATGCCAGCACCTATTGTTTACTGTAGAAAGTGAGGCTACCAAACCACTTCAAACTCTGTTAGTTATTTGATTGCAAGAAAAGAGAGGAAGGATCTTATTCACCATCAAATTAGTGAAATATTGCTGTTGTTAATGGTTGTTAATGCTGTTGTTCATAGTCTATTAAAGCTATGGTCTAGCAAACTTTTAATTTTTCAGTTATTCAAATAGCTTTGATCAGAAATGATAACTTTCAAGGAACAAGAGTGAAAATATCTCTGAAGGTGAGTCAGGTAAGATTGCCACAGGGAGGAACTCTGTGGCCACGAGGAGAAAAGTTCTGATACCTGCCTTTAACAGCATTCAGTAGGGGAGCCTGGGCTTCTCCGGCGGCTCAGATGGTAAAGAATATGCCTGCAATGCGGCAGACCTGGATTCCATCCCTGGGTGGGGAAAGTCCCCTGGAGAAGGGAAAGGCAACCCACTCCAGTATTCTTGCCTGGAGAATTCCACGGACAGAGGAGCCTGGTGGATTATAGTCAAACAGTCAGACATAACTGACTGACTAACACACACACAGACACAGGGGAGCCTGGACTGTGGTTTTACATCATCATTTCACATCCATAATCCCAGATGCCTCCATGGCCTCTGTAGATGGAACGAGAGATCCTCTTCCCAGTCAAATCAACGGAGAGTGGCCAGCAAGTTTCTGTGAGAAATGGTTAGAAAACATTGCCATTAAGCAGGAAACATCTCCATTAAGCATTCAGTTGTTTAGGACAGTAGAGGATGGAGTCCTTCAGCATTATCCAGAGTACTTACTCTTCTAATGAACTGAGGGTTACCACCAGGAGCTCTTAGATGAACTGGCAGTTTTCAAAAAACTGGTATATGGTGAACTGGCTTTCAAAGTGTTCTCAGAGGTGACCCTGGAACCACAGCAGGAGATGAGAGAGAGGCAAATGGGAGGTCTCCAGGCCTGGTGTCCTGTTCCCAGATCTGCACTTTTATGTGTTCTGTGTATTAGGTTTTCTTTGATGTTGAAAAATTATTTTGAGAGAGACATGCCATGCCTTTTACAGAACATAAACATTGCTGAAATATTCCAGTATTTTAACACAAACTCTTTTGAATAGCATCTAAACCTTTTTTAAATTTTAAAATTCTTTGAGACCATTGTATAACCATTAGCTACCACAATCATTGTGACTGAGGGAGAATCAGTGGTCAAAGTGGAACCTGTCTTCCTGTGGTTTAAAAATAACTACCTGACTTACTTCACTCTGTAAAATAGGATCTGGGTTCATTGTAAAGCAATTATCCTCCAGGGAAGAGGACGGGAAAACTACCTGATAGAAACTTGTATTCTATTTGGATTTCTAATTGATTTTCCAGGACCATTGGGGGTTTGTTGACATTCTTTCAAGACTTGATTTCTGTAAACTGCGGTTTCTAATGGCCCAGGTTACTGCTTCATTGTACACATTTTGCCTGGCAACACTGGGAATAAGTGAATTTTGTAAAAGAGCTCACTGAGCCAAAATGGAAGTTGGAAACCACCCCAAAACTTTTAAAATGAAAAATCCTCAAGAGAAAAACATATCAGACCCAACCACTACTAAGGCAGGGCCTAAGACAAACACAAATCACAGACTTCCTTTTTCTTCTGCCACAAATGTCAGAAACGCTTGGCATCTGAGTGTATTGCATTTTTTTTTCCTCCTTTCTGAACGGCTCAACTTGGAAAGGTCAGCCTATCCCTTTGGGAAAAATCTTTTCTTGTAAATTGGAATGTTTGCACACAAAACTGTAGGAAATGTTTAACATTTGCTTTGATGGGGCAGCAGTTTGTTCAGTAGAGTAGAATTGTTCTCCTTTTTCCATTTTCCTGTCTGTACATCACAGGTACCCAAATTATGGAAAGCAACTTTGAGGTGCTTTTTTTCTATGGGGTCAGATGATCCTGTCCACAAAACCAGCCAACGCCTTGGACTTCCGAAATGCAGGCTGTGTTCCATCTTTTATTTACTCTGAGGGACTCATTTGTAAGACACTTTGTTCTGAATAAAAGCAGTAATTTTCCACAGACTATACATAGTGAAACCCTGGAAAAGGAGGAGGAAGGGATGGTGGAGGAAGGAAGTGTGGAGAAAAAAAAAATGGAATAACCCAAATAACCGCTCCAAGTTCTCCTGTTTTACCTTTGCACAAATTTGTTTCCATGTGTATAACACATGTTGTACAGTGTCCAGTGTTTCAATGAATTAACTTTCTGTGAGTCTTCTGGTTTACATTTTAAAAAGATACAGGTCGTTAAGACAACAAAACAAGTTGCTGTTTGTGATCAGCTGCCTCCAAAGTGATAATCAACATAAACATTTGTGGTTCATGGAGAATTCTCCTTCACCAGAGCCCATCTTGCCATCCATCTTGAACTGGTGAAGGAGAACAGTGCTGAGTTTATGTGGTTCTATTCGTTTCTGTAGCAACACGTGGATACCAAAAGCACTCTTGTAATTTTTCTTAAAAATGCTTAACTTGGCAATGACAAAAAATAAACAACAGAGGGAGGGATTGTAAGGAAGATGACTGTATCTAGGTGTTGGTCTGGGCTGGGCTGCAGGAAGGGACCTGAGTCAGCATGGTTCATTATTTTGGGAGGCTTCCGATTATTCACTTCCAGAAACAGCTTCCCTTTCATTTCTGCCAAGTCCCTCTGCTGCTGAGCGTGTGCTGTGTGAGAGCCCACGTGTGTCCCGGAGGCATATGTGTGTCCCACGGAAGAAATGGGCTGACTACCCAAGACAGCCCACTTTTCTCCATGGCTCCATCCTGTCCCTTCTCACTTCCCAAGGACTTCCCTCCTTCAATTAATTCTTTCTCTCCTAGGTCATCAGTTTCTTTCTTCATTGGCTCAATCACAAAAGTGTAAAAAAATTATTTCTTCTCTGTATTGGAAAAAAAAAAAATCTTTGCAACTCATATCCCCTTATAATTACTACCCACAGCCCTCTTCTTCTTCACAGTAAAACTTCAAAATAAGTTAGCTGCACACATTGATTCTTCCTCTCTTCCATTCATTTTCCAACCTACTCCCATCCGGCTTCAATTCCCATTTTTGCAAAGAAAATGATCTCCACAGTCACTAAGTCACTTAGTTGTCAAAGCCAGTGGACATCTATCTGTCCTGATGCTACTCAGCTTCCAATAGGACTTCAACACAGTTGACCATTCTCTGCTCTTGGTTTTCAGGACCCTGCCCTCACCAAGTTTTCCTCCTGCCTTTGGGCTGCCTCTCTCCAGATGCTTTGTCGGTTCTTCATCCTCTACCTCTATCTAGATGTGGAAGCACCACAGCCGCCTTCTCCTCTTTACACTCTCCCTGGATGATTTCATCCATCCCACAGTTTTACATAGTATGTGAACGCTGAAGAACCCTGGTCCTGATGACTCCTGTGATTTTCACATTCATACATGTAATTGCTCTCTTGACACTTCCACACAGATATTTAATAGACATCTCAAATTTATTCTTCTAAACTCGTTTCTCTCGAACTTTTCCATTCTCAGTAAATGACACCACTTTTGAGCCAGATGTTCAAGTCAAACACCTGTGAGACATCCTTAATTTCTCTTCCTTAAACCTTACCTCATCTCCTCCCCATATTCCACCTATCAGCAAATCACATCAGTTTTATTTTCAAGATATATCTTTAATTGTTCAACTTAATCTCTATATCCACTTCTACCTCCAAATTGTCATCATCACTCATACGGACTATCACAATGGTCTTCCTGCTGCCACTCCTGCTCCTGTACATCCTGCACAGAGCAGACGCAGAGTTTATTAAAAAAAGAATGAGAAAAACCAGATTATATCATTGCCCTGTATAAAGTCTGTTAATATTTCTCACTGCTCTGGGAATAAATTCAAACCAACCCTCGCACGGTTTGCGTGGTCCCGTATGAACTAGCTTGTCTTCCAGTTCTCAACCACCTCTTTCCCCCTCACTCTGCTTTAGACACATTGGCCTCCTTGATGTCCCTCTAACATATCAAGCCCTTTTCTGCCTCAGGAACTTTGCCTCTGTTCTTTCTGCAACATTACCTCCCATATCTTCACTGATTGGCTCTCTTTCATCCATTAACACTAACATTGTTGGTATTTCTTCAGATATGTGTTCCTTGCCTTTACCCCCAAACCTCTTGGTCAAAACATCTTTTTTTCTTGGAAGCACTTACCATTATTCAGTTAACTTGTTCATCCGACGGCATGTTCTGTGTCTTTCACAGATAGAATGTAAGCTCCCTGAGGGCAGAATCCTTGTCTGTCCCCTTCACTATTGATAATAGACCTAGCAAGGTGTCTAGGATGAGAGCACCCAATAAGTATTTGTTTGATGAATTCATTCAACAGCTCTGATTAGAACTCCCTACTATGTGCCACCTGCCGTTCTAAGTTCTTGACATTTATCTGTGAATAAAACAGAACACAGATCCCTAATATCTTAGTGGGGGAGATGGGCACTAAGACATAGTCAGCAAAAATATAGTATGTCTGAGGGCATGGCAACCCACTCCAGTATTCCTGCCAGGAGAATCCCATGGACAGAGAAGCCTGGTGGGCTACATGTGACCATGGGGTCGCAAAGAGTCAGACATGACTGAAGCAACTTAGCCCACAAAGCTGATTAAGTGCCATGGAAGAATTGTTTCTGGGTGAAAACTTAGGATATTCTCCAGTCTCTTCCCTTCGTGTGAAAAGTGGAAAAGGCATGTGCTTTGCACACTTGAAACCTTGGCTTCTAGAGATGAATGATGACATTCTGAGCAATTTACCTCTTTTAAGGCTCAGCTCCCTTAACTGTAAAATAGAATAATACCCACCTCTCAAGGCTGGTGTAAAGAACAAATGAAATAATACAGATTTGATACTATCTCATCCCTTCCAGCCACCCACCCTCACCCTATTACTCCAAGGGCAGGAGCCAAATGGTGCGGTATCTCCTCCCTCTCTGAACCCCTAGCATGCTTTCAAACAAAATCAACCCACATTCCTGAAAACACTCAGTATATCTGAATAAGGACAGGGTTGGCCAAAAGTTCGATTGGTTTCTTCTGTTACATCTTATGAAAAAACATGAACAACTTCGTGGCCAGCCCAACATGGGGGCAAACAAGTGTCCGGATAACTTCAGAGCAATCAAAGCTACTTTTACTCAGAAATAATGCTTTGTAAACATTTTTCTAATTGTAGTTTTCATTTATTTCTATTTTTGGCTGTGCTAGGTCCTCATTGCTCCCCACACTTTTCTCTGGTTGTGGCAAGCAGGGGCTACTCTACAGTTGTACTGCAGTACTTGGGCTTGGCCTTGCAGTGGCTTCTCTTGTTGCAGAGCATGGGATTCTAGGGCTCTTGAGCTTCGGTAGTTATGGGGCTTCGGCTCAGTAGTTGCAGTTTCCAGGATCTAGAGCACAGGCTCAATAGTTGTGGCACACGGACTTAGCTGCTCCACTGCATGTGGGATCGTCCCAGATCAGGGATCGAACCCGTGTCTCCTGCATTGGCAGGCAGATTCTTTACCACTGAGCCACCAGGGAAGCCCAGAAAATAATGCTTTTTAAAAGATAAGAGTGGGAAGTCCTCACCTTTTTTGAACAATTATTTCCTCCTCTTTATCATTTAATTCCACTTTTACAGCTCCTACTGTTAAAGATGGAAGGGTGTGCCATCCATATAGTCTTTCTTATCATATGCAGAAGTAAAATCACAGAGAGTTATTTTATAGGAGGATAGAACATTTATTTCAATGGAAACACTAATCTTTATTTTCATCATGCTGAAGTGTGTGGTTACAAATGATTTTCAACAAAACACTATATAGAATAAGCAAAAAATAAGTTAATACAATGTAAACCTTACATACAGTTTCATCAATTACCAGGTTTAGGAACACACAAGCCATTTCAGACTCTGGAGCTACATTTAGTTAAAAATAAACAACTGCAAACACTCAAACCTTATCAACCCCAAGTAAGACACTAAAGAGCTATTCAAGACTTCTTCCAACCCATTACACAAATACATTTTTATTTTTGGTTACAGTCCCCTGCTATGCACAAGACCATTGGAATGCTGTTAACAATTACACATTTTTGAAGAACGGCACAAAGCGAAGCAAGGAGATAGCATGCCAGCCTTACAGAAGCTGTCTTGAAAGTGCAAACTGCATTTTCTCTTCCTGAACCACTAGGATAATAAGCACGGGTACCTCGGACGACAAGGGCAGGGTCACGAACATGCTTTCTCTATCACACCGGTGGGACATTGACTCGAACCAGGCCTCCACGCCTTTGAAGATACCTCCTGTTTTCAACAGCGAACAGGCTTTCAACTAAATATAGTGCAAATCAAATACCGAGGAGCAAAGAACGACAGAACCAGGCCCGCCACCGGTCGACCCCGCGGCTTCTCCACCGGGCACCGTTCCGCACCGGGCAGGGCAGGCGGGCCCACCCCCACCCCGCCCCAAGCCACATCGTCTCTTTAGGTTTTGATGTGCTCGGTGGTGCGGCGGAGCGAGTGCAAGGCCACCACGCAGCAGCCCCGCAGCAGGGCCCCGATGTTGTACAGGGGATCCGTGCCCCCCCTCTGAGTACTGAACGCCCACAGCACCGTGGGGACCACGGGGGCCCCCACGGCCAGCAGATCCACCAGGAAGCTGCGGCTCCAGTAGCGCCCGGCGATGCCCCCCGCGCGGGCCAGTGGGCCCGGGCCGTCTGGCCTCACCTCCTCCGCCGCCGCTGCTTCCGAGCCCGCAAAATCCAGCTCTCTCATGAGGCGGTTCCCACGCGCCTCGGGCCCGGCCGCGGGGGACGGGGTCTCCACAGGAGACAACAGGATGGCCGAGTTGGGATTCCGGGGAGTTAAATCGACCACGAAGGCGGAGATGGGCTCCGGGAAGCTATCGGTCGAGTCGTCCCCGGACTCCTCGTCGGGGGTCGCGGCGCTGGAGGAGGGACAGGGGTCCTGCAGCCGGAGCACGTGCCGGAGGAGCTCGGAGAAGGCCGGGCTGTAGGGCACCACGTCGGTCTGCACCGCCCGCTCCGCCACCGCGCGGCGCCCTCCGCGGCCCGCCGCCGCCGCCTCGCCGCCCAGCGCCACGACCTCGGCGCCGGGCAGCTCCGGCTCCGGGATGGCGCCTGTCACCAGCTCCTCCAACACATCCTCGACGGGGGCCGCGCCGTCTGCCCCCAGCAGCTCGCTGTCGGCCCCTTCCTCCGTGGCCGGCTCCTCGGAGGACAGAGCATCCTCCGTCGGCCCCAAGGCCGCGCCGAGGACCAAGCCCTTCTCCGGGGACTCACAGGGGAAGTCGAGGCACAGCTCGTCCCTCAGCGAGCCGCTGTGCGCCATCTCCATGCTCTGCAGGAGCGACTCCAGCTTCTTGTTCTGAATGTTGATGTCCACAAAATATTTCTGAATGCCTTTGTCTTTATCGGCCAGGCTGCTCCGCATCGTTTCGATGACCTGTTTGAGCTGCTTGATCTCCTTCCGGGCCTCCTTGAGGGCCAGCTGGGCCTCCACCCGGTGGCACTCCTCCTCGATCCAGTCCTCGCGCATTCGGGCCAGCTGGGACTTCAGCTCCACGATCTCACTCTCCCTAGAGCCGAAGACAAGCGAGGCTCAGGAAAAAAAAAAAAAGGCCAACTCTGACACCCCGCCTGGAGCCCATGCTTTCCCACCGGAAACACACAGGTTACGTAAGTTTCGGGTTTTATTTTCTTTCTTTTGAAGATATTAGCCCAGAACTGCCCCCTTTTAATTGTAAAATAGCTAAAATAATAACAGTAACTAGAATCAGAATAAAAATTTTGCTATGATTGTTTTTCTCTCCTTTTTCAAGCATCGTGCTTAGTCACTTAGTCGTGTCTGACTCTTTGTGACCCCCATAGGCTGTAGCCCACCAGGCTCCTCTGTCCATGGGGATTCTCCAGGCAAGAATACTGGAGTGGGTTGCCATGCCCTCCTCCAGGAAAACTTCCCAACCCAGGGATTGAACCCAGGTCTCCCGCATTGCAGGCATATTCTTTATGGTCTGAGCCATCTTTCAAGCATTATCCTCTGTTTAATACAGACAGACTAGTTTTATTGCACTTTGCCTTATCATGCTTTGTAGATATGTCTTTTACAAATTTGTGGCAACCCTGCTTTCTCAGACACTGGTTAGCATTTTTTAGCAATTAGGATATTTTTAAATTAAGGTTTGTACATTTTTTTTAGGTATAATGCTATTGCACACTTAATAGACTCTAGTGTGGTAAAACAACTTTTATATGTGTTAAGAAGTGAAAAATTTCATATAACTCACTTTATAGTAATTTGCTTTATTGCAGTGGTCTGGAACCAAACCTGCAATATCTCCAAGGCAGTCCTGTACTTAATATTGGAAATTATTTTATTAGAACACATTAGAGTCTCTTAGCCTGCTTTAATCTCCATAGCCTATTCTTTTGTATGTCCACAAAATAATTTGTGGAAGGAAAGTCCATATCACTTTTAATTATGTGTCAAAGGCAGAAGCCAGACTGATAAGCTTTAGCATTGCAAAACAGTTCTAATCATATTCCAATGATGACTTAAATTTTTTTTTTAAATCATAAAAAGTTACATGTTGCAAGGACTTTATGAAATGTTGATAATTCTCTCTCTTCTCAGGCAAGATGACATTAGATTCATCCTACACTGAAGGGAATGCTTAGTTTCTTCACAGGACAGTATTTCTAGATATTTGTCAAAAATTTTTTTCCTTACATACAGTTTCTTCCTAGTCAATATAAATGTATGTCCTCATTCTCTCAGTGAATATGACAAGACCACATAGTCAGGATCCTGAAATACTTGAAGAGATGTTGTATGTATTGCTTCTTTAAGTTTAGGTTTGACTATTCTCTAGTTTCACTGCCTTTCCACACCTCCCTCCCAGAGATTCAAACCATCCCAAAGATTCCTCAAAACATAAACCAAGACTTCCAGAAAGTAGGATCTGACTCATGTCACCGTCGACCCTGGTCAGAGCTCTCAGAAAAACCACCAAGAAAACCATCACAGGCAGAAAATCTGGCCTGTCCCAAGATGTCAAAGGTCTTTTCTCTGTGAGATAAGATCTCTTAAGCTTGGGCTGTTGTTTTTTTTTTTTTTTAAATTACCGTAACACTTGGCCAAGAATAATGAACCTTTTCCTTCAGCACAGAAATAGCTTGCAGGAATCACAATACACAGGCCATCTACTCTCTGACACAGACAAACAGGGCTTCATAGGGGCCAACTGTGTGTGACCCACTCTACTGGGAGTACAGCATTGTTCCTGCAAGTGTTCTGTCCTTTAAAAATAGCTCCGCACACACCCAGCTCTTCACGTCAAAGCTAGACACACCCAGAAAAAGCAGAGGGTCCCTTCCAACCCAGGAGGGTTCCCTGAACTCCTGAAAGAGTCAAATCACTCAGGATTATCAAATGACTTTTCTGAGAGCCTGATTTAAGAAATCCGACAAAAATTAAATGAAGTCATTTTTCTTCTTTTCTATAGCGTGGGTTCACATTTCACTTTATGGAAAAAGAAAGCGTTCTAAACCACAGCATGCAAGGAATGCGCATTCACCTCTCATGCAGTCGGCGCTCAGACTCCTTGAGCTTGGTCTTCAGGTGTCTCACCGTAACCTCTTTTTGCTGCAGAGGAGTCAAGTACTGCTCTGGATTTGGGGGTTTGACACCATGATTTTCACCACAGGACATGTACCTTCCAGACCGCCTGAAACAATCCAAGTAAATGAAATATTACTTTTTCTATAAAAAAGAAAAGTCAAGGCACAGCTTAAACAGCTTGAGAAGAAATGGCAGCTGTGTGCTGGGATCTTAAAGCCGAACAGTGAGTGGCCTCACTTTGATCCCTGGGTTCGGAAGATCCCCTGGAGAAGGGATAGGCTACCCACTCCAGTCTTCTTGGGCTTCCCTGCTGGTTCAGACAGTAAAGAATCCGCCTGCAATGCGGGAGAGAACTGGGTTCAATCCCTGAGTTGGGAAGATCCCCTGGAGAAGGGAACAGCTGCCCACTCCAGTATTCTTGCCTGGAAAATTCCGTGGACAGAGGAGCCTGGCAGGCTACAGTCCATGGGGTCGCAGAGTCAGACATGACTGAGTGACCTTCACTTCTCTTCCCTTCACTTCAGAAGGGGGACAGTCATCCACCTGCCACTCTTAGGACTGCACATAACTGGGAAGATTGGGGGCGGGGCTTTGTCAAAGGGGTGGGGCCAGGAGTGGGAGATTTTCTGTGGCTTAGGGACGATCTCCTGTAAAATAATGCACAATTGTCCAGAGACCCGCCTGTCAGTTCAGAGTAAGAGGCTGTTATGTTAAAGGACAATGAGTGGGGGCAGGAAGGGAGCGAGATGACCTTGGTTCCACACAATGTGCCACTTGCCTAAAGATCTTGATTGTTGTTGGTTGAATTCAGATTGTTCTGATATCAGTCCCCGATGTGAGTGTGCTGATTTGGTGGAAAGTTTCCTTCTTTAGAAGGGAAAACGGCTGGTCTACTCGCACCAGATAGGGTTTGTAAGAGAGGCGTCCGGTGCTCTGTGAAGCTTCCTTCACTGGAACCTGGCCCCTGTCAGGCCTGGCTGAGAGCGGGACATCCCTCCTGCTCTAAGAGAGCTGACTGTGAGACCTGGACGCCCCGGAGGAGGAGGAAGATGGAAGAAGGAGGGCTGGCAGCTTCTTCCCCAATTCAGGACCCGCGCCAAGCCCCTGCATCCGCCCTGCTGGCCCTGAGCCTGCGCTCCATCCAAGATGGCCCGTGCCCAGCATCCAGTTCCCAACTGGCCTGCTAGGGCCCATCTGGATGTGCAGTTCCTTTTTTCTGCAACCTCGTGCCTTCCAGGGACTAATTCATTCCTTGCCTGACCTTCAGATCTCATTTCAATTTCGCTTTTTCAGAGAGGCCTCCTTTGATCCCACCAAATGGATCCCGTGTCCACCTTTTTTTAAGACTTTTTTTTTTTTTATGCAGACTGTTTTAAAAGTCACTATTGAATTCATTACAGTATTGCTTCTGTTTTTATGTTTTGGCTGCAAGGCATGTGGGATCCTAGCTCCCTGACCGGGGACTGACCCCACACTCCCCTGCACTGGAAGGCAAAGTCTTTAACCACTGGGCCACCAGGGAATTCCCAGTTCTCAGCTTTTACATAGAATGACAGGTATTTGCAGAATAATCCTAATGCATTTCTGTCAGTAGATGGCTACTGTTTTTCTTCTCCTCTGGGCATCAGCACAGGGACCTCTGTTG
This sequence comes from Cervus canadensis, assembly GCF_019320065.1. NCBI lineage: Eukaryota > Metazoa > Chordata > Mammalia > Artiodactyla > Cervidae > Cervus > Cervus canadensis. Next base: position 51,884,853 of record NC_057397.1, on the reverse strand, counting down.
TTTATGGCTCTACTCCCAGTGCTTCACACAGCACTGGACACAGCGTGGAACTCAATAAACATCTGGTGTTTGAATGAACCGGCAAACACACGAATGACCCTTCCCCATTCGGAGGGAAATGCGTAGGACCGTCCTACTGCTGCTGGGCCATTTCTCCTGCCTAGCCAGTAATTCCTGGGACTGCTGAACCTTATTAGAAACTGGGGCTCCCGTCCTTCCTGCAGCAGCCCTTGAAGGACTGTTACTGAGTGAGGGAAAGGAAAGAGGTGTGTCATATCGCAGAACAAGGCAGGGGATTGAGAGCTGGACGCATGCACGCTCAGTCTCTCAGTCGTGTCCGACTCTTTGCGACCCCACGGACTGTAGCCCACCAGGCTCCTCTGTCCTGGTGGATTCGCCATGCAAGAGTACTGGAGTGGGTTGCCATGCCCTCCTCCAGGGGATCTTCCAGACTCAAGAATCGAACCTGACTCTCCTACTTGGCAGGCAGAATTCTTTACCACTGAACCACCAGGGAAGCCATCGCAAGTTTTATATATATATGGTTTTTTTTTTTTTTTTCTTAAAGAGAAGCTTACAAGTAGGACAAACTAAGGACCATGGGCCGGGAGACAGACGGCACTCACCTCATGACAGGACTACAGTCACTTCCTTTGTAGGAGCCGGAGTTGCTGCTGCTGGGGGAAGAAGGCGCATAACTGGGGTGGATGTTCACGGGACTCAGCTGGTTCCTGCAAAGCATGGCCAGAAGGTCCTTCTCCCGCGGGGAGGGTGGGCTGTTGCCAGACTTGTAGGATGAAGCTCCATTGCTCCGCCCGTGGGGACCTCGACTGGGAGAGAAGCATGAAGCTTGTTAGAATCCCTGGGGCCGGGGATACCCAAGTGCGAACGTTCTATTCCTTCTTAAAGCTAGTCACCACCGAGGAAATCCAACCTATAATAGGGTTGAAAGGGGTCAACCCTATAATGATTAGAGCAACTTGGCTTTATGAGCGCCTTCTTCCCACCTGCCTGAGATATTTTCTCCCCTGTGTTGTCAGCACAGGGCTCCCTCCCTCTGCTGTTCTTTCAAATAGTTTCTGACCATAAAGCTTGTTTTGGATTAAACCCAGCTGCCTGCTAAGAACACAAACCATGTAAAAGGTTGCTTTGGTTTAGTTTCGTTCCAGAGGCTGTTTTAAAGATGTGGCGTCTATTTCAGTATACCTGTTTCTACTTTAAAATATTTGGGTTTTGTTCATGTTGGGTCAGAAAACTGGGGTGGATCATTTGGAGGATCAGGGAGAAGGAGTTTGCCCACAAGGAAGAAGGAAAAACCAGGACAGATAAATATAACCCACATAAATGTATCATCTATAATTTTAACCACCTATATGTTTTCTTTTTCTTTCTACTCCCAATGACTTGTGGTTCTTTTAGTTGCTGAGTTGCGTCCAACTCTTTTGGATGCTGTGGACTGAAGCCCACCAGGCTCCTCTGTCCATAGGATTTCCCAGCAAGAATACTAGAATGGGTTGCCATTTCCTCCTCCAGGGGATCTTCCTAACCCAGGGATGGCACCCACATCTGCATTGGCATTGGCAGGTGGGTTCTTTACCACTGAGCCACCTGGGAAGCCCCCAATGACTTAGCATGAAAACCTTTATCATTGAACTGCTGAAATATTACCCCTTTTGTTTCCCTGCCTCTTGTCTTGCCCTCTCAGCAAGGAGGCTGTCCCTCTGGTGAAAGCAGCTTTTCCAATGCGCAACTTGAGTGTTACTGGCCTCCTCAAAGCCATTCAGCTTCCAGAAAAACATCCAGACTCCTTAATACAGCTCACAAGGTCTGATCCCATCCCCACACCACCGCATTCAACCCATCCTCTCTCTGCCCCTCTTCCCCCCTTCCCCTGCATTCCAGACAATTTAATTTCCTCATGGTCCATGCTCTCCATCATCCTTTCAATTTTGAACTTATTTTCTCTATCTAGAAGTTCTTCTGCTCCCTACTCTGAGCCTCTGGATACCTCCTACTTCAAGATGGATGGGAACCTTCTCCAAGCAGCCTTCTCTGGACTCTTCCTCCTCTAGGCTGGTATAGTTGCCATCCCCTGGTGCTTCCCACCCCGCTGTGCAGACTTCACCATGGAACTTATCACAGTGCATCACCATGGTGGGCTTGTCTGTCCTCCCCACCAGACTAGGGTGTCCTGAGGGCAGAAATATAGCTTGTGCTCTTACATCCGCACTACCTCCCAGCACAGGTAGGTTCTCCCTAAATGACTGCTAAGTGAATAATAAACTGGGCTGAAATCCTGGCACTGCCACTTACTAGGAACTTAGCAAGTAAGCCACTTACTATTGGGGAGATGTGATAACTTTCACAGAGGTGATGTGGAAATAAAGAATGCATGTTGAATACACTGGATAAGCTGTTAAGGGCAATTCAACTGCAAGGTACTATTTTTGGATAATCTTGTTTGAACTTTCCTGTTAATCTAGTTCCATAGATTTGACACTCCCTAGTGTTAGGAATGTGGCTTCCCAGGTGGCACCGTGGTAAAGAATCTGCCTGTCAATGCAGGAGATGCAAGAGATGTGGGTCTGATCCCTGGGTCGGGAAGATCCCCTGAAGAAGGAAATGGCAACACACTCCAGTATTCATGCCTGGAGAATTCCATGGACAGAGGAGCCTAGTGGGCTACAGTCCATGGGGTTGCGAAGAGTTGGACACGACTGAGTACACATACATACAAAACAGTGTAAGGAACGGGCTTTCTTGGTGGCTCAGTGGTAAAGAACCCACCTGCCAATGCAGGAGAGGCAGGTTTGATCCCTGGGTTGGGACGATTCCTTGGAGAAGGAAATGGCAACCCACTCCAGTATTCTTGCCTGGGAAATCCCATAGACAGAGGGGCCTGGCGGACTAGAGTCCGTGGGGTCGCAAAGAGTCGGACACAGTGACTAAACAACAACAACAACGCGATGTAAGGAAGCATCTTAAGAATGCAGAAATTACTTAAATAGGATAGTACATCTATGTCAGGAATATATCTTGATGACATTACAAGGAAGTAAAAGGGAAAACGATACTCTTCATAGAGCAGGGCTGCTTTTTGACAGTCTCTCTTTGCAATTTTGATTGCAAGTGTATCCAACAGACACATCTCACTAAGAAACACGAATGAATGTCAGTATAAGTGTGTGCACTTGGGGTCTACTTGGCTCCAAAATTGCAATTACTTAAAATCTAATACAATTTGAACTAGCACTCAACCCAGTAAATCACATATAAATGAAACATCATGAAATTCTAAAGTTAAAAAGTTCTTTCCTTTTGAAATCATCCAAATGGACTCTGCCTCCTTTTTTTTTGTGAAAGGGGACACTTTATATGGAACAGATGGGCTGATGGCTTTGTGACAAACCAACTTCAGCAACTCTGTGGTAGGGGCGGGGCAGGAAAGAACATGTTCTCTGGCTTGGGAGGTGCTTCTCTATGCTTTACTTCTAAGTCTGGCACCAACTGGCCTGACTATTTTTTCATGTGGCTATGAGAAATGTGGAGGGTTAACCATTACAAGTTAGGAGAAAAAGTAAAGCGGTACCCCTCATGTTGATCCAGGGAATTCTTCACCAAGAACCTTCTGCAACCCAAGCTCTGTTGCAAGGGTTTTATGAACATTGTTTCACTTAACTTTGACCATCACAGCAACAAGATTTATGACAGTAAGGCTAGTCAGATGATCACTTTCTTTTTTATATGACGTGAAGTATGGGAAGTACTCAAGTTATGAGAAATAAATGAAGCTCAGCAGGGGGGAAAGGGCTTTCCAGGTGATGCTAGTGGTAAAGAACCCGCCTGCTAACGCAAGAGATGAAAGAGACTCATTTTCTATCCCTAGGTTGGGAAGATCCCCTGGGGGAGGGCATAGCAACCCACTTCAGTATTCTTGCCTGGAGAATCCCATGGACAGAAGAGCCTGGCGGGCTACACTCCAAGGGGTCACAAAGAGCTGGACTCGGCTGAAGCAACTTAGCACACATGCAAGCAGGGGAAAAAAGAAAAAAACTGGTCCAAGAACTCACAACTCAACTGGGATTTAAATCCAGGTCTCTTAACTCTACAGATATGTCTCCAGCTTTCCACAAATGGAATATATTGTTTTAGGTTTGTAAACAGGTATACTAGCTACTGGCTAGGTATGTGGTTATTAACCTGAAGAATTCACCACCAACTTCTTTAGTTTGGTGCTTGCACTAAGATGTATGATTAATGACATACAAATTAAATAAGGTGAGGATTTTGTAAGAACTCATCTGCTATACAAAATAAAGCAAAAACTCTTCAAGCTATCAAACACTACTCAAGTACAATCGAGTCTTGAAATATATTTCAGGAAATGAGTTACTAGACTGTTTGTAAGAGCTAACATTTAAAAAAGAAACTGCATGCCTTAAATGATCAATCCTGTCCCTTACATTTAGTTTAGTTCAAATGCTAACTTATGTGGGTACAAACTCATCATGGATGATGATAAAAAAAAAACAAAAAACATTTCAATGGAGAAACAGGATTCCATGCCTGTCAAGGCCATGCACAGGCAAATTTGATGCCGCCTTCCTAGCCCTCCCCAAGTCCCTTGGTTTGGTGGACAAGATGAATGCAGTCCACAGAGAGAGAGAATTCTGCTACCCCATGCCCCTTCCTGCAAACCTGAACCAGTAACTGGAAATGAGAGAAACGGGGAGGTGAAGACGGGATCCTCATAAAGTGCCCAGGGAAATTTCCCTTCCCCAGCCCTTGCCCTTTCCTTCAGGTACCATCCTCACCCTGGCCCTCACCATCTTCATCATCATTGTTACAGGCTGAACAGTGTCCCCCTCCAATTCACAGGTGGAAGCTCTGACTCCCAGCACCTAAGAATGTGACTGTATTTGGAAATAGGGCTTTAAAAAGGGTATTTCTGTTAAAACAATGTGCTAGGGTGGGCCTCAATCCAATTTGACTAGTGTGCTTATAGGAAGAGGGAATTTGGACACAGACACAGAGAAAAGACTATGTGAGGAAAGAAGGACGAGATGGGCATCTACAAGTCAAGGAGACGGGCCGCCGCAAGAAGCCAGTCCTGCCAACACCTTGATCTTGGATTTCCAGCCTCCACGATAGTGGAAAGTGGATCTCTGCTGTTTAGAGCTCCTCAGTCTGTGTTTTTTTTTGTTATAACAGCCTGAGCAAACTGATATGATAATCACCATCGCCGCCACCACCACTACCATCGGCCACAGCAGCACCAGCATCTTGCCCGTTCATTAGTATTATTTTTATCACTACTGACTAAAAATAACCATCTAATGACTCTCTTCCTGAGTTCTGGGCACTGTGTTAAGAGGCTTCCCAGGTGGCGCTGGTAGTAAAGAAACTGCCGGCCAATACAGGAGACGTAAGAGACATAGATTCAATCCCAGTGTCAAGAAGATCCCTTAGAGAAGGGCATGGCATCCCACTCCAGTATTCTTTTCTGAAGAATCCCCATGGACAGAGGAGCCTGGTGGGCTAGTCCATAGGGTAGCAAAGATCTCTCAGTTCATTTAAATCAGGAAGGTAAATGCCATTATCACCCCATTTTCCAGAACAGGAAACTGAAGCTGGGAGTTCTGGGTCTTTCTTGTACCTAATAAATGATAGATGCTCAAGTCAAACCCAGGCCCATCTGACTCCAAATCCTGAGCTTTTTTTTTTTCTTTTCACTTCTAGGTGCCTCTAGTCAGATTAGAGTTTTGGTTTAAGAAGGAGAAATTCTCAGAAAGACCAGCGAGGTGGCTTCTAAGAGGAGGTCGTTTGTAAATCTTCCAAGTTTTGTTTGTGAAGTGTGAAAGTGTTAGTCCTCCAGTGTGCGGCGACCCTATAGACTGCAGCCTGCCAGACTCCTCTGTGGGTTGCCGTTTCCTTTGTTTGTGAAATCACCTGTCAAAAATATTCTCTTCAGGACTTCCCTGGTGGTTGAGTGGCTGAGATGCCTCGATTCTAATGCAGGGATGTGCTGCGTGCTAAGTCACTTCTGTTGTAGCTGAATTTTTGCCACCCCATGGACTGTGGCCCACCAGGCTCCTCTGTCCGTGGGATTCTCCAGACAAGAATACTGGAGTGGGTTGACGTTCCCTCCTTCAGGGGATCTGCCCAAACCAGGGATCAAACCCACATCTCTTGTGTCTCCTACATTGGCAGGCAGGCTCTTTACCACTTCAATTCCTAGTCAGGGAACTAGATCCCGCATGCTGCAACTTAAGATCCAGTACATGGCAATGAAGATCCTGTGTGCCACAACTAAGACCCAGCACAGCCCATAAATTATAAAAAAAAATTCTCTCCAGCTCCACCTGTTCTTCATTTCCCCCACCTCTTCACCAAATGTTCCCGCTAGCCTTCCTCCCAGGATCTAATTCTCCACAGAGAAAATTCATTTATTACAGGAGGCGTGAATCAATTAAAAGGAGTGTGTGTGTGTGTGTGTGTGTGTATGTGTGTGCAGGCACTAAGTTGCTTTAGTCATGCCCAACTCTTTGCGACCCAATGGATTATGGCCCACCAGGCTCCTCTGTCCATGGGATTCTCCAGGCAAGAATACTGGAGTGGGTTGCCATGCCCTCCTCCAGGGGATCCTGACCCAGTGATGGCACCTGCTTCTCTTAAACTCCTGCATTGGCAGGCAGGTTCTTGACCACTACCGCTACCTGTGAAGTCCAAAAGGATCATAAGCTCTTTAAAAGTTTAGCGTGGATACCGGGAAAGATTGAAGGTGGGAGGAGAAGGGGACGACAGAGGATGAGATGGTTGGATGGCATCACCGACTCAATGGACATGAGTTTGAGTAAGCTCCAGAAGTTGGTGATGGACAGGGAGGCCTGGCATGCTGCAGTCCATGGGGTCGCAAAGAGTGGGACACGACTGAGCAACTGAACTGAACTGAACTGAACCAGCCCATGCAGAGGAGTTGTCCTCAACACGTGGTCCTCTAGAACACACAGATTACGTGAAACACCTGCACCATTCCATCCCAGAAATCTACTGATGGTGCTCTGTCTGTGCCTGGGTCAGATTTTTAAAAAGTGAGCATAATGGACAGAACATTTGCCTATTTCAATTTCCTGTCTATTAAGCATATATTTGATTTGCACATAATTATATTAAGCTATTTTATGTTTAAAACATCAATTTTTCATCACTGAGGGAATTCATGGGTTCCAGACTAGAATATTTTCTCTAAGTCAGTCAGTATACCTGACATACCTTGGAATTTAACGACAGACTCAAATCCCTTTGAAATGCTTATTAAAATTGGTTTGCTCTTCAGGCCATTTCTTTTTTCTTTTGCTTCTCTGTTCTTTGATGCCTTGCACCATGGGTATGTGCTAATTCCTTGAATGGGTGAGGTAAATGGCTTATTCTCAGAGCAAGCCACATCTGATCTGTACAGAGAATGTTTATATTCTCATCCTGTGATCCCAGAGGCACTTTATTTCCAAATTACATGGTATTTGGAGATAGAACAACTGTTCTTCACTGCAGACTTCCCTATTTAGTTACAAGTTTGTCTGGCTTCAGCTTTGTTTTTAACAATAAAACTCTGCACTGTGGGCCTCAGATCCCTTTATAATACATCTTCTGCTCACCCAAGAGAAGTGGGAAACATTTGCTTGCTCAGTCCTGGAAATGCAAGCAGTTAGAAACTAAACAGCTTTTCTCCAGAAAAGGGACCTTAAGAATCATGTGGTCCAACCTCCTTCTTACACATTTGGACATTGTGGCCCAGGACAGTCAAGGGACCAATCACCCCCAGGGTCATGTGACTCACTCCATCACTTTGTTCAGGTCCCTGCCCAGAGCTCACCTCATCACAGAGTCTCCCAGAACCAGCCTGTTCAGAATATACCACACACTGTGGGTCTCTGTATCCTTTTTCTGCATGTTTTTTAAAAAATATTTATATTATTTACATGCATAATCTTTCTCTCTTAGAACAAATATAGTTCTCCTAAGTTTTGTTTACTGCCATATCTCTAGAAACTGCCTCAAAATAGATGCTCAATAAATTCTAATTGAATAAATGAAGCTACAGATGGCAGCAGAGAATCCTGGGGCTGACAACCTGTCCCACCAAATGTGAAAGGTGGCCCCCTTTTTCCTCATGGTCCTTCTCTCCCCCAATCCAAACAGCACCGATGGCAAGCTGATGTTTACTGTGCTTCAAACACAGTAAACACACTTCACTCAATTAACTAATTTAACCCTAACTATAAACCCTCAGGGCTTCCCAGGTGGCTGAGCAGTAAAGAACCTGCCTGCCAAAGCAGGAGATGTGGGTTCAATACCTAGGATCGGAAGATCCCCTGGAGAAGGAAATGGCAACCCACTCCAGTATTCTTGCCTGGGAAATCTCATGGACAGAGGAGCCTGGCAGGCTCCAGTCCATGGGGTCACAGAAGAATCAGACACGACTCAGCAACTAAACAACAACAAATAAACCCTCCAATGTGGGTATGACTGTTACCCTACTTTCCAGATGAGGACACTCAGGCATAGAGAAGCTGAACAACGTGCTGGGGGGCCACGAGGCCTGGGGTTGGTGGTGCTGGCATTCCAAGAGCCCACACAGGTCACTATTTTGTTAGACTTCTTCTTTTGGGGGGTAGGGGGCATCGCGACCTATGAACTTTATTACCTTCTTCACCCCTTCCCCAGGTGAATACTGGGGGTGGCCCAGAGGGCCAAAAAGGAAGCTCAACTAGAGGCAAGAAAGGGTGAAGTCAGAGGCTTTGCGGCCAAGAGGACAGATTCAAGAAGGGGTAGGCTGGGTGGGAAGTGGGAGACAGCCAGCCTGATCCCCAGGTCAGCACAGGGTCGGGGCCGGAGGAGCAGGACTCCCCGAGCAGGGGACAGGATGAGGGGGCGCCCCGCATGGGCGCACGCGGGGCCAACCACGTGACCACGGCAGGTAAGGCTGGGCAAAGTACGAACCGTGAATCACTGAAAAACGCCACCAACCCCAAACCCATTCACTGAAGAATCATGAAATGGAAATGGACAGCAGTAAAGCCAGGTGTCCAGGAAAACAGGTTAAGGACAGGTAAGCCACCCGTGCATCGCGTCTTAACGAGGACAGAGCGGGAGCTGGGGGCGGGCCTACTTGCGTGAGAAAGAGGACCGCTTGCTCCCGGCGGCAGACATGGGGACCTCAGGAGCCGAGATGCTGCCGGTGCTGCTCGAGGAGCTAAAATCGGCTTCACTACCTGAAAAAACAAAGGCGGGGGAGAAGCATGAAGGGCAGGAAGCTCGCAACCCGAGAGCCCGCTGGCCGATGCCCTGCCCTCTGAGGTCCCCGGCTCCCGCGTTTGCACACGGACGCAGCATGTGGCGGGGTTCCAGCGCTCCTAGGCTCCCAGCATTTTCCTCAAAGCCGGCGAGAGGAGGCGCAGGCATGAAGACGGCGCCGCCTAAACACAGCCTGGAAGCACCGGGAGGCCGGTTTCATAGATGCCGGGCTTCCCGCGGACGAGCTGCGGTCACCCGGTCGGGAGACAGCGCCCGCCGCTCCCTCCCGGTTCCCCGGGCGCGCCCGGAACATGAACGCCCCGACCCCAACGTTTCGGCAGCATGAAAAGCATGCTTGTCAGCCCCAGAGCGGTTTTTCCAGGAGAGTTTATCTTTCGACTTTGCAATCGGCTAGCCATACTCGAATTTGGCACGTTAGGGTCTGGAGATAATCAACCGGCTCGAAATAGGAGGAAAGCCAGCGCTCCAGATAACAGCTCCAAGCCCCGCTATCTGATCCTCCACTTCTCTGACCGCAGCTGCAGCTTTTCTATGAAGAACACAACCTTAACAGAAGAGCAGGAACTTAACATTTCCAGAGAGCTGTGAAAATAGTTCACAGTGACCAGTGATGGAACCTGTGAATGATAATTGAAATTTGAAACCGCAGTTTTTGGGGGTGGGTGCAAGGGTTGTTTATTAGTTTACAAAGATCACTACGTTTTAAGTACAGACTAGGGTTCAGTGTATAATTGAAAACATGCTGTGTGGTGGAATAATTAACATAAATTCATTTTTAACAAAACAAAGTTTTGAAATAGTAATAATAAAAACATTTCATGGATTGCCTGGAAGTTCGGGGGCGTGGAAGAGGTAACAGGACAACAGGAAGAAAAAAAAGAGGATTTTTTTTTTTTTTTAAGATGAAATTCCAAATGCTTTTGGAAAAATCAATAGAGGTACACAATTTTATTTGATCTTGTTTCTCAACTCCTATGCCACAATTTGTGACTCTTCTGGCCTAGAACTCAGAACCAGATCACATTTCTGATTGAGGAAAATATGAATAATCTAAATCCCTTGAGTTTCTGATAGGCAGTGACTAGTAATCATTTATTTTTAATTTAATTTTATTTTTTAGGCTGCGTTGTGTGCATGTAGGAGCTTAGTTCCCCAACCAGGGGTCAAACCCATGCCCCCTGCTTTGGATGCACAGAACTCTAACCACCGAAGTCCTGATGATTGTGACTCTTTATTGAGAACCTACTAGGTTCCAGGCCCTTGTTCAGGATTCTTTCTATTCCTTGACCTATTAATCTTGACATCTTTGTAAGGCAGATATTAATCTTGTCTTCTACTGTTGAGGAAACAAAAGCTGATTTATTTGCCTAAGGCTTGTGGGTGATGAATTCTGTCCCGGACCAAATCCCCATGCTACCCCTGTGATAACATGTCCCAAGAAGACCGTAAAAGAAGCGGGAGCTGGGGAGGTTCCTGAATAAACTACCATCTTCCCGACAGCCAAGATGAGCCACGAGGACAAGAGGCGGTCAGAGCAGCCCACTGGTGAACAGATGCTCTTACTGACGGCATGTTTTGGTTTTGCTGAAGGGGGAGGCAAGTAACAGCAAGGCAAAGAGAAAGATCCCTTGTCTGATTTCTAGGACCTCTTGGGAAGGTCAGCCTCTTCTGGAAGAGAGATCAGGAAGGACCTCTTAGGGCAGATGACAGCTGTGAATCCCAGCTCCCAGCAGAATTCTGGGAGGATTAAGGTAGCAATTTATCAGAACCTGGGCTGGCTATTCCTTCTGGATTTCAGAGACTTTGTCTAATGATGTAATGAACTCCCAGAAGCTCCTTGAACTTAATTAGTTGCCTCTGAGCAATGCGTTGGCTAAACTATAGTATTTCACAGTTTCAAGGACTCATGATTGGTAATGCTACCCAGGAACACAGTAGTCCTGACAGTCTACTCCAACTTTGTCTGCTAGCAAATTACCAGGTTGGTTATAAAATGATAAAGGTGGATGATTTTCAAAAAATAGGTCCTGTGGTTGCAGCCATCAGGGGTAAGATATTATTTTCTGATGTAAAATTATTACTCTGAGACACCCAATTTTCATTCTTTAAAAGGTATGCAAAGACCCATCAATATAATTTAACTGCTTGCATAAGAATGGAAATTCTAGAACAGAAACAGACGTTTGCTGAAAATCCATTGTTATTTAACGATGCCTCTGACCTGAAATTTGTGTTTGTGTGTGTGTGCTAAGTTGCTTCAGTCTTGTCTGGCTCTTTGTAACCCTGACCCCATGGACTGTAATCTATCAGACTCTTCTGTCCATGGGATTCTCTGGGCAATAAAACTAGAGTGGGTTGTCATGCCCTCCTCCAGGGCATCTTCTTGCCCCAGGATCGAACCCGCATCTCTTATGTCTCCTGCACTGGCAGGTGGGTTCTTTACCACTGGCACCACCAGGGAAGCCCCTCTGCAGTAATTATGTACCCTGAACTGAAGGGACCACCTTGTTCTAAATTTATTGCTACTGGTACTCAATATATTGACTTGTTAGTGTTTGCAAGGCCTTAGGGCACTTTGATCCTGTGTTTTTCTAACTTATCTTGTGCACATCAGAAAGATACTGAGAAGGCCCATTCAGGGTACAACTGTATTCAGGACTATCTGAGTAATATTATAGTGAGGAATGTAAATGCTACTTACCTATTTCTGTTGATGACTTTTAAAAATATCAACTATTTACAGTTTGCTTATTGTTATGTAAAATCAATGCACTCTTTTTAAAAAAGGTATATACAGAAAAATCAATTTTACTATGGCATCTGAATATATTCTCCCCGTTCACTAAACAGGATAACTAAGAGGACAGCTGGAGACCTGAAAACCTCTTATGTATCTATTAGCTGCAACAAAGATACCAAGAAGGAGAGGCACTCTTTATGTATTCCCTTTAAACAGTGTATACAACTAGGTGATTGCAGGGGGTACTGTATGTAGTTCAATGCTCCTGTGGGTTACATAGAATCATACAAAGAGAGTTCCTAACCTAAAAACAAAAGCCCTGAGTCAGGCAGCCCAGGTTCAAATCCCACCTCTACTGCTTATGAGCTGGAAGACGTAGTAGGCACATTACTTCACCTCACTCTGCCTCGATTTCTTAATCTGTAAATGGAGATTGATAATCATAGCACCCGCCTCATGGGGTTATTGTAAGCAATGAGTATCTACCTCCTGTCTCAGAAAAACACCTGATCTGTTGTAAGCGCCCAATAAATGTTAGCTGTTATTATTACTCTGCAGGACTTAAAAAGACAACTTTTATTATACTATGCATTTCTTTTGTGGAAGATTTAGAAAACGGCAATGATCCAGAGGGGAAAATATAGTCTGTAATTCCATCACCAAAAACTAACCTTTTGGTATATAACTATTCAGCATTCATACTTAATACATTATTATGTAACCTAATTGTTTTTCTTTTAATATATGAATAACTTTACAACATGGCACATTTTGTTTTATTGAATCAATGAATATGTAGGCCACGTCCATTTTTCTATCATTAATAGCAAACATTATGTACCAGAAACCATCCTGAGCATCTTTTACATGTTAAGTCACTTATTTTTCATGACAGGACAGACTCTATGTGGTAGGGACAGCTATCAGTCCATTTTAGAGATAAGGGAGAGAAACTGAGTGACACATAGCAGGTGACACAATAAGAATAAGATCCAAGAGGGAAACCAAGCTGTCTAACCCCAGAGCGCCTGCTCTTGAACCCACGTGGGCTTAATGGGTACCCTTGAGCATACAGATTTACATTCTTGTTTGATTATTTCCTTAGAATAAATTCCTAAAAGTAGAACATTTAAACCAAAGTGTATACTCATTTTGAGACTTTTAATATATATTCCATAGGAATCTTTTGGATGGCATGAGGCTAAAGCAGGTTTGAGGGACAAGGAAGTATTTGCCTCCATCTGCTGGTATGTAGACACCTATTGGTAAATCTCTGATGTCACAGGGACTGCTTCAGCAAAGCACAGGGAAAAATATTTGGCCACTGAAGAGCTGTGCTTGAAAAGCTGAAGGGAATTTTAAAATGTGTATATCCAAGTCAATATCCTCATCAATACTGTCTTCGATCAGGTACTGGGGTAGGTGGAGCAGGACCCCAGGACTGAAAGGGAGGATGCACTTGATGGCCTTTGAGATACCCTGCAATGCTGATGTCTGGTGATCACACACCCTGGGCAGCAGACAGCACCTCCCGGCCATAAAGGAGCTGCGCTTGCCGGCCTGCAGAAGCTCTGTGGGTTTTTGTTCAGTGGTGCTGCTGGATCCTCTTGAGAGGCCTTACTTTTATTCATAACCTTAGGGTAATGAGCATTCTGTGCATGTGATGGTAAGGCTGGGAATTAGAGAAGGAAGGGAAAATGGAAACAAAAAATATGGGCAAAATTTACGGATAACTAGATGTATTTTTTTTAAACACTGTCTGTGATCCAGTCTCTTAGGACGTTATTATTTTTGCCTGCTTTCAGGACACTGTGGATTCCTCATTCATCAGAATATCACACAGGCCTCTGAGAACAGAGAACTCCTAACGTCTACGAAGTGGTAATAACGCCATCCTAAACCAGTGCTTCAAGCAACCCCAAACCTTCCTTTATCCTTTGTTACCACAAAACAATCAGATTGATTCAGATTGGCCACCTATATATCCACCTCAAACAGAATCAGCAAATTAAAAAAACAAACCCAGGACCCCCATCAATTCATCTTCCCATCCCCTGTCCCCACACACAGATACACAGATCTTCTATTTAAAGGTCTCTAGGGAAGGGAGAGGAGCCATTTTCACTAAGGCCAAGCAGCGCTATAAGAAGCAGCTGGAGCAGTGGACATGTGTAATTACAGATGAAGCTACTCCAAGTCTGTTCAGTAGCACTGACTCCTAGCTGCAGAGTTTAGCTCTGGGGGCCCAGCCAAGGAATCCAAAACATGCTTCACAGCCGAAAAAGGATTTTTGTTTTAGTTATTGCAAACTAATCCCAAAACTTCCATAGGTATTTATGTCAGAAAGGGAATATTTGATCTAAAGATCAACAAATTGATTGAAATATATCTATAAATATGTAATAAATATTTTCTTTCAGTTTATTATTTGTCTTTGAGTCTACTGCATTTTTATGTACTTAGATTTTATGTTTATAGTTATGTAGTTAGATTTAACAATACAAAATTATTCACTTCTACATATTTGAAATTTGAACTTCTGTTTATAAACGTTTATATATGCTTTTAAATGTATGGCAGTTCCATACGAACATCAATCAGAATGAATATAAATCCTTTCTGTAATTATAAAATGGAAAAGGTACTTACAACCTTTCAGGAAGACATGATCTGATATGCAAGAATTCTTGCATATCAGATCACGTCTGATGTAGAAGTGAATAATTTTGTATTGATAAATCTAACTACATAACTATACACATAAATCTAACTACATGAAAATAAAATAGCAGAGTCAAAGATAAATAATAAACTGAACGAAAATATTTATAACATATTTATAGATAAAGGGCTAATTTCCTTAATTTACCAAAAGTGCAAACAAATTAGGAAAAAAAGAGAGAAAAAAAGAACAGAAAAATGGGCAAAGGACAAAAAGAGAAAAACAAACAACCGATACACCTGAAATGCCATACAATCTCACTTACAAAATTAAGAATGGAAATAAAAAAGATTTTTTTTCATCAGATCGGAAGAAAAAAAAAAGTCAGAGTTTGATAACACTGGTTCTGTTAAGGGTTTGGGGCAAAACACTAGTGTGAATTGACGCAATGTGCATAAAAAAGAAAACTGTACTGCTGGAAACTTATCCTGCACATAAGCATCCCAAAAGACAAGTGAATTGTCCATCAATACTGACAGCTTAAGTCAGGCAGTACAGCAAACTAAATGGATACTCTACACTCATGAAAAGGGGTGACATGCACCTGTGTGTGCTGAGATGAAAAGACCTATTACTCGACCAGAAAAGCAAGATAAAGAAGTGTGGGTGTGGCATGCTTGCTTCTCTGTAAATAAATCTTTAAATCATGTATAACCTGCTACATGTATAGAACATTTTTCTTGAGGAACAAAAAGAGATCTGGTAATAATGGTTTCCCTTGAAAATAGGACAATGAGGATATAAAGAGACTCTTATTTTCATTTTATAACTTCCTGGGCCATCTGGCTTTTCTACCACGTGCATGTATTACTCTTGTTATAAAAATTATAAGTAGGGGAATAGTACAGTTATGGACAATTGATTTTTTCCTTGAAAGTCTAAGACTTTGAAGGCAAATCATCATAATAAAAGTAATCACACCATATAATGCAGTATTATGAGGGTTTGGGAATCAAGCCACTTGGGTTTGAATTACGGCTCTTCTGTTAACTCCTTGGAGTCTCGAGCAAGTTGTTTACCCTCTCTCTGCCTCAGTTTCCTCATCTGTAAAACAGGGATGAAAATATTAAGAGTAGGTAGTGCTAAGGGACTGTGGGGATTAGGTGAAACAGGAAAAGATATGAAGACAGTGCCTGGCGCACAGCAAGCACTCATTACAGGAAAGCTATTATTATTTCTAAGTAGAATTATTATTACTAGCTAGAATTATTTCTAACTAGAATTACTGGTACCGTGGCTTGAGGGCTGGAAGAGGGCTTTTTCAGGCATCGTTCCCTTAAAAAGCCCCACAACAGGAAATGCTTTATCTCACTTGAGTCAGGCATTTTGATGGTCACTCTTTACAAACGGTGGTCTTCCCTCAGTGGAGAGCATGTTTCTATTTTTAACCGTATGTGTGTACGTGTGTGTGTACACAATAGAGTATGTAATAAAGATCCACAGTCCTGAGCTTCCCTGGTGGTCCAGTGGTTAAGAATCTGCCTCGAAATGCAAGGGACACTGGTTCGATCCCTGGTCCAGGAAGATCCCACATGCCAAGAAGCAACTAAGTCAGTGCATCACAACTACTGAGCCTGTGCTCTAGAGCCCATGTGCCACAGCAACTGAAGCCCGGACCCCTGGAGCCTGTGCTCTGTAACAAAAGAAGCCACAGAAATGAGAACCCTGCACCCTGCAACGAGGAGTAGCTCCCGCTCGTTACAACTAGAGAAAAAGCCCACACAGCAATGAGGACCCAGCACAGCCAAAAATAAATAAATAAATCAGATTATATTAAAAAAAAAAAATCCATGGTCCTAAAACAAACTCCCCATGGATGGCCTCCAAGAATCTCTAGAGTTGCTCCTGCATTAGAAGCCTGCTTTCAGAAAAGCCCAGGGAGAATGCACACACCTTTACAACAGCTCAAGTCTTGGCAAAGGCCAGTCCCCTGAGAAAGGGAGGGAGGGAGACTGGGAGAGGAGGCATAGAGGGCCAACAGGTCAAGGATAACACCATCGGGTTCGCTCCTTTATCTTGGCCTGGCTCAGCTACCTGTATTTGGCAGAAATACAATCTACCTGCCAACCAAGAAAAGTGTATGGAAGAAATGATAAGCAAAGAGCAGAGTATAAATAAACTTCCAGAAGGGAAGAGAAAGTGAACATTTCTGACCAGGGTAAAAAGCTTATTAATCTCCCACAGGGCCTGAGGATATAACTAGCATCTTTCTACCTCACCTCCCAGGAAAATTAAGACACTGCATTGGTCAACTTCAGCAGAGTACAGGGCAGGAGAATGGGTCCATTTGGCTTCGTGAACAATCATCCAAGTTCCCTGGGCCTGTTATCTTCGTTACTAATAAATGTGATCCTGCCGATTTATCAGAGATGGCCAAGAGGTGGATGATAGGGATCAATCAGTTCAATCTAAGGCCAATCAGATGCCCCTGGGGTCCTCTGGCACCACTGCCAGGCACAACTCAGCATGCCCAGAAGGGGGCGCCAGCCTGAAAGTTCACACACCAACAAGCTCTGCCCAAAGAAGGCTCTACAAAGCCTGGCTCCACCTCTCACTAGCCGTGTGTTCTTGGCCAAGTGTTTTTAACCTCTGTAAACCTTAGTTTCCTTATTTATTTATGGAGGATATGTGTGTATCTGTGTGTATGTATATGGGCTTCATAGGTGGCACTAGTGGTAAAGAACCTAAATGTAGGATGTGACGTAACAGACTAGGGCTCGATGCCTGGGTTGGAAAAATCCGCTGGAGGAGGATATGGCTACTCGCTCCAGTGTTATTGCCCAGAGAAGCCCATGAACAGAGGAGCCTGGTAAGTTATAAGCCATATTGCAAAGAATCTGACATGATTGAAGCGACTTAGCAGGTAGGAAGCAGGCATATATATGTGTGTGTGTGTGTGTGTGTGTAAAACATCTGTTGGATGAGTGCCAGAAAAACATCTACTTCTGCTTTATTGACTATGCCAAAGCCTTTGACTGTGTGAATCACAACAAACTGTGGAAAATTCTTAAAGAGACGGGAATACTAGACTGCCTGGCTTGCCTCCTGAGAAATCTGAATGCAGGTCAGGAAGCAACAGTTAGAACTGGACATGGAACGATGGACTGGTTTCAAATCGGGAAAGGAGTACGTCAAGGCTGTATATTGTCACCCTGCTTATTTAACTTATATGCAGAATACATCATGCGAAATGCGGGGCTGGATGAAGCACAAACTGGAATCAAGATTGCCGGAAGAAATATCGATAACCTCAGATATGCAGATAACACCACCCTTATGGCAGAAAGTGAAGAAGAACTAAAGAGTCTTTTGATGAAAGTGAAAGAGGAGAATGAAAAAGTTGGCTTAAAACTCAACATTCAGAAAACTAAGATCATGGCATCTGGTCCCATCACTTCATGTCAAATAGATGGGGAAACAATGGAAACAGGTGAGAGACTTTATTTTTTTGGGCTCCAAAATCACTACAGATGGTGACTGCAGCCATGAAATTAAAAGATGATTGCTCCTTGGAAGAAAAGTTATGACCAACCTAGAGAGCATATTAAAAAGCAGAGACATTACCTTACCAACAAAGGTTCATCTAGTCAAAGCTATGGTTTTTTCAGAAGTCATGTATGGATGTGAGAGTTGGACTATAAAGTTGAGTGCTGAAAAATTAATGCTTTTGAACTGTGGTATTGGAGAAGACTCTTGAGAGTCCCTTGGACTGCAAGGAGATCCAACCAGTCCATCTTAAAGGAAATCAGTCCTGAATATTCATTGGAAGGACTGATGCTGAAGCTGAAACTCCAATACTTGGACCACCTGATGCAAAGAACTGACCAATTTGAAAAGACCCTGATTCTGGGAAAGATTGAAGGCAGGAGAAGGGGACAACAGAGGATGAGATGGTTGGATGGCATCACTGTCCATCACTTATGGACATGAGTTTGATTAGACTCCAGGAGATGGTGTTGGACAGGGAGGCCTGGCATGCTGCAGTCCATGGACTTGCAAAGAGTCAGACATGACTGCATGACTGAACTTAACTGAACTGAATAATTTAGAAGGAAAGCCTGGCAAGCTGCAGTCCATGGAGTCATGAAGAGTTAAGCACAACTGAGTGACTGAACTGAACTGAACTGAGATATATATGTATATACACACACATATATTTAAGGTTAACTTATTGTTTAATGAAAATGTATGGAGCATCTGCTATGTGCCATGTGTCAGGCCCTGCTCTGGGTGGTGATTTCTACCTTGTAGAGTTGTGGTGAAGTTGAAATGAATGGGAAGTGAAATGCATGGTAAGTGCTTGACATGCTCATAAATATTAATCTGATAATAATTATTAATAATGCTATGATTTCTAAAACTTACTGTGCATAAGGGTGACCTGGGAAGTGATTTCTGGGCCTCACTCAGAAATTGCTTTAGAATGCTGGGAAGGAGGGGTGACCCAGGAATCAGCATTTTAAGTAATTACCATAGATGACTGTGCAGCAGATGGTCATGGACCACACTGCGAGAAGGAGATCTCCAAAGATACAGAGCGCAGGGAATCTCTCTCCAGTTTGGTCCAACTCAAGAGCTTTGTTCCATGGCAAGTGGAAGGCAAGTGAGCAGAAGTTAAGTTAAGAGGGCTTCACTCGAGGGCAAGGCAGACAGGAGAAAGGAGTCAAACTTACAGAGTGATCTCTGCCCTCGCAGCCCTCCAGAAGCACGTTCCCGAGCTAGATGCATTCTCAGAGGATTGGAAGGAAAGGGGGGGCATATAGAAGGTACCAGTTCCAGCCAAGCTCATGTGCACACATGTCGGTTTGTAAAGCCAGTAGGACACTTAGCAGTTTATCCATGCTTTGAAGTCCTCATAATCCAGTTTTAAAGAGGAAGGGCTGAGCACTTTGGACTTGGGGGTGTCAGCAATCATCCAACACTGAGACAGCTCCCAGCCCAGCCAGCTCTCCACTGGGTCATCCCATCAGCCCCAACCCTCCGGGAGGCTCGAGTTGTCCCTGGCTGACATGCCAAGTGAAACCAAGGAAACCTACAAGCGGGCAGAGCCTCCCACAAAGAAGCAGCGTCGGGCGCAGGCCCTTAAGAGGAGGGGCTTGAAGGGCAACCCTCGGCCACACGGCCTTCCGCTAAGCAGGGCTGGGAAGGGCGGCCTCCACAGGGGCCATTAACTGCATCCACACCGATTATCCTGCGGGCCTGGGAATAACACAAGCCAATCCTCCTCGAAGAATTTTTCACTCTTACATGTTCCTCATCTTTGACTTGTCAAGTTTATTCAACTGAGTTGCTGCCACTTAGGGAAAAAAAGCCAGCTGGTGAGCCTGCTGCTTCTATTTAAGGAGACGTGTTTATCCAGTGTTTACCAAAATGAGGTGCCTGCCCTCCGTGTCTGGCAGGAAAACCTAAATCAGGGAAAAAGCAGGACTCAAGGTGGCAGTGGTGGGTTCGGAGCAGGGGTGTCGCTGTGGAGACAGCTGACGGGGAGGAAGGAGGTGGTGAAGCGGTGTGTGGGGCGGAGAACTGGGGACTGGCGTGTCACTAAGGCTACAGAGGCAGAGCAGGGCTCGGATTCTTGTCTGGGGCTGCAGGACATAAGGGGGAAGGGTTAGGGATGGGTCTTGTTCAAAGTCCCCTGACTTTCCACGCTTAGCGAGGCCCTGCTCTCCGCAAGCAGTTCGAGACCATGAATGGAACAAAATCACCCACTTGCTAAGGAAGAAGATGACATAATTTACAATTTGCTGCAGAGACACACAGCAGGCTGCTAAAACAGTGTTTCTTTCTTTCTAAATCTCACTCTGTCTTTAAGCACAGTTTCTAAAATAAACTCGAAGACCAAACGGTCTCGACGGCCTCCCGGCATCTTCGTCACTGTCGCCGCCACGTGAGACGGGGCCCACCCATCGGGGTCCGCTCTCCGCTCCCAGGCCCCTGGAAGGCCGCCACCCAGCACCCCCAGGAAGCCGTCTCACACTCCACACTCTCCTGAGGTCGCAGCAGCCCTGACCTTTCTCTTCACTCCATTTAACCCGTCTGCCTCTGGAACTACATCACTGGATCTTGTCAGCACTTTGGCCTTGCTCCACTTCGAATGTTGTGACATCCTTTCACCTTGATTCCTGAATAATTTATCCTCTCTCTCTCTCTAGCATTTTCAATCCCCATGAAGTTGTTTCTCTTCGCTTTTTATGAGGTAATACAGTTCAGTAGCCTGTTACTAGCTGTGACCTTGGGAATGGCACTTGGCCACTCTGTGCCTTCTGTGGACAGAGAATGGTAACGGGAGCTCTCTTACGGAGTTGTTGAAAGGGTTATGTAAACTAGTATAGGTAAAGCATGTAAAAAGTAGGGCCAGGCGCTTGGTAAGAACTTAAAAATATTGCTATTATTTTGATTTTTCTTCTCATGATCTCCCTCTCTGAATCACATCTGGGTCCCAATACATAATGGGCCCAGTCCGAGAGGACTTGGAGCCCAGAGCGGGAGTGAGGCGGGGAGCACGGAGTGGGAGTGAGGAGGGGAGCACGGACCGGGAGTGAGGAGGGGAGCCCAGACCAAGAGTGAGGTGGAGAGCCCAGAGCAGGAGTGGGGTGAGGCTGTAGTGTGGGGTGTAGTCATGAGCAAGGATTCAAAACAAGCAAGAAAATAAAGAGAAGATTCTCCCAGAGGATGGTAAAGATTCTGCCTCCTCCCTTTAGATTCTAAATTGAGGAAATCCTCAGACCTGGGCTGTATTGACTGAATCTTCCAATTTCACAGGACAGCCTCAAGCACATTAAACAACAGACAGCTAACCATCGAACCTTCTTGCAGGGTCGGGGGGGTCACAAATACACACTCAGGATACAGCATCTCCATGGGGGTGAGCTTTCGTCAGTTCTCTGCACACCTAGTAAATGTCGTGTTGAGATGCTGAACCTGTTTCTTCAGAAAGAGGCAAACTTCTTAGGAGGGAGATACATTAAGTGCTAAAAGAGGTCAACAAAGGAAAACACTGTTCCCTCCTGGAAGGATTACAGTCCCAGGAGATGCTCAGTGAACCAGCGAGCTCTGGAAACTATTCACGACTCTCCGGAGACTGCTGCAGGAGGAGTGTGGAGACGCGTCCGGGGTGAAGGGGCAGCAGAAGGAGACAGCAGCGCTGCAGCAGGAGGGGAGGCAGCATCGGGAACGAGGCCATCAAGGCAGTTTAGACCCAGGTGAGTTGAAAATCCTTCTAAGACACAGTGCCAAAGTTTGGTGGGATACAGATCTTTTCCATTTCTAGAACTCCTACCTTTGCTTCTCTGAGAAAACATGTAAATGTCACCTTTCTCAGGCAGGTGGATAGGAAAGAAAAGGAAACATCTGTTTTTCCTACTCCAGGGACACTATAGCCTTTAGTTTTGTCTGAAGTGACTCTACTGACAATCTTTGATGATCTACTGATCTCCCCGCGCTCCTGAGTGATCTCCGCTGATGAGCTGTACAGACTGAGACAAGGGGAGAGGCAGTGGCCGAGACTTGAGGTCACAGAGCGCTGCACGGACTCAAGCCTGGACCTAGAGAGTGGGGCTGCGTTATTTTCTCTGCAACCCAGAAAGCTATTTTCCCACCTGCTGTCCGCATTGAAATATGAGTCTCAGAGGCACAGAACTGGATTAATCAAATTCCTTGGTTCTTGACACACACTCCTCATTGACTCATGCAAGACTACCTTTATTTTTATTTACTAACTGGTTTCTTTATGTTTTTGTTTATTTCTTCACAGTTAATATAATAAATGAAGAAACCACCCTCATCACAAACACTAGATTGTTGACACCAACTTACATCTACTTCTTCCTATTGCCTGTACACCATTCCCTGGTTTTTATTTTTTCAAAGAGTGATCACATCTATTTGAATTTCCAAGTGGCAAATTTTTTTTCTTGTTTCATCTATTTTTCACTTTTTAATAAACAGGTTATCATGATATGTATAGTATTTGGGAAATTTTTCACTCAAAATTATGTTGCTAAAATACTCCATATAGTTATAGTACGTTCATTTGACAACTGTATAATAGTCTACTGTATGACTTATTCCATAATTTATGTCTTAATTCTTCTGATGATGAGAAAATTAGTTAATTCCAGCTACTCATCTAGCTAGGTTTTGCATTCTGATAAGCATCCACTTGCATTTCCAGAGGCTCAAATCCTCCAAAGAAAAATATCACAAGAGTAAATCTACTTCTATGTTATATAGTCAATGGACAAAAGAAAATGCTCTGTGGGTCATTTGTGCTTACACGTTTGTCTTTATATCCCTTCCCTCTCATTGTTAAGAAGAATCAAGAGTTAACATAAAACTAGACTCTGCTTTACCCTACCTCTACCTCATTTTTAGGATACAACATGCCCAAGGTGATTCTTTACCCTAGCGTCATTCTGACCTGGAGCAACCCTAAAATCTCAAGAATCACCTGATGTCCTACTGGGTTTAGCTATGACCCCGCCCCTTAGCTTAGACAATGAGACCAATCCATGAATGTGAGAAACCGACTGAGTTTACTAGACTGTGCATACAACCTCATAGAGGGAGAAAGCTCTTGCCCCTCAAAGGGCAAAGGAGGGAGACAGGTAATGGCTTAACACAGCCCAGAACTTATTAATAGTTAAGTAACTAGTTTTAAGACCAAATGCTGGGTTTGCATCACAGGTGAAGTTCCGAATATGTAAGTGAAGGGATGTTGCTCAGTCATGTCCAACTCTTTTCGACCCCATGAACTGTAGCCTACCAGGCTCCTCCATTCATGGGATTGTCCAGGCAAGAGTACTGGAGTGGGCTGCCATTTCCTTCTCCATCTGAATACATAGCTGAGTCTTAAATCAGGTCCTGCTGTTTTAGAGAAGGGGGTGGTGGTTTAGTCACTAAGTCGTGTCCAACTCTTGTGACCCCATGGACTGTAGCTAGCCAGGTTCTTCTGCCCATGGGATTCTCCAGACAAGAATACTGGAGTGGGTTGTCATTTCCTTCTCCAAGAGAAGGAGGAGCTACTATACAAAAATCTCTATATTAGAAAGCAACTACTCTGCTCTAGAAATGTTAAAACCGAAGTAAAGATGACCATCTTCTGATTTGCATCTAAGCATTTACATGCTAGAGCTGACATTCTGTTGCTTCAGAACATCTTTGTGAATTTAAATAATTAGGTTGGTGAAGCAGGTCTGGTGATTATATGGTAGACTTTAAACCACCCTCTGCCCCTAAAGTCACCAACCGTCTTCTCATTCCTCTAAGACAGTTTTCACAGTGTGGTTCCAAACCAGCAGCAGCAGCATCACCTGGGAACTTACCAGGAATGCAGATTCTCAGGCCCCACCCCAGACCTACAGAGTCAGCAACTCAGA
The DNA here is from genome assembly GCF_019320065.1 of Cervus canadensis. Classification (NCBI taxonomy): domain Eukaryota; kingdom Metazoa; phylum Chordata; class Mammalia; order Artiodactyla; family Cervidae; genus Cervus; species Cervus canadensis. The sequence goes on along the minus strand of NC_057397.1, from coordinate 51,860,699 downwards.
CCCGACCTACTCAGTCAGCAACCCTGCCTCTGCAGGGGTGCATGCTCAGTCGCTTCAGTCGTCTGCAACTCTTTGCAACGCCATGGACCTTAGCCCACCAGGCTCCACTGTTCGTGGGATTCTCCAGGTAAGAATACTGGAGGGGGTTGCTGTGCCCTCCTCCCAGGGATCTTCCCGACCCAGGGATCGAACCCACGTCTCCTGTGTCTTTTCCATTGCAGGCAGACTCTTAACCTGCTGAGCCACCTGGGAAGCTCGTATTTTAACAAGCCCTTCAGGTATCTGAACACTAAAGCTTGGGAATCATTCTAATACACCCTCTGCCTGAGATCACATGTATTGGCTTCCTGAATGGCTGCCTCTGAGAAACAGAGCAGCCGGCTTGCCTCTGATTTAAAATATAGCTACACACCACAGCATACATTTTGGGAATAATTTTCTAAATATCTCACACTCAAAATGAGTCAATTTCTGATTTTACTTGGCATAATACTGAGTGTTACTAACTGTGCTTCATGTAACTGACAGTACGTATTTAACATCTGTGGCTAAAAGCAGAGTCTAGCATTGGTGGGTTCTGAGAGAAGATATCTGATCTTTCATTTAATACCAGTGTGACCTTGGTGATTGATTAACCTCTTTACGACTCAGTTTCTTCACTCTAAAAAGGGATCCCATGCTGGTCGTATGGGACCATTGTAAGGATTCAGTGACATAATGGGGACTGTGATAAGTGCATTAATATTACTATTCATGTATTAATATTCAGCATTATTACTTATTGGCTGACTTAACCCCATGTTTGGGATGTGTTGCTAAATATTAAGTTTCTCAAGGCATTCTTGCATATGGGCTCCATAAATGTGTTTTTTAGAAGCACCATGACTTAAATAAGAAGGTGAAGACTTTATTAGATGATGAAATTCTTAATTCAAGTGATGAATTTATTACAGATCTCAGTAGTGGTTAGAAATGGCTTATTATGTTCACATGCTGTCAATATGCTGTACACATATTCTCATCTAATACATATCAAGTCTATGAGACAGGTACAATTTTACTCCCATTTTACAGATGACAGAAGGAGAGAACAGGTAACTTGCTCAAGATTACACAGCTTGTATATAGTGAAGCTGGGATTTGAAGGTGGACATTTAAGCTTGAGAAATACCACAATAACAGGCATCAAAATATGCCCTGAACACTAAGAATGCACACCTTCAGTAAGAGCTGGGGAGATTTTATTTTCCTCATAAGTGGTTGCTGGCTTGCTCAAGCAAAGGGCTTGCTGAAACCTTTGAAAATTCATTTACAAACCATCTGCTGTAGGAGTCTTAATAAGATTATCACCCTTTGTTCTGTCTCCCTTGTTTTAGTCACTAAGTCGTGTCTGATTCTGCGACTCCATGAACCGTAGCCCACCAGGCTCCTCTGTCCATGGGATTTCCCAGGCAAGAATAATGAAGTGGGTTGCCGTTTGCTCCTCCGGAGATCTTCCCAACTCAGGGATCAAACCTGCGTCTCCTGCATTGAAGGTGGATTCCTTACCACCGAGCCACCTGGGAAGCCCCGCATCCCTTACCAGAAAGCAAACAATTAGTGAACACAGACCACACTAGCCAGGAGATGGCTCTTTTAAAATTTTTTTAGCACCTGAACCCATCACCTATTCTCAACAAAAATAATAGGATTGGGGCTTTCCTGATGGTGCAGTGGTAAAGAATCCGCCTGCCAATGCAGGAGACACGGGTTCCATCCTTGATTCAGGAGGATCCCACATGCCTCAGAGCAGCTAAGCCTGTGAGCTACAATGAAGAGCCCGTGCTTCAGCGCCTGGGATTGCAATAACTCAAAGGGCTGCGGCTACTGAAGCCCCAGCGCCCTAGAGTCTGTGCTCCACAGCAAGAGAAGCCAGCACAACGAGAGGCCGGCTCACGACAACCAGAGAAAAAGCTGGTGCAGCAACAAAGGCCCAGCACAGCCAAAAATAAATAATTAAATGAATAAATTTTTAAAAATAGGATCGACTCCTCATTCTTAAATGAGAAGTTAACATATCATGGATACACTTAAGAGACTGCCAGTTTAAAACCTCTCATAGAGAGGAGGTTTTGACGGTGTGGACTGAGGCCCGTCTGCATCAGGGTCACCTGGACACTTGCTGAAAACACAGATTCTTGACTCACATCCCAAATCTGCCCACTAACATTTCCTCAAGTCATTCCCATAACACACATTTTTACAAACGCCCAGGCGATCTTTTATGCATGCTAAAGTCTGAGAACCACTACAGTAAATGACTCTGGTTTTCAATATTTAACTATAGATTGCAGCCATCTACTCGAATCTGTCTGTAGTAACTTCCGTGATCTGTCTGCTTCTTCACATCCTAAATGCTCCACCCCAGGCCACGATAATTTCTTGCCAGAATTATGACACCACCACCCACTGTGATCCAGCTGCTCATCGTGGCCCTGAGCACTCCATCTTCCAACACTGCTCCAGAGCATAAATCTCATTAGGCGATTCCCCTGTTGAAACCCTTAACGGTGCTCGTGTCCTGGAGATAAAGTCCAAACTTGAATGCATGATCTACAAGCCGTCTATAGAATCTGTCCTGACTCCCACAACTGCACCACGGCTGGTGGAACCATCGACATTTCTGGAAGGCAGCACAACCATCTCTGGACTCCCAGTTTTCACAAAAACCATTCCCTTCACCTAGATGGATGATTTTTCTTTCCCTCTGGGCCTGGCTAACTACTACCTGTTCTTCAGGTCTCAGCTTAGCCTTGACCTTTAACTCCTTCAGGAAAGAGATCAGAAGCCCTTTCTTTATGCTCTCACCCCACCCAGAATTTTAATGAGCGTTCATTTCATTGCACGGCAACCGTCTGTAATTCCCCAGCCCACTGTCAGCTCCTTGAGGGCTCCTCTATGACTGCACCCGTGTCAATGCAGCGCTGAATACACAGCAGCTGCTGTGGCCTTGAAAGATTTCATAACACTGAAAGTTCCTCCATACTCAGTATTCAGCAAGGGCGCCTGGAAAGGCTCTCGACTGAGTTACCTTCCTCTTTCTCTCCTTCCAGTTTGTGTTGACAGCCTGTTGTTATTTACAGTTAGGATCAATATTCCCTCCGATCCTACCTACCAATAGGGCTTCCGAGGTGGTGGCAGTGGTAAGGAATCCACCTGCAATGCAGGAGGTGTGGGTTTGATCCCGGGTTGGGAAAGTCCCCTGGAGCGGGGCATGGCAACCAACTTCAGTATTCTTGCCTGGAGAATTCCATGCACAGAGGAGCCTGGTGGGCTACGGTTTATAGGGTTGCATAGAGTCAGATACAACTGAAGTAACTGTGTACACACGCATGCCTACCTACCCATATGCCTAAATTTCTTAAAATTTAAGTTTTCAGCCCCAAATTTAGCATGCAAAACCCATGCAGTTTGGGAAGACCTCTGTCTTGTTCATCACTGTATCCCCCAACTCTAAACACTGTACGTGACAGAGGAGACTCGGAAGAATATTTACCAAATGAAGAAAGGTACTAAAAGAACTTACAGATATGAGTGTGGAAATACCACCAATTTGGGGGAAATCACAAAGGAGGAGATGTAGTTGGTTGGTGATGAACAAAAAGTACAGAGGTTATCAAAGCAGAGAGAAGATAAATCCTGGAAATCACAAACTGCTACATTTGGTATTATCTCCAGTAAAACTATAGAAAAGGTCCCTTCATAAGGTAAGTTGAAGCCAGCAAGAGTTCACTAAGAACCTATAGTCATAAAAAAATTTTTTTTCATTCCTTTCCTGACAGAGTTACGATTTGGGGCGGCTACATAAATGGGTTACCTGAAATTCAGCAGGCAATTGGTCACAACACTTTGCAAAATCTTATGAGCAAGGCTGCCATGGGAACTGGATGACAGTAAGGTTCAGGACCCAAAGGATGCTGACTAATGGATTGCCTGCCAACCTCGAGGGAAATCTCTAGTAACGGGTCACCTGGCTTTGCATCTGCCCTTACCCTATTTAACATGCTTTATTAATGACACAGATGAAAGCATGGATGACCTGGTGCTGACGGCAGACTAGAGATTACACAGACCTTGAAGGGATAACTAATACAACAGATGACAGTCAGACACGAACGTTACTAGCTGCTGTGTACTAAAAGCCTACTTCATCTACCTCTGATATTTTCTTGAATCTAAAGACATGTGTTCTAAAGACATACAGGGTGTAAAAGAAGAAACTGAGGTTCTGAGTGGTGATGAAACTTGCTCCAAGTCACGGAGCTGGTAACAGCAGAGCTGGTCAGTCTGACTCCAGCGTTGGCTTTCTTCTTTGTCCACTCTGCTTGGGACCTTGTCATCAGAATTCACAATGATCTAAGAACTGGAAACCAAAATGATAGCATTCAATTCAAATGTGTGTTGAGCAGTGCACAGGCACTCAGGGGAAGAAACAAGGAGAAGTATAGTTCCATGGCTCAAGGCTCTTCTCAGGAGGAAACACGCTTCAGAGACACACAACTAGGAGATGAGAGGACATGCTGAGTGCAAGACAGAGAGAGGGCATTAGGGGGCCACAGAGGAGGAAGAAATCCTCTCGGCTGTGTGAGCAGAAGAGGGCAGGGACAATGTCAAGGGAGAGATGCCTTGAGCAGTTGGGAGAACATGAACAAGTGCTGGGAGTGCAGAAGGGAGTGAGTGGACTTGCGGTGAAGCGGGTGGTATGAACTGAAACCCAGAGGAAGGAAAACACAGGGCATATTTAGAATATATTGAACCCCTTCTTTGGCTGGGATATACTGATCAGATGAGAAAAATGCGGCCAAAAAGGTGAGGTGAAGAGAGTTGAAGAATGTGCTGGGAAAGACTGAAGGCAAAAGGAAAAGAGGGAGGCAGAGGATGAGATGGTTGAATAGCATCACTGACTCAATGGACATGCGTTTGAGCTAACTCTGGGAGATAGTGAAGGACAGGAAAGCCTGGCGTGCTGCAGAAAGTTGGACATGACTTAGCGAATGAACAACAACAAGGACGTTTACTCTGAAGGCAAGAAGGAGCCATGGCGAGTTTTGAACAGGGTGTTATTATGAACAGAGTGATGTTTTATGGAGATCTTGCAGCAGTGAAATCTGCAGGAGGGACTGGAGGTGGGAAGGCCAGGCAGGTGACTATTGCAGTTCGGAGCTGGGCTGTATCTGAGGGGGAAAGAGCCCTGCCTACAGAGTTCCTCTCCACATAGCTCTTAGGTTCACAAAGGTAACTGCATAGATTCAAAATCATTTAAAACCCTAGTTGTACAAAAGGAATTAAAACAGGAAAGGCACAGAGCAAGTTAAATATTAAGAGATACCTCATCTTATACTGGGCTTCCCTGGTGGCTCAGATGGTAAAGAATTTGCCTGCAATGCAGAAGACCCAGGTTTAATCCCTGGGTTGGGAAGATCCCCTGGAAAAGGGAATGGAAACCCACTCCAGTATTTTTGCCTGGAGAATTACATGGACAGAAGAATCTGGTGGGCTACAGTCCATGGGATGACAAAGAGTCGGACACAACTGAGCGACTAACATGTTCATGTTGATCTTATGTTACATACTTGACTGCAGAGCTACCCACACAAACAACTGAAATGGCCACATGTATGTTCTCCACACAGTCAAAAAGAGGAAAAAACCAGTAATTATCTCTGCCAAATGAAAGGAAAAAATGTTTCTCATATGGGCCGAGGACTATGTGAAAAATTGAATTCTCTAATCAGAATGGATAGACACGCTCCAAGAGCAATGCTACCTGGACCACTGTGTAATATTTTCTGGAGGGTAGGCTGTAAGTGGGCTTCCCAGGTGGTGCAGTAGTAAAGAATCCACCTGTCCATGCAGGAGACCGGGTTTGATCCCTGGGTCAGGAAGATCCCTTGGAGAAGGAAATGGCAACCCACTCCAGTATTCTTCCCCGGAAAATTCCATGGCCAGAGGAGCCTGGCAGGCTACAGTCCATGGGGTCACAAAGAATCAGACATGACTGAGCAACGGAACATGTGATCAATCTTTAACGCAAATATTTTTTATTTGCAAGCACAAATGTCAACAAAATTAAAACAAGCTGGGTAAATTCTGGCAATTCCTGGCATCTGTACAGAGTGTTAGAACAAAAGCAAGCAAATGGAGCAACGGAAGGTCTCACGGGGTTTGTTTAAATTCAGACGTGTGTTCAAGAAATTAAAGTGAAAATCCGGGAGAGAGGGAAAAATGAAGTCACGTGGGCATGTTTCTGGGCAAGGACTGGCAACACAAAAGAGGATATCTGGATGAGCGGAGGGACGGGCTAGGAGGAAAGCAGGTGTGAGGCAGGTGAACCAGCTCTTGCACTCTTGCCCTGGGACACCTGATCAAGGCCAGCAGAGCCTGGCACCTCTGGGGAGGGGACTTCACCCAGACGCATGCTCCCACTGCGCCTTCAGAGCTGGGTGCTCCCTGGGCAGAGGCCAGGCATTCTGCAAACAAGCTGAGCTCCCAGCAGCAAGCTCCAAAGGTCACCTCACCCCATTGTTTAACCCACTGAAAACTGCTGAGACTCTCAAGCTTCTGAACAAAATGTTTTTGAATGTCTCTGTAAAAATGTTCTCTGCTGGTTCTTGTGTGGTGCCTGGCATTTAAAAAGAATGAAGCTCTCTCACCATCAGATTATGCTCTGCACACAAATTATGCTCTGCATTTCCATGGATTTGTTTAATGGAACCTTCCCCAGGCTCTCAACTCAAAGTGACGTCTGGCACGGAGCACGCGTTCCCCGGCCAACCCTTTGCTTGCCCGGCTCCTCTGCGCCCCCCCCCCCACCCCGATGCAAGTTAACTTTTAATTCAAGTGTACTTAGTGTTCCTTAGTCTCTCCACCTCTCTCCTCCCCTTTCCACACTGTTCTAAGAAAAGCCACAATGGAATGGAAAAGCAAAGCAGATTATGAAAAAAACATTAAGGCCACTCTCTTTAGGACCACTGGACAGTTGTCTGCATGGCAGTGAAATGAAGAAGATAAGTAGGAAGTTGTTTGTTGTTTAGTTGCTAAGTTGTGTCTGACTCTTTGCAACCCCATGGACTGTAGCCTGCCAGGCTCCTCTGTCCATGGGATTTCCCAGGCAAGAATACTGGAGTGGGTTGCCATTTCCTTCTCTAGGGGAGATTCCTGACTCAGGGATCCAACCCACATTTCCTGCATTGGCAGGTGGATTCTTTACCACTGAGCCACCAGGGAAGCCCAAGTAGGAAGTCTCCCCAAACAATTAAACAGTATGTGACTCATTTCTGTGACCTACATCCATAAGCATCCCAAAGGAACAAAATCAACACGGCTCAAAAGGAATAAACTGACTAAAACTGAATTCCAGTATCTCCTTGGTGTATAGCATCACAAAGATATCTTCCAGGCTCTAGAAGGGCATATCCATCTGTCCACAAACATCCAATGAGGACCTCTTAAGTTCCAGGCCCTGTGCGACTTAGGGAGAGCACAAAGGCAAATGGCTCCATGTTTAAATTTTACTCTTGGGCTCCAACATATTTGTAGGGGCACATACCTAAGGTGGTAGAAATTATTTTTAAAATGAAAGGAATTGATAAAACACACATTTCAATGTAGTGGTTGCCTCTGGGGAAAGGCCAAGAATGGGATCTGGAAGAGCCTATAGGCAGCTTCAGTGGTGGTAATTCTTAGAGTGGAAGGCGGGTCACAGTGCCTGCTTTATTATTATTCTCTATAGCTTACATATGGGCTTTCCAAGTGGCACTAGCAGTAAAGAACCCACCTGCCAATACAGGAGATGTAAGAGATGTGGATTAGCTTCCTAGGTCGGGAAGATCCCCTGGAGGAGGGAACAGAAATCCACTCCAGCATTCTTGCCTGGAGAATCCCATGGACAGAGGAGCCTGGTAGGCTATAGTCCATGGGGTTGCAAAGAGTCTGACACGACTGGGCAGCTTAGCATGCACAGCACGGCATAGCTCACATATGTTATACCTGTTCTTTATGGGCAGTATATTAAATACATAATAATTAAAAAGAAAGAAATAAGGCAGCACAAATAATTTAAAATAAGAAGCAAATGTGGGGGATGGAAAGAATGAAAGGAAGGAAAGATGGGGAAAAAACATGGTCCACATCCTAAAGAGGCTCACATCCTAGTAGAGGAAAGAGTCGTGGTAACCATGACAACAGAACTTTTTAAAACCTTCAAAGGAAGTACACGGGGCTTCCCTGGTGACTCAGCTTACTGTTGTATCCCGGTGCCTGGCTCACTGGCTGGCACATCAATAAAGAGTTGCTGAAGCAACAAATGAGGAGCATTACTGGGTTGCCTGGAGAAGCCCATGGACAGAGGAGCCTGACGGGCTACAGTCCATGGGGTCGCACAGAGTCGGACATGACTGAAGCAACTTAGCACGTATGCACACACTGGGTTCACATCTGTTACGTGGTGGCTGAGACAGGAGAGAAAAGAAAGGATGGAAATGCAGAGCTGGAGAATCTCATCCCAAACTCAAGCCTCAGCTCCGCACAGACAAAACCCCTCCACCACCCCTGCTAAGCTGGGCTCGGCCATGCAGGAGACCACGGTATTGCCCGCAGATCCTGAACTACGGCTCTCCACTGCATTACGACGCACCAAAGCCTCTCAGCCTGTATCCTCTGCTTCCTCTACAAACGCCGGGGGGGAAAGCACTGAAGTCAGGTAGGAACCCAGGATCAGGTTCAGGCACAGCCTCCATCTCAAGAACGGTCAGGCTCGCCAGTCGCCTGGGCAGAAATCAGATCTTCCTGGCAGAGGCTTGCAGAGCCTGCGTTATCTCAGCCACAGGGGTGAGCACAAGAAGCCAAAACTGCGGGAAGATCCAGTTTCCCTGAATAATGTTGCCACCACGCAGGACGAGGGAACACCCCTCCCTCTGAAACTGCTGTAAACTCTCTTGGATACAAAAGGACTCAGGAAACAGAACTGCCAACTGAGACCTCAGAATGCTCCTCAGATGTCAACAGAAGAACGTGATCCCCAACTCATGACAGCAGCACTGGTCACCTAACAAACGCTCGACAAATTGTGCATCATCGGAGCGTGTGCCTGTCTGACTAAAGTCAATGGAAAAGGACAGAGGGGATTATGTTGGTCACAGACCAGTGTCATATAGATAAAAGGTCGCTGTGCTAGTGGGATGTTGCTATGGATTTGATTTTTGCCTTGAAATATTCCAAGAGAAGGCTTATTCTAGCTTCATTGCTTAAGTGATATTGCATCTGAAATTAGGTTTAGCAAAATATATTTAGCTCTATGTTTGGAAATATAGTGAGTCCCAGATCCCCACCCTCTAGAGACCTCATATTAAATTGCCTTCTACAAATGTCCTCCCCTTTTTCTCCATTCAAGCAAAATTGGTATATCCCTTATTCAACATGCCATGTTCTTTCCAGGGCAAACAGATGGAAGGAAGAGAACATGCCAAAAAGAAGAAATGGAAAATGAAAATGACATTGTAATGAAAATAAAACTGCAAAATATTATCTGGGTCAACTCTTCATGCGCTTTAAAATCAGCACCAGCAGGCTCTGCACATATGGCATTGGTTTTACTCTTTTTTTTTGGTTCAGATGTCACAGAGGATTAGTGCAAAAAGAAAAACCCCAGCATGGGGCCTATTTTTGTACAGATTAATCAATCATTTCCCTTCCTTTCCTTTCTCATCACTCCCAAAACTCAACTTAATGAAACGGCTCTCATTCAAAATATGTCATTTATCGCACACTGAATGGAAAGCCTTTCAGGAAAGGAAGTGAGCTTAGAATCGGAACCTAAGTTTTTAAATGTCACATTTTTAATACAAGGTATAAATATTAACTACACTTAGCTACGGCCCAGCCCCTTTAAGCTTACATATCTGTTGTGGAATCTTACATATCCGTTAGTGGCAGCAAAATGAATTGGCAAACATTTCATTATGTAGATCTAGATACAGCCATCTGACAAAAACAGAAAGCCACACATCTGAAAAGAAAAAACTACCGCACATCGCACGTTTTGTTTTGTTGTTTACATTTTCAAGTACACTGAATGTTATAATTCCCATCAGAAAACTGAGCACCAAGCGCATGGTTAGGTTCTTAGCATTTGCTAGGAAATCTGATAAGCTGAATGGAATCAAACCAAAGAACTGTTCAAGCTCTTCGATACACCCTCCCTTAACTACAAGCCATTGTAGAAATGATGATAATGATGCTTACAGTAATCATAATACAACAGCAGTGACTATTTAGTATATGTCATGGGCTACTGATGATGTCACTGAATTTTCAAAAGCAACCTATTGTCATAGGTACTATTATTAGTTCACTATATAGATGAGGGACAGGGAGGTCTGGCATGCTGCGGTTCATAGGGTCGAAAAGAGTCGGACATGACTGAGCGACTGACCTGAACTAAACTGAACTGATACAGATGAGGAAACAGAGAGCAAATTCCGATATTTTGAGGTTGAAAAAAATCCCATACTCTGCTGGTTTGCAGAGATGGGCAGGAGAATTTGTCACAGACACACTGAAACCAGGAAGTGGAGCCTATAAAACCGGAAGTGAAAGTGAAAGTCGCTCAGTTGAAAGTCTTTGCAACCCCATGGACTATACAGTCCATGGAATTCTCCAGGCCAGAATACTGGAGTGGGCAGCCTTTCCCTTCTCCAGGGGATCTTCCCAACCCAGGGATTGAACCCAGGTCTCTCGCATTGCAAGCAGATTCTTTACCAACTGAGCCACAACTAATGAGGTGAAAAACTTTGCAGAAAGTGTCATGGACATTGTTTCCATGTCTTTAAAGCCATGATCACTAGAGAGTGTATCATGAACCTTTATTTGTCTGCTGCCCCTTTGATGAGTGGAAATTATATTTATAAAATATTAAGACAGTGACCTAAAGCCCGACCTCAGTGACAAAATCAGAGCCAGAGGTGTCACCAGGACATTTGCATCCTCAAAGGGTGGTAACTTTTCACCATTTGAGGGAATTAAAATTGAGCCATGACTAACAGCTGGAAGAGATGACATTACACCGGTTCTCCTCTGCATGAATGGTTAGTCATGAGTACAGAAAATAAGAGACATTTACAATCTAATGTGACACTCTGTGCTCACTGTTCTATATACTAAAAATGAATCACTCTTATACCAATACAGTGTATATTCTGCTTTTTGTCTAGAGCTGCTAGACGCCAGCTACCTACTGCGGACAGTCTGAAGATCTAATTTAATGTAATTTTAGAGTTACTGAACTAAATTTGGGGTGACCATACATATAGTCTTTTGTTTCCACTCATTAATTTTAATACTGCAGGCATTAATCATTCACCCAGCAGATGAAAATTGCTCTAAGATGACTCATGTGTTTTACAACATTGCAAACCCAACCCTTATGTTTTTGGAAGGTACAATAAAGCGGAAGTGTTAGAGCAAATCATTAATAAACACAAAATTCTTCCCCATCCCAATTCCATGGACCTGAAGAGTTTCTGAATTATTTCTGAACACTATATGAGAAAAATAAATTAAAACTGGTTAGAGAGATGGTCTCTGAGTAATTTCCATGGTGAACTAGCAGAGATGAGCACATAAGCAAGATCAGTCTTGATAATAAATACATCGAGTCTCAGCCAACACAGGCCCCATGGCACACTCTCTGCAGGGCCAATTAGCATTAATTGTGCCTGTGCTCATCTATTCCCATAGCACGTCACTGGGGAAGGACAAGCTCTGCATTTACAAATGCAGCATGCAAGGCTCAGAGTTAGGAGAGCATTCTAAAATGTAATCATCCATGTCCACCTTTTCCCCTTTGCCTCAAATGGCAGATTCACAGATGACAGATTCACAAATGACAAGGGGTATTTAAAACAATATAGGTGTGTGTTTTCAAAGTTTAGTTTCAGACCCTGCATTCAGGATATCTGAAAGGTAGACAGAGTTGAAAATTTGTTTCCAGACTACATTTTTAGCCTACCACAAGTAACTTGACACACACATATACACAAAGAACATATCCTCTGGGATCCAATATAATTATTTACTTACTGTGACTAATATGACTTACTTAGAAGATAAGCTCCGTAGACTTTCATGGCAAACACTGCCTCTGCAAACAGCCTCCCACCTCAGGCTGGGGTATGTCTTGTGCAGAAATACAGTATGTGCAGCTCAGCTCATCTCTCCGTGGAGTACAGTCTCAGAGTGGGGTATCCATGGAGACCGAGCCTCCTACTTGTACAGGGCAAGTAAGTTACTCTGCTGGGCACCATAGCAACAGGAGGCAGAGGGGAGGCTGGCCAATCAGGAGAGAGCACAAGAGCTTCTCCTCGGTGACTGCAGCATTTCAAATGAAACCATCACCCTCATGAATGGACACAAAGCATTTAAGGAAACATCAAATTGTCAAACAGAGGTAAAGGCCTACAGAACAGTCAAGGCTAATCTTTGACAATTATGGAGCAACACTTAAGAGTCTTTTGACAGTGATTATATCCCAAAGAGTGAGGAAGAAATTACATCAAAACCCAACACATTCCTACATGGAATGGCAAGCACGTGACGCTTTGAGGAAAATACTCAGTGTACTTCCTGACTTCCAGCTATTTAAATATGCAAGGCACTTCACAGTCCTCCCGGGGAGGGAGGACCAGGAGACAATCGCTGTTCTGAAGGGAGAAAATGGAATTGAAGGCTGTCTGAGACAACTGTTGGCACAGTGTTTCCAAACAGGAGTATGCTTAGAGCAAAGATGTTTATTAAGCTTCCAGAAAAGCCATTTACTATATTAGAATAATTCTTACTAAGAAGGTAACGGTGATAAAATAGGACCAATGCAAACAAGATGGTAAGCGAGCATTCAAATACCTTAAAGTTGTGCTATTTGTAAACTTTGCTCATTTAATAACCGCAATGATCATTTACTGAGCACACACTGCACAACAGGAAAATACTGTAACTACAAACACTTGCCAAATGCTGACACTGATTTTTGCAAAGGTATAGGCCATGCACGTTTACCTCTCAGTGTCGTGCAGTATTTACTCGATGCACACACCGGCATATCTCACCTTACTGTGTTTTACTGTATTGTGCTTCGCAGATACTGCTTTTTTTAAAAAAAATTGAAGGTATGTGGTACTGTGAGTTGTCAGATGATGATCTGCATATGATAGCATAAAGTATTTTTAAATGTATATATTTTTAGACCCAATGTTATTGCACATTTCATATACTACAGTAGAGAGTAAATATAACTTTTATAGACTTTAGGAAACCAAAAAATTCATGTGACTCACTTCATTGCAATATTCACTTGACTGCAGTGGTCTGGAACCAAACCCATAAAATCTCTAAGGTAGGCCTGTACTTCGTTACATACGTAACATGTTATGATTCTCACATCAACATGAGAAAGATAAGTATTAATTGTTCCTCTATATGACAAAAGAGAAACCATTTCCTCATATTTACAAAAGAAACTATCCAGCATGTGAACTCCCCTGCCTCCCACTGCTTGGCAAGTGACGTGGTACACCCTACTCAATACCTAAATATAAGGTGAGGCACTCTCTTCCCACAATTACCTCACACAAAAGAAAGCTCCTTATTTTAAAGTCTTTCCAAAGCCTCTTATTATAGAGCTTTCTCTTACAATTACCTTCTTTGAACAAAAAGTGTCATTTGAAAAAGACACATGGGACTGAATCGACCTCAATCAGTATTGTTTTGGGCTGCCTTCAGGGGTTGACTGACGGAATTGTTTAAAATGGAGGGGGCCAAGAAATTCAAAGCCAGATTTTGTAATTATTCCTGTGGTATGACTCCTCCAGCCTTTTTTAAAGATCAATTTAAATAGCAATGTTGTTCAGTCGCTAAGTCGTGTCTGACTATTTGCAATCCCCTGGACCGCAGCACGCCAGGTCTCCCTTGTCCCTCACTGTCTCTCTGAGTCTGCCCAAGTCCATGTCCACTAAATCGGCGATGCCATCCAACAATCTCATGCTCTGCTGCCTCTGCTATTAAATAGCAATAGTCAAAGGTTAAGTTATGGAGATTGAAAAAAAAACCGTACTCTCTTTGCTAACTGGACTTAGTAACTGAATAGCTTTGGGTATTGCCTGATACTGACTTTGCCTCTACAGGGGAACAGAAAAACCACCTGCCCCCATGCTCTCCGTGGGTGCTGTGATGGTCTGCTAGCTGTCCTCCCATGTCCAGCCCCGTTCTTTCCTTCTTCCATAATAATAGATGCCCAGCTGACCAAGATGTCCTGGGATATAATTGGAAATGACATGTGCCACTTCTGTGCCCTGACCCTAAAATGATTGGGTGAGTATCCCCTGGTCCCTCTCTCCCTTCTTTCTTCCTGGAGGAGGACAGCCGACCTGACATGCTGCCTACCGGCCTCGGTCTCCCAAACACCTAGGGACTGTTTTATGACGAAGATCAGCTTCTGTCTAGTTTTTAACCTCTGGATTTGGCAGCCTCTTATACATTAACTTAACAGCTACCCTCACAGTACTCGCAGGCTCAAAAATAATGTCCAATGAGAGCTCCAGATATGAATTCAAAATGGCTTTGTATCAAACAAATTGGGCAGAAGTGAAGATAACTTGCTCTGGAAAAGACTTCCGAGTTGAAAACTAGCTCCAGGGAGGAGGAGGGTCATAAATTTTTTATATTAATGATGAATAACAAGATCCCTACTTCTAAATAAATAACAGAGTATACATTTGTATGTTTAACTAAAAAAATAAATTTAAAAAACCAGCAGCTATTGACTATTTCATCCATCTCTAAAGGTTTACTCAGGTTAGCAAATAAAATGTTTTTAATCTCATTAGGAAAATGCAGGACCTTGTATTCACTCATATACACTGTCTCCTACACTTGGCTCTGTTTTCACTGCCTCTCCTTCATTAACCTGCTTCCAGTTTCACCTATTGATAATGCAAGCTCCACAGAGCAACCAAAAGGGCCTTGAACATACACACTAAATTGTGTTGCGTTGAGAGCATGCTCAGTCGTGTCTGACTCTGTGCTCTATGGACTGTAGCCCACCAGGCTCCTCTGTCCAGGGAATTTTCCTGACCTAGGGATCGAACCCACATCTCCTGTGACTCCTGCATTGGCGGGCAGATTATCACTGAGCCACCTGGGAAACCCATATATTAAATTATGTTTCTCTTAAAACTGGCCAGTAGGTTCCCATTGCTTGATGCAGACTTCACTTGCAACTACTCTTTCCTCTTCCTAGCTCACTGCTTCGCTCACTGTCCCTGCAAACCCTCCACAAGTGCAAAGGAATATGACTAAGTTCTCAGCTCAAATGTCACCTCCCCAGACACTCCCAGCCCAATGCTCGTCACCGGCTATAGCATTACCTTGTTTTACGTGTCACTATCTGAACTTATCTTGTTTGTCTGCTTGTGTATCAGCCATCTCCCTATATCAGGCAGGTTCCAAGAGAACAGGCATCTTGTCTGTTTTTCCCCTCCTCTGTCCCAAAAGCCTGAAACAATGGTGTCAGCACAGAATAAATGCCTTATCAATACTTGCTGAGTGAATGAGTGAAAGCTGGTCCATCAGTGTACAGCAAGGATTCAAACTGAAGTTGAGTAGAATCCTTACAGGTGGTGAAGTGAGGATTGCTGTCTTTTAGACTCCTACACAGCAATCACCTTCCTGCAAAGCCACAAGCATTCCAGTCCATGTAATGGACTTGAATTCAAAATGGCTTGGATTGTAAGTCCACTGTAGCTAGTTTCCTGAAGCTCACCTCACTTAACCATAGCCGGCATCCACATTGCCTACTGCTGAACCTTGGCTGTTGTTAGACACAGGTTCAGGTGGTAGAAGACTGTAACTCACTGAATTACCCCAACAAACTTACATAAGTTTGGTTCAACACATAACTTTCATCAGTAGCCCAGTCCACCCAAACGCCACCCACCTAATTATACAGACAAAGAAGACAGAGAAGACAGAAGTCCCCTCCACCTCCTCTCTTGTTAGGGGCATTGTTTTGCTGGGTTTCCCTAGTGGCTCAGATGGTAAAGAATCTGCCCACAATGTGGCAGACCCGGGTTCGATCCCTGAGTTGCGAAGCTTCCCTGGAGGGGGGCATGGCAACCCAATCCAGTAATGTTGCCTTGGAAATCCCATGGACAGAGGGGCCTAGTAGACTACAGTCCAGTCAGTCAGCTCAGTCGTGTCTCTTTTTGACCTCATGGACTGCAGCACGCCAGGGACTACAGTCCATAGCGTTGCAAAGAGTCAGACACGACTAAGCGACTAACACTTTGCTACCAAAGTGCATGGTTCCCTCACACGCAGCCTGGGAATTCTCTGGCCCTGGGGTCTGGTATCTCGACCTTCCTCTGGCCTCTTCACAACAGGGAAGGGCTCCAGGCTGCTCCATCCCCGTACTGGTTGTGCCATGCACTAAGCTGCTTCAGTCCCGTCTGACTCTTTGCAATCCTTTGAACTATAACCCTTCAGGCTCCCCCGTCCCTGGGATTCTCCAGGCGAGAATACTGGAGTGGGTTGCCATGCCCTCCTCCAGGGGATCTTGCCGACCCAAGGATCAAACTCACGTCTCTTATGTCTCCTGCATTGGCAGGCGGGTTCTTTACCACTAGCGCCACTTGGGAAGCCCCATTCTGGTTGGGTTTCCTTAATTAAGCCCATTTCTGTGCATGCAGTCTCCTCAATAAACTCTTCTCAATTGGCAGGGGGCGGGGGCGAAGCCCAACCTAAAGCATATATCTGTATGATTTATAACTCTTAGTTTATAGGTTTGTGTGTAAAAGAAATTTTCAGGTTAATTTCTGTTGGGCTGGTAGTCGATAAAAACCTTTAATGGTAGGTGTGTGGTCTTCTGGGGCATCTGCTATGTGTGAGATACCACTAACGCTTTGTTCTCAGCACATTAGAGCACTTAGGAAGCATCTGGCGGGCCCCCAAATTGGTAGCTATAACACTGTAGGTGTAATAAATCCCAGTAGACCTGGGATATGGACAGCAGTCACCTCTGAGAAGAAGATTATAACTCACTAATTCTTATGGGAAAACCATTAGCAGACCATTTGGCCCCATCACATTGATTGGGTGTACCATCAAAGGCACAGATGGGAGAAAGGCATGACAGTAAATATGTAAGTAACCCTGCCATAAAGATAAACACCCAGGGCTCCTCATCACAGTTAAGCTTTTTTTTCCTACCGGTCTGGTCTCTGCTGGAGAGAAGAGGTAGATTATACAGCATACATATACAGTTCATCATAAGACATTTTGTGCTGATTCCTAGGGGGACATTTTTTCTCTCAGAGTGAAAGTTTCAGAGATCCACTTCGGTATCAGTGCAAAAGCTCCTGTTTAAGTTGGCAAAACCTAATCATTGTTTATGAAACTACTGACGACACACAGGGCGGCACATAAAACACTGTGACAAGTAGAGAAAGAAGTGGATCATGATTAAGTGGAAAACTCTGAAGACCTTAACATTCTTTGATGGTGACATCTTCATGGTTTATTTTCCTGATCTGCATCCAAATAGCCTCCTGTGTTCAATTTTCTGTATTTCATTGAAGTTACATTGAGGTTCATTGATTTGGTTAGCAGCAGCCAGCATAATCTGTATATGGACTATACCAGCTAATCTATAGGGCTCCACAGATATTTTTTAAAAAATCCCTGTCTCATATCAACTCACCTTTCTCAATTGTCATACTTCCCTGTTACAATTAAAATTATTCCTTTGACGTTGGACCTTACAAACCAGTGTGGTAGTTAAGAGTCAAAAGCAAAACTATCCTGTTTAGAATCCATTTACAGACTGTGACCTCGCATGAATTAGTGTCTCTATGGCACAGTTTCTCCATCTGTAAAAGAGGGGACAATGATACCCCCTTCTCACACTGATATGAGGATTAAATGAGTGAAGTCCTTGGAATTTTGCCTGGGACAGTCAAGGCTCAATAAATATGAGCTACAACAATTTTTAATCAAATTTCAGAGTCATGCAAGCACACGATTACATCTAATATAGTCTTCCAGCTATGTTTAGCATCTGAAACAGACTAAAGACTTTATTTGAGATTGGGCTTTGCTGCTGAAAGAGCTTTGATTGAAACTAAAAGCTATTAGAAAAGCACTGCCCGCCAAAGAATGCAGAATGTTTCCATATAACCCAAATCTCTTTTAGCACTAAAATTTTAATTTTTCCATTTTATGAAAATATTTCTAAAATGCTTCAGGAATTTTCCTGCCTTCATACACATCATTTTCTGCCAACTACACCATCACAATGACTCAGTCTGTTTCTAGAACATTAACTATTGCATTAGTGCTACAAGAAGCCTCTCATGTGGTGCCAGTGATAAAGAATGTGCCTGCCAATGCAGGAGATGCAAGAGATGCAGGGTCAGGAAGATTTCCTGGAGTAGGGAATGGCAACTCACTTCAGTATTCTTGCCTGGGAAATCCCACGGGACAGAGGAGCCTGGCAGGCAACAGCCCATGGGGTCACAAAGAGTCGGATACAACTGAGCACATATATACACACACAAGTGCTACAAAACATTTAATAGGTCATTATGCATTTTAGTGGTCTTCTGTTTGCTTTTTTAATATTTTCCCTTTCATATTTTCTCTTTCCTCATTGTCAAACCATCATCTGTCAATCAACTCATGCTCTCTCCAGTGTCCTCCAATAGCAAACACTCCTCCTGTTTTATGTGAACTGGGAGAACATGACATGCTAGAATTTTGTTTTAATAGACGTAAGTTCTGTGTGATAGTTTCAAGGATTTTCCTGTAAACAAAGTACAAGGAATCTCTGACAACTATTTTAAGAGCAACGAATGACCATTATGAACATTTACTAAGGAATTGCTTTGTGCCAGATGGAACGCTGGGCATTTTGCATTCTTTAATCTGTTTAATGGACACAATAACCCATTCTGAAGATGCCAAACACAAAGTTTCTGGAAGATTACAGGTAGCTGAAGAGTGCACAGTTACAAAGAGGTGGTATGAAGATGTGAACCCGGTACGCTGGACTCCTGAGTCTGGTGGTTAGTAAGTGTCCCCGCAGCCCCGCCCCACCATCCATTCACACCTTCCCCCCAAGAAATCCCAAGCTGAGTAACCTGCGGAGAACTGTAAGCTAAGTTCTTGAGTCTCCTCTTCATAGCCAAGTTATTGTAAGAACATATGCCCAGTTCGTGCCCCACCCTGTACGTTGTCCCTTTTATTTGACAGGACTAACTTTGAAGTCAAAGGGACGATGCCCCTGATAAGCACGGGAACACCTGCAGGCCATTGGCTGTGTGCGAAAGAGCCTCCGTCTACCAAAACCAGTGTTGATTAATCACCAATCCAGTTGGTGCCTTCTGAGTTTTCTAGCAAATGCTTCTGAAAGTGGGAAATTGTCTTTTGAAAGTCACCCATCCTCCAATACTGTGGTGAGGTTATTACAGGTCATCTGGCCAGGTTTCTGATTTCAATAGCCTGGGTGGTGTCTGATGACAGGGGAATACCAACCTAGTCTGAATGCTGATGGCGGCGGTGACATCTTTCAAATGCAGATTTCAACATTTCAGTTTCTAAATGTGGATTTCTTTTCAATTATAGTGACCCTAACCATTTGCTCTTGATCTACCTCCTTAAACAGCAGGTGATTTTTTCCCCACCTTTTCACTTTTTCTAATTATTTGTTCAAATTGTGTAGTTGTTTCCCCAGCTCTCCCACAAGCCTTGTGTAGGAAGGATTTAGTCCTTGCATTTGTAGAACAGGTACCGACTGGGTCTTTTTCTCCTTTGGGTTAAGATGCTCCCCAAGTAGACAATCAAGCATTAAAGGGGCCCAGGGAAATCATTTAATGTTCTAGCGCAGAAATCCAATTAAAAACTTTCCTTTCTGGGTGACAACAATCTCATCAGGAAAACTGACTGTGGACTAAAATCAGGATAAGCATCTGAGAGAAGGAATGCTAACAACGCAGATCTCTCAAAAAGTATTGGGATTGACATATACACACTACTATTGCAGGCACGTGTGCTAAGCTGCTTCAGTCATGTCCAACTTTTTGTGACCCTATGGACTGTAGCCAGCCAGGCTCCTCTGTCCATAGGATTCTCCAGGCAAGAATACTGGAGTTGATTTCCATTTCCTACTCCAGGGGATCTTCCAGACCCAGGGATGGAACCCACGTCTCTTATGTCTCCTGCATTGGCAGGCGGATTCTTTACCACTAACGCCACCTGGGAAGCCCATACACTACTATTAATACACATAAAATAGATAACTAAAAAGGACCTACCTACTCTACAGCACAGGGAACTCTACTCAGCACACTGTAATGACCTAAGGAAAAGAATCTGAAAAAGAGAGAATATATGTATATGCATGGGCTTCCCAGGTGGCACCAGTGGTAAAGAACCTGCCTGCCAATGCAGGAGACATAAGAGACGCGGGTTCGATCCCTGGGTCAGGAAGATCCCCTGGAGGAGGGCACAGCAACCCACTCCAGTGTTCTTGCCTGGAGAATCCCATGGACAGAGGAGCCCGGGGAGGGGCTATAGTCCATAGGGTTGCAGAGTCAGACACAAATGAAGTGACTTAGCATAGCACAGCATGTATATGTATAAATAATTCACGCAGCCGTACAGCAGAAGCTAGCACAACACTGTAAATCAAGTATATTCCCATAAAAATGCATGATTATAAAAAGTTCCCTATCAGCATGCCTTCATTCCCTTCCTTTTAATCTGTACTACAGTTCAGCTTTATTGTACGGTTACCTGTCTTGAATGATAAGGTTCCCAAGAGCAAGGATGATGCTGAGGTCATCTCTGCCTATCTTTCCCACGCTCCTCCCACACTAAACATAATTCCATTCTCATTGAAGGATTTATTGCACACCTGTGTCATGACAGACAATTGTATTATGTTCTAGAGATGCAGTCTTGAACGTCTGCTGAGTTGACTCATGAAAACATGGAAAAGGCAAAGCCATTATCCAACTGACCGCAGGGTTGTTTTCTTTCGCTCTTTGGTGACAACTTTTAATTAAATCTGCATTAAGTGACAGAAGCCAAAATGACAGAAGGCACACTGCCTCCTAGAAGTTCCAGCACAAGTCCTGCCTAGAAGAAGGCAGGGCTTTCATGCTGTGTGTGTCATGGTGCCCTGCTGGGGAGTGTGAGCGTGCTCAGCTTACCTTACAAAGCCCTTCCTGGCATTGTGTGACACAATTCCTTCTCCTTCTGCATTAGGTACCCAGTCAACATTACTATGGAGCTTCCCAGGTGGCTCAGTGGTAAAGAATCTGCCTGTCAATGCAGGAGATGCAGGTTTGATCCCTGGGTTGGGATGATGCCTGGAGGAGGGAATGGCAACCCACTCCAGTGTTCTTGCCTGGAGAATCCCCATGGACAGAGGAGTTTGGGGGGCTACAGTCCATAAAGTTGCAAAGAGTTGGACAGGACTGAGTGACTAAGAACACACACACACATACAACATTATTAGCTCTATCTGAACAACCAAAGGGGCATTTCAATAACTCCTTTCCAAGGTGAACAGCAGTTTCCAGAATCTAGAACAACAGACCTAAAATTAAATGGGCCCAGGTTAATGTTAAAGGGCCCTGGAGCATCTGTGTAGGAGACACTAATTGCTTGCTATTTTAATAAACTGGTATTGGTTCTAATGAGTTGATTTATTTAAAAAAAGTAGAGCACACATCAAGAGTGGAAGATGAGTTTAGGCTGAGGGGAGATGGTCACCTGGGGCTGAAGAGGAGATGGACCATTTTAATAACCAGTGAGCAGTATCTTCTTGTGGTTTAATGACACATTCTCTGCATTTTATAAATTTTGGAGTAACCCAAGGCCCTTGTGTCCAGAATTTCCTCTCTTCTTAGTTATGAGACTGACAGGTTTATTCTGCTGAAAGGTCAGAGAGCTATAGGTCCCAGTGCAGACTGTTTTAAATACAAAGAGCTTACCCTACAGACTGGAGAAGGAAATGGCCACCCATTCCAGTATCCTTGTCTGGAGTATCCCATGGACAGAGGAGCCTGGCAGGCTACAGTCCATTGGGTCGTAAGAGTTGGACACGACTTAGAGACTAAACCACCACACCACTGTACAGATAGGGACCCATTCAAAAGCTCAAGCAACTCCTTTTAGTGATGACATTAGGAATCTCAGGCAACTAAAAAATACACTTTAAGGACCCTTGTGACCTTGACCAAATGCAAATAAATCAAAAGATCATGAGGTCAGCACTGCTTAGCAGTTGACAAAGCAGTTGACAAAGGTGCTATTTCAGGCTCTGCCTCTGGGCAGGGGTTATTAACTAGGAGTCAAAAATCCTAATAAAGGGGGCCCATAAAACCTCAGAAATAGTATGTGATATTTTGTGCATATTTTTCTGGAGTATGGGTCCATGGCCTTCAGGATTCCCAAAGGATCCATTATTACCGAAATAAAGAACAACTCGTGTTTCCTTTCTTTCCTCCTTCCTTCTTTTCCTCCCTCCCTTTCTTCCTCCCTCCCCCCTCCTTTTTAGTCTTTTTGTCTGTACTTTCTACTTAAACATCCTCAGCAAGACAAGTAGCTGATCTTCAACAAGTATCTTCTGTAGGAACCAAGACTTGCTCAGGGTGAATTCTGTGCATACACATAGGGTTTTTAACCTTACATTAAGATATGATTATTCTTATGATGATTATTGAAACAAGGCTTCCCCTGGACCTTAGTGGTGAAGAATCCGCCTACAGTGCAGGAGACACGGGTTCTATCCCTGGATCGGGAAGATCCTCTGGAGGAGGAAATGGCAACCCACTCCAGCATTCTTGCCTGGAGAATCCCATGGACGGAGGAGCCTGGAGGTCTACAGTGCATATGGTCACAAAGAGTCAGACATGACTAAAGTGACCGAGCCCATGATGATCACTGAAACAAGGAAGAGCAAGGATAACCTTGAAATGAAAGTGAAAGTGTTAGTCACTCAGTCGTGTCCGACTCTTCATGACCCCATGCATTATAGTCTGCCAGGCTCCTCTGTCCT
This sequence comes from Cervus canadensis, assembly GCF_019320065.1. NCBI lineage: Eukaryota > Metazoa > Chordata > Mammalia > Artiodactyla > Cervidae > Cervus > Cervus canadensis. The sequence continues at coordinate 51,837,550 of NC_057397.1, read as the reverse complement.
TGGGATTCTCCAAGCAAGAATACTGGAGTGGGTTGCCGTGCCCTCCACCAGAGGATCTTCCCAACCCAGGGATCGAACCCAGGTCTCCCACATCACAGGTAGATTCTTTACCATCTGAGCCACCAGGGAAGGCCAAGGATAATCTTAACGGCCATTTAACTTAGTTTGTTCTTGCTGCACCACACTCGTCTCTTGTTTCACTGTTTATTTGTATAGTCACCACTGTAAAATGTTTTGAGAATGAGGTGGGGATCAGGGGAGGTGGCGGGTGGTGAATAACAGAAATAAAATAATTTCAGGTTGCATTCAAATCCTACAATATCTTCACAATAAAAAATCTATTTTTTCTTTGCAATCCCTGAAGCTGACACTCTTTCCTGCAGCATTTTACATTCTCAATGCCATAGCCTACCTTTGCTGTTGAGATCAACCAATGTCGACTGTGCCCTCGATACACACCGGACCCTGTGTGCTAGGAATACAAAAAGAGGATGACAGGGCTTCTGCTCTTAAACTCACATCCTGTATGCTGCAGAAGCAGAATCTATTGGTGACTGCTCCCAACTGGCTAAAAGAAAATTGAGAACATTTCTCCAAGGAAGATACATGAACAGTCAATACGCACATGAAAAGGAACTCGTCATCTTTAGCCATCAGGGAAATGGAAATCAAAAGCACAATGAAATACTGCTCCACACTCACTAGAGTAAGTATAACCAAAAGGATAGACAACAACAACTGTTGATAAGGATGTGGAGAAATTGAAACCCTTAGACATTGCTGGTGGTATGTAAAGTGGTACAGCCATTAGGGGAAAAAGTTTGGCAGTTCCTCAAAGGGTTAAACATAAGAGTTACCATATGACTTTGAAATTTCAGTCTTAGGTATACACCCAAGAGAACTGAAAGTCTGTACAAAAACTTGTATGTGACTATTCATGCCACCATTATTCACAATCGGTCCAAAGTAGAAACAACCCAAATATCTGTCAACTGTGAACAGATAAGCAAAGTGTGGTATGCCACCACACTAAGCCAAGATGTTAACAACAGGGGAAGCTGGAGGTAGTGGTACGAGATATGAGACATGGTAGGGGATAGGAGAACCCTGTACTGGGTGCTCAATTTTTCTGTACGCCCAAAATTGCTCACCAAAAGTCTACTTTAAAATGTGGTATATTCATACAACAGAATATTACTGAGCCATAAAAAGAATGACGGGCTAGTGCATGAACCTTGAAAACATCATGCTAAGCAAAAGAAGCTGAACACAAAAGGCCATAGATTGTATGATGCCATTATACGTGATGTCCAGAACAGGCAAATCAGACAGAGGGCAGGTAAGTGGTTGCCAGGGGCTGGGAGAAAGGAAGAGTGGACAGTGACATCTCATGGGTATGGGGTTTCTTTGGAGGGATATAAAAATGCCCTGAAATTGGACAGTGGTGATGTTTGTACAATCTTTTGAATATACTAAATACCATGGAAATGTATACTTTAAAGGGGTGAATTTTATAGTATGTGAATTATCTTAATTTTTTAAAAGGACAGCCGAGCTGGGGAAGAGAGGAAGGACATTCTAGTTTCTGAATACACAAGGTAATGGTTTATTTCTTGACTATAATTACATTCGGACACAACTTAGCGACTCAATAACAACAACAATACAATAATTACGTGACATTCTTTAACTCACTGTCTCTGTCTTAAGTATATAAAAGAGCATAAAAGGCATAAAAAGGGGTACTCAACATCTTTTTTATAATACCCATCTTCTCCTATGCGGTCTTCTCCACTGTGTATCATTTCTTTTCTTTTTCATATTATACCAAAGCAAAAGACAATTAAGAAATTCATCTTGACTGACATTTATCAGGAACCAATAGGAAATAAAGGATTTCTTCCTCACACAGTTTAAATTTTGCTCTCAGACTAAACGACATTTTCTTTGATTGACCAAAAGCAAGATGAAGAATAATTCATTAAGATATGCTCTGCATATCAATTATTCACGAAGAACAAAAGCGGAGAGAGATGGAAGTAGATGTAGGACCTTCCAATGGAAGCAGACAAGGACCAAGCTTTGGCTCCATTGAAATAAAGCCACCTACAGCTCCTTGCACAATAATGTCATCACCAAACAAAAATTAGAAGACAAATGTAAAGAATGGAACTCATGCAAGCCATTAATCTGTCTTTTCAGGCTCATTAATATGTATAGCACAACTGGTGATATTGAAGAAAATAAGGCAATAGGGGGTTGTCTCTCAATGCCAATATTCAGGTCCTTTTACTTTCAAGTTATAACTTTAGTTTCACTAAAACTTTATTTGCTCATACACTGTATATATTTTTGAGATGCAAAATATTATTGATATATTGCAAATTCTGAGAACTGTTCTGATGTTCATGGCATCTTATTCACTGTAATAATGATCTCCATTTCATCTCAAAGCTTTTACTATTTTGTCATTATTGAACATTCTATATATATACACACACATACACACATACAGCAGCATACTCATATTTCAGTCTTAAAAAAAGCAAATAAAATAGCTAGGATAGCAAGCACTCCCAGCCTTACAGATCTGCCTCAAGGTAACCTGTTCTTTTCATAATCTGTGCATACTTTAGATGGTACCAAGTAATTTCTTAGTATAATTTATGCTAGACTTAATTAAATAGTTTAAACGTCTGTTAGACCATTCAGTTAACATTTCTTCAAATTTCCTCCCTTTTTAACATGCCTTTACAATAGGCACATATGTCACTATGCATTCTCAATTAACAACTAGTGTAGGAAATATTCCACTCTCTGCTCTACCTCTTTATTTAAAAAAAAATAAGAGAGATTTCTGGGTACTAGGTACTGCATTAGTGTTCCTCATGCTGATATCCAGGGGCTTCATTTCAAATTTCACGTGAAATCACTCCAGTCATACGGCTCTGATGAGAACATGAAGAGTAAGGCCACTTACCTGGCTTTACAAGGCCTGACTTCTGTTCCTTCTTGTGTCGCGCTGACTGGAGGCTTCCCTCACCAACCATTCCAATTGTGCATTTCTTTCTGGTAAAGTCTTCATCACTTCCAGGGCAAAAGCCAATGGGGCTGTTCCCAGCATCGGAGGGAGTCTTCACAGGCGATACTGACTGGCTACTAGGGCAGCCTGTGTCATCTGGAAGACAGGAATCGACGAGTGTTTAATGAGAAGGAGGAAATCAATGATGGTGCAGGGGAGACAGGCAGTGCGCCATGCCCACGCGCGCTCACACACACGTACTCTGCTCAGGAGGCGCAGGCTAACTCCTGTGGATGACTTGCCTTTTATTTTCCATATTCTGGCCAATCACGTTAACAAAGGAAATATCAACAATCAAAGAACAGATTCTAAGGCAAAACCCTGTAAGACTTTTGGATCACAAATATTTCTGTGACATTCCTGTTGTCCAAACCTAAATTATACCTGTCTGTTTTAGGGCTTTAGGTAGTATACTTCTGGTTTATATTCATCCACAGATTTCTGATGGGGTTAGTAACAAAACATTTGTCAGAGCAATTCAGAATTATTGATATGAATTCCTCAGGGTTGTCTGTATTAGGAAAAAGCTGCTTGAATGTTATTGACCACGCCCAGTTTTCAATTACTGGACCCATCAGTTGGTTGCCAGAGTTTGAAGGAGAAGACAGCTGATTTCAGGGGTTCAAGGAAGCAGAAGGCAGTGATCCTGTTTTATCATCGAACGCACCTATCCAAACCAAAAGGACATCAATCACATATCTTGCTGTCTGGGATAAATGGGTAAAATAAAAATAATATTCAAATCAGAAATGTTCCCTTAACTTTCAAGCTATATATTAACTACCATAGTTATTATTATAAGTTAATATGCATAATATGCAGTGACCTTGTAAATGCTTAGTAAGCAAACAAAAAAGCTACACTGCTGATTCCTGTAAGTTCTTTCCATATCTATTAAATGTTTATAGTGGTTGATTAATTCATTTATACTGTGTTGAGGAGAAGTGTATGGAATGTAAAGCCAATCAGCGTTACTTAAAAGTATGTCTACTCAAAATAATCAATTAGTGGTAAATTTTCATTGCTGAAAAATTCTTTATTATATGGAAATATTTTGACATCAGAGCTATTTTAGTAACTAAGTAGGCAAAAAAATGAATAGTACTAATGAATACTACTAAATGAATTTGGTACTAATAACTTTTAGGACTATTATACTTTTATAAATATTAAAGGAACTAAAATAATTTGCCATCTATCAAAGACTATCATAAAACTTTATGGCTTGAATGAAGACAGAAACAGAACTAGGACTGAATAAAATATACTGGTTGCCTGAATTAACATGACTAGAGAATCCATCTAAAAAGTAATTGCCATTGTTTCATTTTTGGCCTTTATTTCAATTTTTGTTATGAAATATCCCAGCTCCTAGAACAAAGTGAACTTGGCATTAGTAAAATGATGTATCCTTTTAAACTTTTGGACATAATAGGCTATATTGGATCTCAGTGGTCCATTTCTGGAAGTAAATGGTTTTTAGTGCACAGTTCATATCTTTTGTCTTTGCTGCTCTTTTAAATGTGCTATGTTCTTCTTGAATTGAAGAAATGGTGGCTCTGAATCACAAAGTGATGAGAATCCTCTTGGCTGCTACAGCTCAGCTATTTCACTATTGTCCCTGGCTTCTCACTTTTGCCTGTCTCATGCTTCGGTCCAAAGAAATCTGAGCTCCTTTCTTAAGGTGCAAAGACAGTTTCCAGTACTTTTACAAGGCTCCACGGGTCTGCACATGGCCTCAGGAGAGCCTGCTTCCTGATTCCTATCCCAAAGCAGATAAACCCAAACAAATGAAGTCTAATCATCCAAAATTACCTGTTGTCTTTAAAAGTATTTCCTTATGAGGCAGTTCCCTAAGTTACTTCTTTTGAAAGAGAGATGGCCCAAATGAACGAAAAGTCACACTTCAGATTCTCTACCCTCGAAAGCAATTTTTCTTGAGAACTCTGACTCCAAGGGACAAAATTAAACAATTTCCAGTATTGAGAAACACTGTCAAAACTGTAATTTAAATAGAAAACGAATGTGTTTTGTTCGGTTCTGCTATCATTTAGCCAGAGTTAAACAAGAAGGAACGTGTGCATGCCATGTTTTCAGTACTAGTCATTTCAAGGACTATAGGTCTGATTAAAAATTGGGGACCAAAATTATTCAGAACGGTAGCAGTTTACGGAAGGCAGTAGCAGTTTTTCACCTGGCATGTATGGTTCACCTGTCATCAAAATTTACAGCCGTTATCTCCAGGGCAGGGATTGAGAAGATGAATACCTAAATAAATCTTTAACTTCGGGTACCTCATACAGCATTTGAATCACCACCTAGTAAACTAGTATTCATTTATCATCTCTTAACTGTCTGGTATTACACTTCATATTGAGGGGGAAATGATGGGAATATGAGACATCGTCTTTCATTAGTTAAACAAATATATATTGAGTCTTGGCACTGAATCAGCCACAGGAATGTACTCAGCCCCCATCCTGATGGAGCTTATAAGCAAGTAAAGGGAGTTGGTAAATACCACTCCCAGCGCACAGTTCTTGTAAACTGGTAAGCCTGTTAAGGCAAATCCACACCCCAGAAAAACTGAGTTATGAGAGAAGCTTGGGGTATTTGCCTGTTTTGTCTAATGGAACCAACACTGACAAAGGAATCTAGTTTTGGAAAGGGCGGGGCCATTAATTTTCCTACTGCAGAGACTACACTTTAAGTTATGCAAACTAAGACCCGAGCAAAAACAACAGAAATTCAGTACCAGAGAGTCACCTGGTTAACTGGCGCCTGAGGTGTTTTTCTCTGCACAGCACTGAAGAAGTGGTTCTTTTTTTCCACAGGTCTTGTTTAGGGCCCTTTCTTTCCTCCCCTTCCCCTTCCCTCCTCTTCCCCTCTTCCTTTTTAACTTCATGATCATAGCTGGAAGCAGACCACCAGTCCAGATGAAGATAATATTCCTTTCCAAAATTCTATGTAAAATAGTCTTAGTTCACATTTATTCCAAGATTCTAAGAACAGTCAAGTTGATGTTCTTTGGTTGTTCAAGTCTAATCTTACTACGTGCCAAACTACATGTGGATCCAGCACATAATAGATTTATTTATTAAACCTGCTTCAGTGAAATACTTCATGCCTTCTGTTTCCTGCTGCGATTTTGACTGTTGAATCTGTCTTGTAGAAGTACAGCTCTCATTACTTATGTTAGTATAAAGGAATTATCAGTGACAGAAATTTCTAAGAGGATACCACGAAGAAACTGTTTCTGGGCAGGAAATGGCAGAAATCCTGAATGATTTACCCAGGAAAGTGTGGGTTGTTTTAAATTTCCAGAATGCCTGAGAAAAGTAAGAACATTTCAACTTGGTTTTAAGAAAAACTTTGCTCCAAGGCTTTAGAAAGAGAGTGGAGGAGATTGTCACTTCTACTGAAAAGGGGTTTTTCTCTTAAAACACGCTTAAACATACACCCACACCAGCTCTTACATAGTTGAGCTTTTACGTTTCTTTCTCATGGCATTATTCATGGTAAGTATAATTTCATTTTAAGAATAGACATGCAATAGAGCACTTTCCATGTTTTACAGCGTGATCCATTTGAGATGATTTCCTTCCGGGGTCAACAATTTAAAATTCCATTTACATGAGTCCAGGATGGCCCCTGGTGGATCTCAGGGTAAAGTGACCCTTGTCAAGGCCAAATGATCACCACCTGCAGTGAAGGAGACTAATTTATATGTCCCCTTTCACTTATTTTTGCTTCTGTGGTTGTGTCCCTAAGTTGTGTCCAACTTTTTGCGACCCCATGAACTACAGCACACCAGGCTCCCCTGTCCTCCACTATCTCCTGGAGTTTGCTCAGATTGATGCCCATTGAGTTGGTGATGTTATCTAACCATCTCAACCTCCACCGTCCCCTTCTCTTTTTGTCTTCAATCTTTCCCAGCAATTGGTTATTCACTTCAGGAGGCCAAAGTATTGAAGCTTCAGGTTCAGCATCAATCCTTCCAATGAATATTCACTTTTATTTATACTGAGGAATAAGTTCTTTCTTTGATTTGTTCCTGTTTATTTTTTTTTAATATGTCAACCCACAGGATTAAGGATAATAGAAAAATATTTACAGATCTAGGAACTTCCAGAAGTTGTGGCCTACCTCAAGTGCTGTAAGAAATATACTACTAACTCATTTCCAAACTGATTTTAAGGGAAAAAATATTTAAGGTCTATAAAGACAGATGGGAGAAACAAATATCTAAAGTAGTTTTGGAGCTTGGAGGTTGATAAATAATGATTTTTTAATCTATTTTCTTCCCTCTTTATATTATAAGCTCTTTGAGAATATGGGATACAGCTAAAAATTGTACAATTACTCTACTTACAATTCCGAAGAAAGTGCATAAAAGCACCTTTTAAAATAATTTATATATTATTTTAAATGTACTAAAGAAACTTGTTAACTTAAAGAAAATATTCTGTTGGGTTTTTAAATTATAAAAGTAATACTCTTTAATGCAAAACATCTAGCATACAGAAAAGTTCAAAGAAGTAAAAAAAATAAAGAGATAATCGTTTCCTAGAATTGTACTGCCAATAAGAAATATTTAACTATTTGGTATATTTCTTACTGATTTTTTATGCATATTATTTACTTGCTTGCTTGTTTTCTGTTTTCTACATTATAGTTTCTTTACTCTGTTAATTGAAAAATTTTCCCTGGAATTTGTTAGGTTAGACAGAAAGAAGCTTTTAAGACTAGTAGGAACCAAAACAAAGGGGTCCCATTGGCCAAAGATGGAATAATTTGAGCATCAGAAATAATAATACAAATGACTAATAATCATTGGATATATTTTAAAAATCTATGAGTTCATAATCTTACAAAATAAACCAAAAAAAAAAAAAAGAAAGGCCATTTCAACACCCCCAAAATCCCAACCTGCTGAAATCATTGGAAGTGACCAAGGGGCCAATTTTTATACTTAAATTTGACAATTAAGAAGAAACAAAAAATATCCTGATTGTAAAAGCTGTTACTGGACAATCTGTATTTTAGGATACCTTAACTCACTAATATTGGAAAGTTCTTTCTTACAGAAGCATTCTGGTTAATGAAAGTAAGATGGAATAATAGAAAGTTACTATGGTTGACCCTTGAACACATGGGTGGTTGGTGGTTGGGGGTGCAGACCCCATGCAGTAGAAAACCCAAGTAAAATGTAGCAGTTGATCCACCATGTATGCAGTTCTACATTCAAGGATTCAACAAACCTAAGTTCATAGTACATATTTATTTTAAAAAGTCTGAGTATAAGTGGACTCATGCAGTTCAAACCCATGTTGCACAAGGGTGAACTCTGCAATTATTTCTAATGGAATAACAGATTTAGGCAACAAACACAATGGATGAAACCATTAGACAGAAGGCTGACGGAGAGTCCGTAGTAGAGGGATCAAGCCTTACCCATTTGTACCCACTGAGTATCCTTAGCCTGACTGACAGTGGGGCAACGGACACTATGTCCCTTCTGATGGGCTATGAGATGAAGCACGCGGCATTCCCCATGAAGGATTCTTGCCACAAAAGAACTGCCCCTGAATCTAATCAAGCTTTAAAGCTAATGTCCACCGCACAATATGGAGAACAGGAATGAGTTAAATCAGGGGTTGGCAAACCGCAGCCTGAAGGCCAAATCCTGTTCGCTGCCTGCTTTTGTAAATCAAATGTTACTGGAAAACAGCCCAATCCTTTACATGGTGTGGCTTTCAAGCGCAAAAACAGAGGTGAATAATGACAACAGAGATCATCTGGACAGCAAAGCTGAAATTATTTACTATCTGGTCCTTTTCAGAAAAGTTTGTTGGCCTCTGGTTTAAATAATACCATGAGGAAGGAAACAGACACTTTTGAGATGACTGGGGCTATTTCAGTGTTCTCGATAGTACCAAGGAATTATGTTAAATATATTAGTAATGAAAATGGCACTAATTTTTGCAAGAAAATGTTCAATTTTTAGAGAAATGAGTGCTAAGGTATGGACATGAAATGGCATGATGTCTGGATATAAGCTTTAAAATGTTTCAGCAAAGTAAAAAAGAGAGAAAGAGATAGACGCAGCAAATATGACAACATCTTGCTATTACTTAATCTAGATAGAACGGACAAGCAGCATATTAGGGTTTAGTATAGTATTCATCTTTCTTTGGGTATGTTTCTAAAAGTTTCAAAATATTTTATTTAATTTCTCAAAAATATTATTTTTAAATGAGTAACTGTTTAAAACAGGAACACAGTATTTCCAAAAATCAATTCCCTCTTGAAGGGTTTTTTTAGGTTGTTTGCAATTTTCTATCATTGAAATTGCTTTAATAACATTTTACAGATAAATCTCTGGTCACATTTTTTTATTACCTCATAGAACATATCTCTAAAAGCAAAATTAATAAGACTTCTGAGAAATTTCAAGCAACTTATATTCCTATTATTATCATATGAGAGTACCCTACTTATTAAATTCATGCTAGTAATGAATACTAGTTTGTTTACATTTTTGTCAAGTTAATATGAAAAATGTATTTCTGATGTTTTAGCTTGCATGTATTTATCAGTGAGGCTTAATGTCTCTCATATGTTCGCTGGCCTTTTTTTTACTTATCCTATGTACTGTGCATGTTTTTGAAAATTTTTCTATTAAGGTATCAAGGAATTCTTATTGATCTGTAAGAAATTCTTACATATGGAAGGCACAGTCCTTCAGCATAGTTCACCGAATTTATTGTTGGCTTTTAGTTTAAAATGTTTTTGACAACCAACCTTTTCTATTTCTAGTTATCAAATCTCTCCATATTTTCCTTTGTGATTTCTATCAATGCTTTAATGCTTAGAATGTCATTATTAACTCCAGGATCAATTAAATATTACCTATACTTTCCTCCGCTGGAGAAGGGAAAGGCTAACCACACTAGTATTCTGGCCTAGAGAATTCCATTGACTGTAGTCCATGGGGTCACAAAGAGTTGGACACAACTGAGAAACTTTCACTTTCATACTTTCTTCTAGATTGTTATAATTTCAGTTTTCACGTATATTAAATCCATCTGCAATTCATTTTAAAATGCAGTGTAAGGTTAGATGCTGTTATTATTTTCTTAATTTTTAGGAAATCTATCCTTTCCATATTACTTGTTAATGCTTTTCTGATGAAAATTTGAAAGCAATGAATATTTTCTGCAAAGTGAATATATATAGATGTATATGTGTGTGTATATATGCATGTGTGTGTGTGTGTGTGTGCTATATTATGTCCAACTTGAGACCCTATGGACTGTAGCCTACCAGGCTCCTTTGTCTATGGGATTCCCCAGGCAAGAATACTGGAGTGGGTTGCCAAGCTCTCCTCCAGGGGATCTTTCCGACTCAGGGCTCAAACCTGCGTCTGTCTCCGGCATTGGCAGGTAGGTTCTTTACCACTAGCACCATTTGGGAAGCCCCTATACATAAACATGTGCTGTGCTGTGTTTAGTCGCTCAGTCATGTCCAACTCTTTGCCACTCCCTGGACTGTAACCCGCCAAGATCCTTTGTCCATGGGGATTCTCCAGGCAAGAATACTGGAGTGGATTGCCATGCCCTCCTCCAGGGGATCTTCCCAACCCAGCGATCGAACCCAGGTCTCCCACATTGCAGGCGGATTCTTTACCGTCTAAGCCACCAGGGAAGCCCATGAATACTGGAGTAGGTAGCCGATCCCTTCTCCAGGGGATCTTCCTGACCCAGAAATCAAACCTGGGTCTCCTGAATTGCAGGCAGATTATTTACCATCTAAGCTACCAGGGAAGCCAGGGTTATATATATTTAACCCACATTTTAAAATATTAGGATTGCCCAGTGGTATGTATATTTACTGATATTTAAGGTGCCTAACAACCAGTGCTATCCAACACATTTGGTGACAATTATGATGACCAAGTCCCAACTTCAACTTCCTTGTAATCTAAAGATTACTGATAAAATATTTCGTCAAAGTCCAAGAAACATCTCTAAAACTTCTGGTTCGTTTTTGAATTTAGTTCTCAGAGCTCATTGGTTTTCCAAAATGCTGAACTAAACAATTCCAGAAGAACTTAAAAATAACAGCAGGCGGAGGAAAATGTGGTTTTGTGCCATAAGGTCTTGAAACATTCAGTTATGGTTTGATACTGTTCAATGTTCAGCTGAATAATTTGGAGGAAGAATCATTTCCATTTTAAAGAAACATCAAACTATATAGAAATCTAGTTGATTCTCATGAATGGCAAAAGTGTTTACAGACAACTTACTCATTTGCTCAACAAATACTTACTGAGTATCTACCATGTGCCAGACACTGTTATAGGTGTTACTATTTACTGCTCAGGAAATATTTACTATTTACTGGTCAGGCAGGAGGAGAAGGGGGTGACAGAGGATGAGATGGTTGGATGGCATCACAAACTCAATGGATATAAATTTGAGCAAACTCCAGGAGATAGTGGAGGACAGAGGAGCCTGGCATGCTGCAGTCCACGGGGTTGAAAAGAGTCAGACATGACTAAGCAACTGAACAATAATTTACTGCTCCAGACATTGACATTTCTGAAGATAGTCTGATGGGAGACAAGTAAAATGTCATAGTTTAAACTCATGGTTAATCTGAACTCTGTGAAATTCTTACTAAAAACTATTCAAATGCTCTGAAAGGATGTAGGTAAGATAAAAGTAACATTTATTGCATAGCTATCATGTGGCAAGAATACTAGTTTTATCATATAATTTTAATAATATCTCATTTTTATACGTGGGAAAACTAAGGCTTGGACAGGTAAGAAATCCAGTCACATAGCTAGTAAGGGATGAATTCAAAGATTCAAACTCAGCTTTGTCTGACTCTGAAGTCCCTATTTTTCTTACCACCATGAGTTGTTTTCTAAATTTTTCTACCTACGTTTGTTCCAAGAGGAAACAGCAGAAATTTGGGGAATGCTCAAATTAAAAACAGACAAAGGAAGCTGTTAGAAAGAAGCCATCTCATTGTAAACAGACCACAAAATTTGAGGCAAGAAACTCTTAGTTGTTTTCAGTTTTTGCTTCAATACAGTGACAGTTTAATGCATGCTGTCAGATAATTTTGCACTGTAGGTTTTCAGTAGCAAAATTTGCAATTCTATTCCCTCATCTAATTTCAGCATCTTTTTGGAGTGAGAATTCATAAGTCTACAAGGCTCCACCCTAATTTTGCTTTAGCATTATACAATGTGACACTACACAATTGCCAATGTTGAAGTGTAAGAATCTCATTCATCCATCCATCCATCCCACAAATAATTACTGATTTCCTATTGCATGGCAGATAGTCCTCAAGATATCGAAAATGTAATGATGACCAAGACTCTAAGATCCTTGTCCTCAAGGAGTTCACATTCTAGTGGTAGAGACAGTTAATAAGCAAGTGAAAAAAAAAAAATAGGGAAGAAATTTTGATTGTGATGTACTGTTAACAAATTAGCTGATTTAGAGTAGCTGGGTGGGAGATGGGAAGGTGTTTCATTAGACAGGTTGTCATGGAAAGTCCTAAAGAGGTAATTCGAACTGAGATCAAAAAAGTGAGAAGGAATCAATCATGGAAAAGGCAGGGAAGAGAAAAGCCCAGGAAGAGGGAACAACAAGGAGTCTGGTACACTGAAGAAATTGAGAAGAGGCCAGCAAAATGTGAGGACAGAGGACTGATGATGAGGTTGAAGGGAAGCGGAAGTCCAAGCATGACCAGAACTATAGGCCAGAACCCTACGTTTATCTCAAGTGCAATGGAAGCTATCATGTGCATTAAGCAAGAAATGACAACCATTTGGCCTGTGGAGAATAGACTATATTAGTGATATTAGGTCTCACTAATATTTATTGAGTGCCTACTAAGTATCAGGCATGTTTAGAACACTAAACCTTTAATATAATTTAATTAACTTAATCTAATATCCTCTTTGAGACAGGCACTAACAAGATGTACTGCAGTCCAGGGGTTGCAAAGAGTCGGACGGACATGACTGAGTAACTGAACTGAACTGAATAAGACAGGCATACAAAACTAGCACTACAAAGCCACCTCCCTGAGGCCACAGTAAGCCGTGGGTATGAATTCAAAGAGGTCAACTCCAGAGTCTCCTTCTGGACACCCATGCTGTGTAACCCCTTTAGGAATGAAGGCATGGAAGCAGTAAACCCACATAGAGACCACTGCATAGTAGAAATGAGAGACGGCAGTGGTTTGACTGAGGCGGTAGTAGTGAAAATTGAGAAAAGGAGATGGATAGGGGATACATTGGTTATGACAATGAAAAGTAGGAGGTCAAGAATACCTTCCAGGTTCTTTGCTTAAGCAACAGAGAATACGATGGTCATTTCTGAGTTGGAGAAAAATGGGTTTATGAGTTTACAGAGGGTGAAATTAAGAACTCTGTTTCTGATGGGACTTCCGTGGTGGTCCAGTGGTTAGGAATATGCCTTCCAATGCAGGAGATGCAGGTTCCATCCCTAGTCAGGGAACTAATACCCAACATGCTGCAGGGCAATTAAGCCTATGTGCCACAAATAGAGTCCACATATAACAACTACCAAACATGTGTACAACAACTATTGAACATGCCTGCCACAACAAAGAGTCGATGAAGAGTCCACGTGCTAGAAAAAGACCCAGCTCACCCTCCCCCCACAAAAAGGAATTCTGCTTTTGATATATGTTAAATCTGAGGCACAAATTAACCGGGACACTGGAGATATCAAATAGGCAGCTGGATATGTGAGCCTAAAGCTTAGAGGGTGCTTCCCAGGTGGCGCTAGCAGTGAAGAACACCACTGCCAATGCAAGAGACTTAAGAGACGTGAGTTCAATCCCTGGGTGGGGGAATATCCCCTGGAGGAGGGTGTGGCAACCCACTCCAGTATTCTTGCCTGGAGAATCCCATGGATAAAGAGCCTGGCGGGCTGCAGTCCATGGGGTCGCACAGAGTCAGACATGACTGAAGTGACTTTGTGCGCACACAAGTCTCAGAGGAGAGGTTGGACTGGAGAGCATCACCAGCCTACAAGTGAGGGATTTAAAGAGCCGAGCCCTTGGGGAGGGCAGGAAGAGAAGAGGCCTGAGAACTGAGGCACGGGGACACTGTGAGGCGGGAAGGGGCAGGACGGAGCCAACAGGGGCACTCAAAGAGGGGAACCAAAGGAGCCAAGAAGGAAAATCTTTCCTAAGAAAGAGGCTTGTTCAGCTGTACTGAGTCACGCTGGAAAATCAAGGAAAATGAAGGCGGACAAGAGAATGTCAGATCTGCTAATGTGGTCACTCCCAGGCTTGACAAGGACAGATTATGGAGATAGGATGTTGATGAAGTTTTGCTCGTGAAGAGGAACAGGGAAGTAGAACGGCAGCTGCAAGGCGATAAGGGGGTCAAAGGTCGCTTATTTACTCTGAAGGATGTGTGAACACAAGCATATGTATATGCTGATGGAGGTGAACTTGTTAGAGCAATTAGAGTGAGACACCTCCGCTAGACACGTAACCTACGTCTATAAAAACCAAGCAGAGAACGGAGAAATTATTTAATCAAAGTTTCCCTGGTTTCTTGGAGACAAAATAATCATTTCCCATATAAACATTCCCGGGATTTCTGAGCTATTTTGGAGCCTCGAGTGCTCCCATAAAAGTCATTCTGGTGCAGCCCTGGGCAGCAAAAGAGGATATGCAGTGAAGCAAGGTGAGGCGAGTCGGTCTCTTCATGGGACCTGTGCTTTCTCTGAAACAAAGGCTTCTACTTGGTTTTCCACCAAGCGCCAAATTGTCTCGTTTGTAGGAGCAACCACGGGGGGAGTTTAGAAGGGAAAACAAGTTGGTCCAAACAGCCAGCGTAGCATAATGACACGTTTATCTAGGAGTTTTGGTGAGGGAGCAGCCGATGCTGAAATTGGGAACCAGGGTGGCTCAGTCACTGCCAGGAGACAGGTGAGCCCCGGGAGGTGGGTGGGGAATTCTTCTGTCTCTCAAGTTTCATTTCTCCTGCTCTTTTACAGGGTTATGATCTTTCCAAAATACGGATGTTATTAATGCTTCTGATCTTCCCTCTCCTTAGTAATACGAGTTTATTTGCAGCTTCTAAACTATGCATTTATAAAGACTGTTTTTTTTAAAGCTTCTTTGTTGGGAGAAGATAGAAGAGAGGGAAAGGCAGGGTGGGAAGGGAGCTGGCGGGTAGTAAGGAAAGAAGAGAGCACAGAGTCAGACAGAGAAGCTGTCTTTTGATCTTTTGAAAACCTTATAACAAGGAAACTCCAAACCACTCTTAAGAAAGAAAGTGAAGCCGCTCAGTCGTGTCCAACTCTTTGGAACCCCATGGACTGTAACCTACCAGGTTCCTCTGTCCATGGGATTTTCCAGGCAAGAATACTGGAGAGGGTTGCCATTTCCCACTCCAGGGGATCCTTCTGACCGAGGGATCAAACCCGGGTCTCCTGCATTGCAGGCAGATGCTTTACCGTCTGAGCCACTAGGGAAACCAGTCTTAGGACACTGGAATTACAGTGAGTTCTCTTGTAGCAAACCCCTTTCCAGGTGGCACAAGTGGTAAACAGCCTTCCTGCCAATGCAGGAGATGTAAGGGATGCGGGTTCAATCCCGGGGTTGGGAAGATCCCCTGCAGAAGGAAATGGCAGCCCACTCTAGTATTTCTTGCCTGGAAAACTTCCACGGACAGAGGCAGACACTCTTGTAGCAAGGCGAATCTTTTCCCCGTCCTTTCTGTTTTTTCCCACATTGAGCATTTGAAGATGGTGTCGGTCAAGATGCAGTAAGGCATTACAATGGAGAAATGCTGAAGCACGTTAAGGAAAAAATAATGCTTATCACACAGTCTAATTCCTACATCTTGATCTATTTGGGAAAAAAAAAAAGATTTTGTTTTAGAGAATATATATGAATCAGGGTATTCATTTTAACAAAAGATACAAACACAGAAAAGAGAGAGATGCTCAGGAATAAAGTTAGTTTCAGTGACATTCAGTAAATGAAACTCTGAATTTTGAAAAGTTAGCCTCAGAGATGAAATGTCCATCCACAGAAAAAGGGCTGAATAAATGAAGCCCTCCATCCGGTGGAACACGAGCTGTCAGTACAGTGAATGGGGGCACCTCTATGGACTGACAAGCAGTCACAGGCACAGGTACCACCTAGAATACACACTCCGGGAGGGCAGGAGTCCTGTCAGGGCTGCTCATCACTCTTGTTCAGCTCCCAGGATAGCACCTTGTCCACAATAGGTGTTTGATAAATACTTCCTTAGAAAGGATCACGGGTTACTAAAGCAGGATCTCACTTTGGCAAAAAGCAATATAAGTGTAATTACATCTACTCTGACATATGTGTTTGCACATGGATCTCAGTTTTGAATTGAAAACATATAATCACTAGCATTAAAGAAAAGATAACCCTCAAACACACCTCAGGATAACTAGAAGGGCAGGTTAGGGTCCACAGGGTCTCAAGAATTCTGAGGGCTGGGTCAACATCTAAGAGGAATCCTATCTTCAGGGACCCCCACGCTAAAGAGAAGAGAATGAAGCAGGGCCAGCTGGGAAGAGAAGGCGTGCTGGGAAGATTCAGGCTGAGCAGGGAAAAGCTGAAGGATGGGTTTCTACCAGCTGCGGGTGAGAGCTGGGCGACCTCCCATGATGAGCACTGGGAAGTTTGGTTCGGGTTCTCTAAAAAGAGACAGCAGTCAGCCTGACATGACTGGCCTCCTGGAGCGGGAGCAGTATAACCCGGGCGATGAGCAGAGGGCGGGCACCTTGACCACCCAGCAGTGCGCGGAGCAGCTGGGAGGGTCTCTGCTCCGGGAGACGTGGGGCCCGACTGTCTCCAAAGCAGGAGATGCCACAGTCCAAGCCCGAGGGCAGCGGAGGTTTGGTGCAGTTACCTCGTGCGGGTGAAAGCAAAAGCCAGCTAACAGTACAGGCGCACCCAGCAGTCTTGTCTGTACAGATATATACACATACACATACCAGTTACTACACAGATGCACCTCACACACACTTCGCACACTTACATATACACACACAAATAAAACATAAACTGGATGGCTATTTTTTCTCCTGGCTTCCAAGTACCAACTCTGGAGTGGGATATTTTCTGATTTTCTTAGCAAGAGAGCTCTCCTCTAGCTGTCACAGCACTGGAGGGTCTGTTCTCTTACACCGATGACTCTTTCTGATAATTAGAGACACTGAACTCTTCTGGACAGGAGTGTTTCTTTCATGTAATAAACCGATTATATCCCCTGGATGAGGGCATGGCAACCCACCCCAGTATTTTTGCCTGGAGAATTCCATGGACAGAGGAGCCTGGAGGGCTACAGTCCAAGGGGTCACAAAGAGTTGGACACGACTGAGTGACTAACAATTTCCATTAGCAGGACATGTCCTAAGGTGACTGCTTCTTCGCTTTATGCCATATCTGTTCACAAAAGGTTTCACATGATGCTTTACTTTAAGATGGCAGGGAAAGTTGTGTTAAATCCCTTGACTGACTTCAGCTATGAACATCTCTGACTTCTCTTCACAGCTCCAGACCTTTATCTCAAGTGCAGCAAAGCCTAATCTGAGTCCATTCACCTGACTCATCCTCCTCCCCAGTCCTGCTACTTCATTTGGGTTCATCCAGTGGAAATTTAGACCCATTCCACTTGACACTGGTGACTAAGACATATACATTCTGGCTTCAGTCCTCACACTTATTATTTTATCATTTTTCACTTAGACTGTCACCACAATGGCCTTCAAACCAGGCAGGCTCTCACCATCATTCCCTGTCTCCTCCTATCCAATCTCCCACATGTAATCAGAAAGATTTTTCTAAATTATAAATCTAGTCATAAACCAGAAAACCCTTCCCTGGGGAAAGCCCTTCAGTGGCTCTGGAGGATTTTAAGGAATTGCAAAATGGCAGTCCAAGAGCCAAATCCAGCTACTTATGTATGTTATTTGACCCATATACTGGGGAAAAAAAAAAGCACTGAATTTTAAAACTCTGACTTTTGTTAGAAGGGGCACACACTGTCCAGTTCTAGAGTCCAAACCTATTGTCATCTATCCAGGTGGCCTCACTCTTTACGTTACTGGTCCACTTCCGGTATGGACCTTGGACCTCAGGGATCAAGCTTTTCACTAGGTGAATAAAGCCTTTCCTGCTCTGGCCCTGCTCACCTTTCTAATCTTATTTTATGCTTTTAACTCAGGTCTGCTGATGCCAAGGCTCATGTTTATCTACTACACCACACTAACAAATGCTACTTCTTTGAATCGTTGAGCTTATGAAATGTGAGAGGCCAGTGCAGATAATAAACAGAACAACAAACTCAAATTACAAGGAAGAAGTGTGTGTGTGTCAAGTGGGTGTGGGTAAAAATGACCAGATACAAAATCACTGAGATAAAGGCAGCTGTGTGGGAAATGCCTCCAAACATGTCATCCCATTTATTGATATTTTATTAGGGTGAAGGCAGTAAAATGCTTGATTTTTCCAATCCCTGTGTTTTATTCATCTCTGTACCCGTAGCCTGATCCTTAGCAGGCACGGAATAAATGCTTATTAGATTAATACGTTTTTATGGAAGTTTGCAAAAAGCTGAATGTCTTGCTACTCCCAGGCGTCAGTTTCTCTTTTTTTTTTCCATCTCTCTCAGTGAACCTACTGGGTGTTTAGGGCACATTCATGATGTACCCAGTACAACTGCTTCCGATGTACCTCAAATCATCCTAATGCCAAAATAAGTAAATGCAAAAGAATTAAAAGTCTGGCCACAGATAGTATATCCAGAAGGAGGGTTATCCAGGAAAATAGAGGGAGGAACTGCTTTCTCCTCCCTTTAACTTCTCTACCAACTGAACACAAGCTAAGCCACTTTGTAGACATAAATAATACTATCGCTAAGACTAACGGCATGGGAATTGTAAATATAGACTGAGAAGTTGTAATTTCCAGGAACTGTGGAAGCATTTTCCTTGTCCCATGCCATGGGTTTAAACAGCTTGGCTGGCCACCATTTCTGCTTTTTTGATCCTTGTTCATCTTGGGATGCTACTGGGGCATACCCCTCACATCCCTCATACAAAATCCCTAAACACACACAGACCACAAAATAGAGAGACTCAGACTTCATAAGGTAAAAGTCATCCAGAAAGTCTATAAAATACAGATTCCTGGGTCCTTCCATCCTGGAATAACAAGCTAGGGTAGTGCCAAGGCATCTGCATTTTAAACCAGCTTTCCTGGTGATCTGACAGTAGACAAACACCACACTTTGAAGTGATAAACAACGTCACAGACATGAGAATTCTACAGCATAAAAGATGTTCACAGGAAGTACCACGATTTGCTCTCAGGCATGGTCCAACTCCAACCTTTTACTGTTCACATCAAGTAATTTTTTTTTATTAAATGACAAAAATTTTTGCTCCTGTCCCCCTAACTGCAGTTACTGCATCCTCAAAGAAGCACTGTCTATGTGCCCTTCATTTGCAACCTATTTCATTAGATACTTACTTCTGATGCTGAGGCAGCTAAGCATCAGAAACATGTATCATGCAACAGAGCCGAGGTCCCATTCTCATTAAAATGATACTAAATTCTTAGGGTTTTAGTTTTTGTTTTTCTTCACAGCAGGTTGGCAGTCATTCAGTTATAGTGTAATTCAGTACTGCAGCTCACTTCAGTTTAATCAGTTCATCTCAATTCTGATCATTATATTCAAAGGCTTACTCTATCCAGATGCCAAGTTTCCTCAACTGGACAAAAGCATAGCAGAAATATTTCTGTTTGGCAAGGCCAAGCAGATTTTTGGAGGCATTATCATGCCTCGGCAGGGCACTAGTCAGGTTGTAATTTGCTGTAATTGTTCTTCCAACAAACAGCCACAATGATTACCTCTAGGTCACTGCGCCCAAAGACGGAGTTCTTCTCAGCCACTATAACTACCAAAGTTATTTCTGCAAACACCTTACTCAGGATTAGATTGCAAAGAATCAGTTTCAAAGATGCTGTCCATTCAGCTGATTGATCTGGTACACGCTTTTTAATGGGTTAGGCCATACACTTGACTGTGTATGTGTGTGCACATTAGAAACACGGAAATAACTCAGAGCAATCACTGGTCTCCCATAAAACCATCAGTGTACTGTATGCATCATTTCCCCCACCTGCCATGTTTACAAGGCACCCCAAGGAGAACTAGCCTAAAGCCCAGCAATCCATCTGCCTCCCAGTTCCACGGGGTAATTATTGCCTCAACTAAGCAAAGAGAACTGCGTGGCATGCTGCTGATCACGTCAGGTGACTGCTGTATGTGACACCCAGGTCATTAGAGCTCCTAATAGTGGCTGGAGTTGTGGCCACAATGATAAACACACAAACACAACGCACTAACAACAACAAAAAAGGCGGGGGGGGGGGGGGGGGAGAAAAACAGACAGAGGCCTAGATTCAGTGGGCCACACCCAGACCACAAATCACAGATATGGGTTTTTGTCACTTCTCACGGGCATGTTAAAACAAGAAACACGGGGAGGGGAGGGAGACGGAAGGAAGACAGGATGATTTTATGAGAGAACATTGGTTAAAAAAACTGACAAAAAATAAAAGAGAGGACGTGAAAGCAGGGTGTTTTTTTTTTCCTACTAACTTCTTAAACAGTACTTCCTTAGGTATTTTTTTACAAAAGCATTAGTCAACATTTTTTAAGAATGCAGTTTTTTCTCTGCCATACACACAAAAGAGGGCCTGGCCTCCAACACAATATAAGCTTAACTGCGCCCACCTGAAGTCACAGTTCAGTTCAGTTCAGTTGCTCAGTTGTATCTGACTCTTTGTGACCCCATGAAGTTCAAATACAAGCTGTAATAGACTGAATAGAATAAAAGAATAAACTCGTTTAACAGGAGGATGATGTCCAAGTGCAGAAACACACATGCTGATGAAACGCACAAAGCATATGCATCTCTTCAGAGAAATTCTGCTAATAAGAAGCTATTAAGAGAAGAGCTCTTTGGGGACACACCCCAAATGAATTGCGAAAGGTCACATACAACTTCTTCCCTCTGAAATGAGATAGAGACAACAGACAAATTAGCATACAGAATATCAAATCATTAAATGTTCCTGTCAAGGCTCCCATGGGAAGAAAAGGGAGAAGGCAGTGGAGAGAGGGAAGGAAGAAAGTAGGTAAAAAATGGACAGGTCACTCTGAAAATAGTGCCGGGCTTTTAATTTCATAGATCAGCAAAATTAAAGGAAAAACGTGAGGGTGGAGGTGGAGGACATTTCAACATGGAGTTGTCATTTATTTTGCTGAAGTATAACTCCAACCACTGTCAGGATTTTTTGTTATAATACAAATGATAGGAAAGCCAGACTCTCAAAATAAAGGATACTCCTTTATAATAAGTAAATTTAACTTTATATAAACTCAATGAGCTATTTTTTTAAAAACTGAGTATCTTAGGATATATGATGCTCTTCATAATTTATACAACCTTTGATACAGATTTAGAGAAAGAATCTAGTTTTCAGTTTTAAAACTGTAATTTTCAAATTAAATTGCATTGTGTTCAAGCAACAACGTTCTCTCTCATTTCACTACCAGATTGCAAGAATCCCTCTAACTGCTTGCCCTCTTTCACGTTAGTGAAAGGTGATGATTTATAATAAAGAAAACAGACTAATGCAGAATAATCACAGTAAAGTTAGGAAGTTGTGGCAGTAACAGATATCTCTATATTATTTGAGTTTCATTGTAGCAAGGGATGGTATTTTTACAATTTGCATGTATTTCAGTCTCTGACTTAACTGCCATGATAACCAACATATTTTGCAGCTTCAGTGTTAAAGTGGCTGGATTAAAACCAGCTATTTCCCCCTGCTGGTTGGATGTGTTTTACATTCTCAACTCCACTGCCTGCAGCTTTAATACTCCCCATAGCACTAAACCCATTTATTTCTCATCCACTAACTGACCTATGAAAGCATCATTAACACGCCCCCCCCCAAAGACCTTGCTCCTGTCAATTTTAGTCAGCACAGCACTCAAAAGCCATCATGGGGTTTTACCAGGGCTCTTAGGAGAGGAAAGTGAAGAATGACAAGGCACCAACCCAAACCTTGGGGAACTGCCAAGCAGGAAGATGAGACCTCAGAACAGAGAGAGTCTTATCTGGAGGCAAGATGCAAGACTGAAGATCAAAAGGTAGGTTTATAGACACCAGTCATTAGACGGTTGTGCCACTCAATTCTCAGCTAGTTAATGGCAGAAGGATCAATATTTACTTTCGATTTTCATGTACAGCATTATGGCCTTAGTGGGAGACAGGGCTCCTGGGAAGAAGGGTTGATCCAGGAAATGGGTCTTGGAAAGAATGATTCATGGCTGAAATTAACAATTTTATCTGTTTGCCAAATATATTTTTGAAGAGGCTCTTTCTTTTGTTTTGATCAACTTTTTCTTTTTTGCTGGTAACACTGCTCACGCTAAAGTCAGTCAGAGAGAAGGTGATGATGTGGAGAGAATTTCAGGAATAAATGTGGAATTGAGTTACGCAAACAAAGCTGTGTCAGTATGAAATGATAGTCCCCTGGGTTCATCAATATCCAGCAAGAGTGATTCCTGAGCTTGAAAAGGGAGTGAAAGTAAACAGCATTACATTCTGCAAACACCACTTTGAGTTCCAGGAATCTTTACAGCTCCAGTAGTTTTCCTTTTGTTTTCTTCCCAGGAGAAGGTCAAGCAAACCATCAGTGGGTCTCCATTTTACACTGGATTCAGCAATAATCAGTTTTAAAATATAATGTTTTGATATAATATTTTCAAAATCAAACAGAATCTGAAGCATTATGGAGAAAAGGATTTAAAAATAGGCAGCACAGTATTTCTAATATACAACTTATTACTGGGTGGAATTATTTAGTGAAAGTATATAATAAATCTAAAGCTACACTTCTAAAATCCCTGAAAATGTAATCACTGGTACTAACTACAATGGAATATTGTATCCTGCTTCATTAGGGCATTAATCATAGCACCTTGATTCAACTGTCCCTTTTCATGCATGTGTTAATCTTCAGATTACATTTTCCCTAAATAAATTCTAAGAGTTACCCTTTGTGAAACATTCTTCATGAATCATAAGACAGTCACTCCTTTAAATTTTACCCAAATTCCTAATGCTTTTCAAAGAATATAAGTCCTTCTAGGTCATGTGCTTCAGTTTGTATAACAGACTCTGTCGATCGATAAATGGCAGCAGCTCTAGGAGCTAGGAAGGGATCTGTGCCTTTACCAAATATGCTCACAGCTCTAAGGAAACTTCCTTAAACATGTATCAAAACTGACATGTGTTCTTGTATTAAGAATCATCATTTCTCAAGCACCTCTGCAGGGCAGGCCCTGTGCTAGGAATACATTTAAGTACATAGTCTCTTTCAACCTCTCAGCTACTCTACAAGGTAGGTATTATCATCCCATTTTATGGATGTAACAACTGAGGCTTAAGGAGGTTAAGCAACTTGCCCAAAGTCCCACACCTTGTAAGGGTTCGTAGAAAGGCCAGGTCTGTAAGTTCAAAGCCTGTGTTCTTTCCCTCTAAAATACAAGGTCAAGCCAGTACTGGGATATAAACCGCCTTGATCTTGACCTCATTCATTAGGACTTGCTTTATCTTTGGGAATTTCAGAAACAGAAGTACCCAGGCTTACAAAGATTGCTTGCACAAAATGTAAGCTACATTTTCCAGATTTAATCAAGAAATACATTTTACAAACAGTCATAGAGAAAAGAAGTTAAGATTTCACAAAGAAAATTATCAACTAGAATAACATAAAAACAGGGATGAAATTCCATCGAATTTGAACCATTTGAACCTGTTGAACCATTTGAAACTGCTGTATCCGTAGGTCAAAAGAGTCAAAAAGATGCAACCTCATACTATTCATCCTAGTAACAGACCTCTGCTCTGAGACTCTAAGGGGCCCGCCCCAGGTCCCCTCACAATGCAGCCGCAGTGCACTCACTTCCGGCCGTCGTTCCCATGGGTATCGTACCTGAGCAGAAGCTGTTGCTGCTCACGGTCCTCGCTGAGCGCCCAGAGCTGCTGGGGTTGAAGTCTCTGCTCTCTTCCTCCGAGAAGGGAGACTCAGAAGCTGGGGACACCTTGTGCTGCTGCTGAGGCAGATGGGGCCGAAGAATCAAGCGGGGAATCCGGCTTCGGGCGATCTCCTTCTCATGACGCTGTGCTCTCAGCTCCATCTCCAAGTCGGACACCAGAGAGAAAACAAAAGGACACTTGTTGCCCCCTCTGAACTCCAGTCTGCTCCTTCTGGGCTCAGCGTCTGCGGAGCCACATTTCTGAATATTACATCTTCACAGAGCAGTCCTTGTTTCAGTAGCTCAAATGAGCTCCAAAACTCTTCTACTGAGCTAAGCCTTCTAATTTATTGAAGATCACACACTGCAGCATGGATGTGTGTACACACACACACACACACACTTTCAGCTGCTAGCAGGAAAGCTATTCCTTTCTCTCATGCCTAACTCACCTTGCCACTCTGGCTTTTTCCTAGCACATTCAAGCTTTCAGCTCTCTCAAAGGCTCTTTATAACTCACAGCACACTCCGACTATTACTTGATTTCCTCCAGACTTCCATTTTGCTTTCCCTGAATTAGCTGTGACAATCTGACTTCTGTTTTCCTGTCTCCTGACAAAGCAGACCCCTATACCTGAAACAGTTTTCCCTAGATAGATCATGCAGCCTTATCTTTCAAATGCCCCCCTTCTTCGGGCCAGGATTTTAATTATTCATTAATATCCTGGTACACAAGGCTTGTTGCCAACAGAAAAGCAAACAAAAATTCAATACCGGGTAAGATGGCTCCGCCTTTCTCATCATGTTTAGCTTTTGTTTTCCTTACAGGACACTCAGATGAAGACATTTTTTCTCCCTCTCTCTCTCCTTCAAAACACAGCATCAAGTGCAGAGGGCTTTGAAAATGCCCCCAAAGCAGTATTTCAGCAATATTTTCCCCTTTTCAAAGTGCTTTCCCAGGCATCATTTTGTTTAATCTTTCCAACAACGGAGGCCACAGAGAGCACACTAATTTGCGTCCCTATTTACAGATGAGGAAACTGAAGCTAAAAGAGGCAGAGATGCTCAGCCAAGACTGCTGCACGTCACCTAGATGCAGAACGGGGGCCTGCAGTCAAGAGCGGGTCGGTCGGGGTCACCCCCACCCTTCCTTATGAAAATGGACTCCCAGGGCGAGCTCTCTGCCGGAAAAAACCCACCGCTCCCTCCAACCTCTGCAACTGAAAAAGGGCTTTGGATTAGGTAAGGAATACTGTGTGGAAACGTGACCTCCTGCTCATTTCCACGCGGCTTACCAGGAAGGGTCGCTGCCAAAGTAAACACCTCTGGGGGGCCCTCACAGTGCAGGAATTGAAGGGGAAGTCCCAGCCGCGGGTAACTCCCGCGGTCGCTCAGGCACCCGCCCTATCCAGGGGCGAAAGCCGCACCCAGCCTGGAATCTCTGCTGTCACCCGGCGGGTATCAGACGCCAGCCGCTCCGCTGGGCACCAGGCGGACCCTGAACCGATGCTGGAGCCCTTATTTCTCACTCACCAATACATCAAATCCTTTTTAGTCACATCACACACGGAGGACGACGACTGAGAGCTAGATCCCAAATCTCCAATTTCAGGGGATGGGATTAACCCTTCGGAGTCCATCTTTTTAATCCTCAGTGTCAACCCTCCAAACACAGTACTACCTCCCCATCCCCCGGGTCTCGGATCTCATCACCTGGGCGACAGTCCCTGCCTTCTTATCGCGCCCGCCACCCCCTCGTCCCCGTCCACCGCAATCCTAAAGGTCACCCCTCCAGCGCTCACCTGATCCGCGTCCCTCCCCGCAGTGCCCACCTCTCCTCTCCCTCCGGCGCTCGCTGACACAGCCATCGAGCCCTCCGGACGTGCCCTCCTTACCTTGGTCTCCCGAAGGGGTCCCATCGCGCTGCCGCCCGCCGGCTCCTCGCGCCGCCGCTGCCGCCGTCCAGGAGGTGGCACCTGCGGGCACCGGGGTCGAGGAGACGAAGCTGAGCCGGAGCGCGCCGCGGGCGGCCGCTGCAGCGGGGCCGACGCGCCGCCGCCGCCGCTCGCGCTGGGCTCGGAGGGCGCGCCCGCCGCCCCGCCCCGGCCGGACACGTGGTGCCACCGCGGCTGCCGTCGCGCCGCCCTCTCCCGCGACCTCCCTCACCTGCCGGCCCCTGAGGAGACTCCTCGGCGCGCCCCGCCCGCCCGACTTGGCCGCGGGCTCTCCTCCCAGGTCCGCGCGCCTCTCCCGCTCGGCCGAGCCCGACCCTAAG
Source organism: Cervus canadensis (assembly GCF_019320065.1). NCBI lineage: Eukaryota > Metazoa > Chordata > Mammalia > Artiodactyla > Cervidae > Cervus > Cervus canadensis. The sequence continues at coordinate 51,811,018 of NC_057397.1, read as the reverse complement.
AGGGGTCGCGGACAGAGGCTCCGAGCATCTTCAGCCCGGAGAAGCCCAACACCCCCCTTTGGGCACCTGGTATAAGGTTCGAAAGGGGTGCTCGTGGGAGAGGAGAGCCCAGAAGAGCTGTGACATCACGGAGAACCAACCTGTACCAGGGGAAAGTTTTTGCCTCGCGGCCCCTCCCTGCCCCGGGTTTTCTGTCCGCGTCCAGCTTCCAGCACAATCACCTCGCCGGAGGGACGGGGTGGGTCGCCCTCCACCCGGACCCCCGGCAAGCCAGTGTTGCAGGCCTAACACCGCATCTGGGTTCCACGCTCTCGGAGGCTGCGCTCCTCCTCGGGGGGTTTGCATCAGAAGGGCCTGGCGTTGGCGGCGCGGCGCAGCCGCAGGGAAGGAACCGCGGGCTTGGGAAGCCGGGCTGCCCCCCTCTCCAGCTCCGAACCACCGCCGCCCGCCTGCCAGGAATCAGTGCCCGGCGCGCGGCTCTGGCGACGCCTCACTCGAACTTAGAAAACCGGTTCGGGGCAGCACTCCTCTCTCTTCTAGCGAAGTGCTTATATGCCTAAAGTTCTTGACCTCTCTGAACTACAAATTTATGCTCGTTAAATTTGAGGGATAATAATAACACCCTCGTCAAGTGTAGCTAAGAGGATTTAAAAAACCAGCTATACCTACTGTTTGAACAGAACTTTCCGAAGGGCAGTGAAGTCTCATCCAGCTCTTCCATTCAGTATTTGCTGCATCCTCTTACATGACAGAAAAAGCATTTGAGAAAGACAAATATGTTCAAGAAAAAAGCTCTAAAACCTGTCCAACTGAGGACCTCCAATAAGGATCATCCATCGTGTGGGTCCTGGGCCTTGACTTATTACACTTCAGTTTTATCTGATAATGCAAGTCTGCATATAATAATTTAGAGGCCCTTTATTTCAGAATTGGAGAATATTCTAAGTAGCAATGTGGATGGAGAACAGTCTGGTTGTTACACCCAGTGTTCTAGGGAGAAGGGGAGGACAATGATCCTTGAAGATGGTATCTGAACCTGAACAATCTCGTTTGTCCTCCAAAAAGCATTTTTTCTGAGTCTTCAACTTTCAAGTCTAGGAATGTACAGTGAGTCCAGAAAAAGCTTGAAATCAGAGGATTAGTGAAATCAATTTGCCTCCTCTATATTCCATAAAGAAGTTTTATTACATACATCTTCGTGTCTTTTCGATTTACTTGGCTCTCTTAAGCAGTGAAGTTGATAATTCCTTATTTTGTCAGGGAGGGGTGATTAATTCATACTTTTATACAGCTCATAGCTGTCTCAGATACAGGCTTCAGGAAAGTGACATTCCAGAATCATTCCTACAATTCTGAGCCCAAATTCTGAGCCCAAGGACATACACTGTGAGATGGGATCGAACTGTTAATGTCAAACTGTTAAGGTGTTTCTGAGGTCCCTCTTGAGAATTAAATCTGGGAGCATAAAAGCAGAAACACCCTCCACTGAGTTGTACAAGTCAGAACTTCACATTCTTGACTTCTCCTTCCTATGGCCCCCAAATAGCAGAAACCACAAATGATCTTCACGTTACCCTAGAAATAATGTCTTGGATCTGATTACTTCTAGCCTCTGTTTGACTGCATTATCTTCACTTACAGACTAAACCACAAATGTCCTGGATTATTACAATAGTGGTCTAACTAAAGTTGTCTTCCTTCCAACTTCGCAGCTCATTCCTCTCTTGCCAGTTTTGCAATTTTTCCACAAGGCCTTTCTAGCCATGCTTCTTTATTACAACTCATTAATGATTTCCCAGTTGTCCTCCAAGTAATATTCAAACTCCTTAATGTGGCATAAAGGCCTTTCAAGGTCTGGCTTTGTGTATGTCTCCCATCTCATTTCTTTCCACTGCTCTTCTGAGATCCTTCCTCCCCTCACCAGTCCTACCACCACCACCCCCTCCATCCACTGCCCCTGCCACTCCCCCTCCACATACAAATGGATACCCCTCAAATTGTAGAACTTGCAGTTCTCAGGAAGTATCATGTTCTCTTTTCCCTCCAGACTACTGCACACAGTTGGTCCCTTTGTCTAGAGCATTTCTTGTACCCCACTACCCATCCTCCTCAACTCCTAAAGATACATTAACTTTCATTTTAGAAACACCTTTTTTCAGGAAACCTCCCTTGATCTCCCCAAAAGATAAGTCCTTAAATACTTCGAGGATACCTGTACACAATTCACCTGGGAAGAGCTGTTATGATTTTGTATCAGAATTCCCTACTTATTTGTCTGTCTTCACCAGGGATGTAAGCAGTGCCTAGTACAGGTCCTGACGCCATGAGTGAGAGAAAGTCGCTCAGTCGTGTCCGACTCTTTGTGACCCCATGGACTCTTGCCTGCCAGGCTCCTCTGTCCATGGAATTCTCCAGGCAAGAATACTGGAGTGGGTTACCATCTCCTTCTCCACCTGACACCGTAGGCACTCCATATTTCACAGTCAAATGAATGAATCATGAATGAGTGAATTCTCTAACCCCTTAAGGGGCCCAACAGTACAAGATAGAGAACATTGATACAACTTCTGTTTAGAAAATGACTCAGATAAAGCTGCCTCCAATATGGCTTTGTATTTGACGATGGGGTGTGTGCCTTAAAAAAATCCAACATGTGTTCAGTGAAGGCCTTTTACTGCAGAAGTACAGGCCTTGAGAGGCTGTGCTGTAGTCCTGCTGTCACCATAGCAACCCTGCTAAGGGGAAGGCTGGTGATTTAGTGTTCAAACGCCTCTTAGCTCTGTACTTTTGGAACCCAAGCCTGTTTTTATGCTGTTCTAAAAGGCAAGTTTTACAAATGCTAATATCTGTCTTGCCTTTAATTTCACTCAAGTGTTTCTCACGTCATTAAGAGAAGTGTCTTATAACAGTAGGATCATACCATCAAAGAGAGATAATCTAATACGGTATAATATAGTCAGCTCTGATCTGCTCAAAAATATCCTCTACTTCAATACTTATTCTCTGGTTTTCAAATTTTGTGGCTTTTCCTTTAGAAATGACTAGAATGCTGATTTTTTTTAAAGAAAATAACTACTTCGAAGGTTGGAATCCTTCGAGATTATAAATAATACCCCTGCCCAGACCTAGGAAGAACAGAAGAGATAGGGTATGGCAGATTGGGAGACAAGGGATGTGTTTATGTAATTATATGCCCAAATCTGGGGTAAATTAATTGCTGCTTGGCTTATGTGAAATTTGCAATTAAATGATTCGTACCTTTCATGTGCACACAACTTTCTATTTTCCGAGCTCTTTCACATGTATAATCTTATTTGACTGCCCCACCCCCCCGCCCAAAATCCTGAGATGTGCATGTCCTTCATCAATCTCTGAAACCAGATAAGTCATAAAGGACAGGTTTTTCTTGAAAGGAAGTCCCCAGACTGCAAACTTCACAGAAATGACAATACAAATGTACAAATGCACAGCCACAGAGGAAAAGAAAAAAAAAATGTCTGTACCATTCAACCAAGATACCTCCCGGTCCCCCACATTCATTCGCTCGCTCTGCCTCTCAGCTCACCTGCGTGTGCTGGGGGCTCCCTCGGCCTCAGTCAGGGCTGACAAAGCACCCTCCTAATCCTGTCAGCGGGGTGAGCCAGCGCCGCCGGCTGCCTCCGTGACCCGATGTTGGGTGATCTGCACGGCAACAAGGAGCAGCTGACGTGCTTTACAACACGTCATGAAGAAAAGAAACTGCATTCTGGGGCATCCTGGGATTTTTCTTCTTTTTTTTTTTTTTTTTTGTGGTGGGGTGGAGACCCATATTTTTCTTAACCAGGGAGAGAGCTGCCTGCTTTCCCGTAAGAGCATGTGTGAGTGATTCAACCCTCCTCTTCTCGTCTGTGTTGTTGTTACTATACGGTTAAGGGATTTTGATGTTGTGAAACTTTAATGGGTAGAATTCTGTGAGGTTGCTCCCTGAGGAGGGGGTCCAGAGGGTATCTGAAGCAATCGGGGGAGTGGGTACCTGAGGCAAGGCTGGCTGGAACATTCGCTGGGTTCAGAGTGTGTCGGTTATCTCGGCCCTGCGAAGGAGTCTTCAGTCAGAGGGAGCTCTCAGATGAAGAACAGGGATGAAGGGAAAGTCCAGGTGGGGAGGCAGAGGCTGGGGGTTGGAGGCTCTGAAGGATGGTAAGGATACAGTCTTCTGCTTGCCTGGTGGGGCAGCAGACCTGAGGTAATCCTCTCCAAAGCTGTCTGCTGTTTGTGGCCTTTTGTCCACTTGTGAGAATCGAGGACGATATTAGCCAAAGACACAGGTATGATGATTGTATCGAACAAACTGGGGAAACATAGATGGACAAGTAGTTGTATGCTTATTGGGACAGTAGATTAGAATGATGGAGATTAAGATGCCCAGAAAGTATGAGTGTCAAGGATGCCACTCAGATAGGACAAACTGAGCTTTGAGATGCTTCAAATGATGGGACAAGACAGGGAGATGCATGGATCTCCAGACTTCCAGAAAAGGCGGAGGAAGTTATCTGTGAGGTCAACATAGGAAGGCCTAAATCCAGAGGCTGAATTCTGGGTCTTTCTTTCCTAGGAGACCAAGGAAAACCAGAAAGTGTGACCAGGACTGGGCCTGTAAAAGCTGCCTGAACCCACTTGGGATTAGCTAGCTACCTAGAGAGATGAGTGAAGGCTGAGATTCTCCTCAGACCTGGCAGGGGCAGAACAGGTCCCTCAGCTGAGCAGCACTGATGGACTCATTCAGCATCCACAGCAGTCTAGGTTTAGAAAAACAATGTTATAATCTGGACTCTCAGAAAGCAGGTCTGTGGTTAGAGTTGTTACATTAAGATAAAATAATCTGTTCTCCCTTATATAATTTATTTCCTTGAATTTTCTTTCCCTTGTTTTCTAGCAAATGTGCTTTTATATTTTTAACAATAATTCTGCCTTTATTTCTGCTAAAAGACTGGGGGGAAAGAGGATTTTGAGATTGTCTACTCAAAGGACGAGAGCGGTATTGCAAAATGGAGCAGAGCGCCCCTAGAGGCCAACTACTATGATGGCAGCTACAGGAGCCCAGGGGAAACCTGGAAGCACCAGCCAGCAGCTGGCTGGAGGGGGTGGAGGGATTACTTCTGCAGTTGTGGAGCTGAGGACACATTTGATTTCTGCTCTATTTCCACCTCCTAGGCCATTCCTGTGAACCATTTTCCCTTACCACCAGAAATCATGTGATCTAGTGAATAAATTCAGTCCTTGCTATGTAGCTGCCCTGGTGGCTCAGTGGTATGTAGGAGACCTGGGATGGATCCCTAGGTGGGGAAGATCCCCTGGAGAAGGAAATGGAAACCCACTCCAGTATTCCTGCCTGGAGAATTTCGTGGACAGAGGAGCCTGGTAGGGTACAGTCCATGGGGTCACAAAGAGTCAGACACAACGTAGTGACTAAACAACAACAATGTAGTTGCAGCTCTTTTCCAATCCACTGCAGAAAAGTCTGTAGGAAGACAAATCCAGAATTGGGAATCTGGTCTTTGTTGTTTCACCTGCCTATGTTTCATCTGTCCTCTCTAGCTATTTCATCAGAGAGAAAAGAATGCTTTTAAAAAGATAAATTTAATGTTTTATTTTTAAAGGTACTAAAACCACACAGTCAAAATTTTGACAAATAAAAGAAAAATATTACTCATCATCTCATTGCCCCAACATCAATTATCCATATTCCTTCTGTTAGCACTTTCGTGTATTTGCTTTCAGGCTGATCTACCGTGCATCAAAAATAGCGCTGTTAAAATGAGAATATGATTCTAAGTGACATATGGCATTTTAGGCCTTTGACGCCATCATATCCGGCTATTTCTGGATGACTGTGGTAGGCTAATACCGACTGTTCTCTCATAAAATACCTTCTGTTTGTCTTCTGATTGGGCACGAATCCTCTGAGATAGGATGCTCTCAGCTTGTTGACAAACAGCTGGGGCTGCTGCTGGAAGTTCAGAGCACAAGCCTGGCTTCTCAAGTCCCTGGTGTCAATTACACTAGCCAAAAGTTTCAGGAAGAGCTGATAGGGGAAAGTTAGCAAGTCCAGACTGGAGAAATGACTCCAGGTTGGTAGGCTGGTAGAAACATTGTGTCCTTTTCTATTCAAAAGCATAGCTACTAGCTTGCCATAATGTGATGCTAATTCAAAGGAGAGCAAGAATGTGAAATGAGGTTCCCAAAGTCTGCAAAGAGATTTGTGATGGAAAAATGCACTTTAATAAAGGACATGAATTCTCAAGTCCTAGAGGCCAGATTTGAGTCCTCTGCCTCTTTCTCACTGCATGACCTTAGACAAGTTTTTAACACCTCTGGGACTCAGCAGGTAATAAATCTTTGACTAATGTTAGTTCAAAAAAAGAAGGAAGGGAGGAGAGGAAGGAAGGAAGGAAAGAAGAAAGATCAAGTTGCACCTGTTAGTGTTTCTGGACAAATTAACTTTTCTCATCCTCATTTTCTCACCTATAAGAAGGCTTAATAACAGTAATTTGTTCATACTACTGTTGTAAGGATCAGATAAGAATCCATGCAAAGTCTATCATTTATGTAGCACATGGTTGGGATTTCATAGATATCTTCTCTCCCTCAGGACCAAATCATTCCAACACTACTGTTGCCTCCTGCTTGATTTGCATGCTCATCCTAATGATTTTTATTTTAATGTTATTAAAGGAAAATGATAAATTTTGCCCAGAAGATTTATGAGATATAAAGTGAGAAACAACTTTTCATTAGAAAAGAAGACGACAGGACTTTTCTTCCCAAAGGTGGCTGGGAAAGGTTAGAGCAGATGGCATGATAAATGGCCAGATATCTATCATGAATATGATATGAATGAATAATATATGAATATTCAGTCATACATTCATTCACCCATTGATGTTTATTTTATTCCTATTCTGAGTCAGACACTAGCTTAGGCACTGGTTCCAGAGCATTAAAAAATTAACAGTGTTACCTGTCCTCAAGTATCTCAGTCTAGTTAACAGAGATACGGATACAGCCATCAGCTGTTACACTACTATTGTGTTAACGCCATGAAAGATGACAGTCCCCAGGGCTTGCCAGCATGTGAATCAGACTGGACTCTGAGACTTCCAGGGGTGAATTTTGGGGGATGAATAAGTACTATTGCAATTTTGGCTCCTTCAGAATTCCTTCCTCTTGCTCTCTCCTCCCTTCTTTCCACTCCCTTCTCCTCCCTCACTTTGTCTACCTTCTGCCTCCACCTTTTTTCCAGTTTGAAAGACTTCTGCAGCCCTAATTGTTAATTAAATTATTTAAAAATTCAAGAACACTATGTTATACTGCCACCTGTTGGTTCACTGGTAAATTTCTATTCTGATACCTCAAGTTTCATTGGTTTGCAACAAAGTTGTCTTCATAAACCAAACCAGCTCAGTTCAGTCACTCAGTCCTGTCCAACTTTGTGACCCCATGAATCACAGCACGCCAGGCCTCCCTGTCCAAGACCAACTCCCGGAGTTTACTCAAACTCATGTCCATCAAGTCAGTGATGCCATCCAGCCATCTCATCCTCTGTCGCCCCCTTCTCCTCCTGCCCCCAATCCCTCCCAGCATCAGGGTCTTTTCCAATGAGTCAACTCTTCACATGAGGTGGCAAAAGTACTGGAGTTTCAGCTTCAGCATCAGTCCTTCCAATGAACACCCAGGACTGATCTCCTTTAGGATGGACTGGTTGGATCTCCTTGCAGTCCAAGGGACTCTCAAGAGTCTTCTCCGACGCCACAGTTCAAAAGCATCAATTCTTCGGCGCTCAGCTTTCTTCACAGTCAAATTCTCACATCCATATATGACCACTGGAAAAACCATAGCCTTCACTAGACAGACCTTTGTTGGCAAAGTAATGTCTCTGCTTTTTTATATGCTATCTAGGTTGGTCGTAACTTTCCTTCCAAGGAGTAAGCGTCTTTTAATTTCATGGCTTCAATCACCATATGCAATGATTTTGGAGCCCACAAAAATAAAGTCTGACACTGTTTCCAATGTCTCCACATCTATTTCCCATGAGGTGATGGGACCAGATGCCATGATCTTAGTTTTCTGAATGTTGAGCTTTAAGCCAAATTTTTCACTCTCCTCTTTCACTTTCATCAAGAGGCTTTTTAGTTCCTCTTCACTTTCTGCCATAAGGGTGGTGTCATCTGCATATCTGAGGTTATTGATATTTCTCCCGGCAATCTTGATTCCAGCTTGTGCTTCTTCCAGACCAGCGTTTCTCATGATGTACTCTGCATAGAAGTTAAATAAGCAGGGTGACCACATACAGCCTTGACATACTCCTTTTCCTATTTGGAACCAGTCTGCTGTTCCATGTCCAGTTCTAACTGCTGCTTCCTGACCTGCATACAGGTTTCTCAAGAGGCAGGTCAGGTGGTCCGGTATTACCATCTCCTTCAGAATTTTCCACAGTTTATTGTGATCCACACAGTGAAAGGCTTTGGCATAGTCAATAAAGCAGAAATAGATGTGTTTCTGAAATTCTCTTGCTTTTTCGATGATCCAGCGGATGTTGGCAATTTGATGTCTGGTTCCTCTGCCTTTTCTAAATCCAGCTTGAACATCTGGAAGTTCACGGTTCACGTATTGCTGAAGCCTGGCTTGGAGAATTTTGAGCATTACTTTACTAGAGTGTGAGATGAGTGCAATTGTGCGGTAGTTTGAGCATTCTTTGGGATTGCCTTAGTATTGTCTTTATTGAAACTTTGAGCACTTTCAGAAAACTTTCATAGTTTAAGGCTACATGTAACTGAATGCCAATGAATAGAATCGGTACTCAGTGGGTATAGAATAATACTCACTTTTGTGGTTCAAAAGACAATAGTTCCAAGCTCCTTTCACCTCTTCACCCGCTGAATCACTGTAGACAAGCAAGGTAAGTCATAGCCAGTCATATGGTAAAGTCATGTTCCGATAGTGCCTACCTTATATATTCCAAGGTGTATTTTTGAAATTAATAGACTTCTTGAGCAGTTTCTTAGTCTACAGAAAAGCTAAGCAGAGGTACAGTTGCCATATACCACTTTACCAAGATCTATTTTTTCTCCATTTTTATTTTTTAAATTATGAAAATATGACAACACATTTACAGGAGACTTGAAAAAATACAAAGTTACATATAGTTCCACTATACATTACCATTATTTTTAAGTAGATAAGATTTTTAGTTGGAGTTTCAATATGAAAACTCTCAGAAATTAATAGAATGAATAGACAGAAAAGCAGAAGGACCCAGTAGACCTGAAAAGCACTATGAACCAATTCAACATAATTCAGATTTATACAATTTTCACAAAATAGCAGGATACAAACTCTATTCAAGTTCCCATAGACTGTAAACCAGGAGGCACTGGAACCTATCCAGGGACCTAAAACATGGTGCAAAAATTTCATGGCCTAAAGGTACTGAAATCATACAGAGTCTGTTCTCTTATCAATGTGGAATTATGTTTGAAATCAGTATCAAATGATATTTGAAAATAACCCACATACTTTAAAGTGCAATGTGACGTTTACCAAGAGAGGCAAGATCTGTTCTTTAACTTTTTATCTTTGGACACCATCCATCCCCTGTCTACCTAATTAATTAAGTATACTTATACACTACTTCATGGCAACCCACTCCGGTGTTCTTGCCTGGACAATCCCAGGGACGGGGGAGTCTGGTGGGCTGCGGTCTATGGGGTCTCACAGAGTCGGACACGACTGAAGTGACTTAGCAGCAGCAGCAGCAGCATACCCTACTTCTAAAGAAGGTTCAATTCCCTATCAAATGGCTGGACACCTCTTACTCATCCCCTGTCCTTCCCTATGCCCCTGATCCAGTTGGTTTTTTCTGAAGTCTTCTAAATTTCCATGGCTGACTCAATACCAAGACTTCTGGATCTTCTTGGATGGTCTTAATAGCACTGCATCCCCTCTTAATCTTTATAGTGTCTATCTGACATCTTTTTGGTGCTTCAAACCTACCAGTCTACCACTCCATCTCCTGCTGTGCAAATACCCTTCCATCCTGGTTGACTGACAAATTAGAAGCTATTCAGAGAACTCGCTCAGTCTCCTGCTTCCAGACCTATAAATTCACCTGCCACCACCCCATTCTTCCCATGTCCAGTTCTGTAGAACGCAAGTTGTCTCTCTTCTGTACAAGGGTAATTCCTTTTGCTGGGCTTTTCCACTTCTTAAGCAAAGTTATTCCATCAGTTAGTCCTTCTAACTCTCCAGGTTTCTATTTCCTTATCTACAAAATGGAATAATCACAGTATCTACTGGGGAGCATCAGGGGAGTTACTACATATGAAGAACTTGGAAGAGTGCCTAGTATATATTAAGCATTCAGTGAGTGTTAGCTGTTATTACTAGCTATTATACTTGTTTCTTTTTTTGGATAACTGTAACCTACTTTTCTATCAGACACTTCACATCAGCATTTAAACATCCTGAAACCTTTCCCAAGAAAACAACTCTCTGAACTTTTGTATCATTCTAGTACTACCCATTGCTTCTCCCCATTCATCATAAAACTTCTTAAAAAAAAGTAGATATTCCCAGGTCTCATACCTTTCTTGCTTCTTCACCTAACCCACTAATGCACTTATACCCACCATTCTACCAAACAGCTCTTGCCCAAAGTCACATATCATTTCTGTGTGGTTAATTCTAATGACTGATTTTTACCTTAATCTTCATCTCTCATCAGTTTTTGGCACAATTAAACACTCCTGCATTTTTGAAACCCACTTTCCTTCCATAACAGAACCTCCTGTTTTTACCTACTGACCCAGTATCCTTTTAGTCTGTTTCTTAAATATTGGTGTTCCTCAACCTAGCCCTGATCCTCTTACGCTTTCATCCTACTGTTCCCCAGGTAATAACTTTCTTTTCAATTGCTTCAATTACTATTTATACACAAATCTTCCATAAATTTTATTAATTTTTATTCCATAACTATCCCATCTGGATATCTCAGGGTCCAAAACTCACCATATTCCAAATTGAATCCATCGTACTTCCTCTTAAGGTGGAACTTTTTTCCCTGAGTTCCTGAAATTAATAAATGATATCATTGTGCAGACTCAGGAAGCTGGACGAACTCTCAGCTCTTCTCTCACCATCACCTTTACAACGAACTGGAACTTAACTCACATCTGCTCTATCTCTTAATTATCCTTAAAATGTGTTCATTTTTCTACCATTTCTGACTGCCTGGATTTCTAACCAAGTGCACAGACTTGTCCCTTCGGTCCATTTTAAAATAGCCAGAATGATGTCTTTTGACAAATCTGATCAGCCCCTACCCTGTATCCCGCAGCCCCAGTTGAAACACTTCAGTGCTCACCACTGCCCTCGTGATAAGGTTCACACTTACTTATGACTTACAAGATCTCACGTGATCTAATCCTTGCATTCTACCTTTGACTTTCTCCAGTGTTGTTCCTTCTCTTTACAATATTTCTCAATCTCTAACTTCCATCTCTCCAACCACCATCCAGTTCCTGTTGCCCTCCAGATGTATTCATTGAAACATCGACTTTGTTAGAGTCATGGAATTTCATCTTGGGTGTGAAATAGAACAAAATGATTTTTGGCTTTGAAATACTTTCTGCTGGAACTATACAGGTGGCTAGTATTATGGAAAGATAAAGCCATATTAAAGATATGGTGAACACAGAGCTATGTTAGCTTTCGGGTTTGTAACATGAATTGAAGGGCAATTCAGAAGAATTTAATGATCAAGTGAAATAGTGACTTCCAAACTGGTAGAACTTGAAAACTTCTGCCACAGAAAAAACATATATTTTATCTTATTCATTATAAAATAATAAGCTTAGTTAGCTTCATTATTTTAATGAACTCACTTCTCTTGAGTAAGAATTCAAAGAATTGCCTTTGCAAAACTATTCCCATGATTCTTCCTTACAGTTTTTCTCTTGTTTTTCCCTACAAATTATTTGACTTTTAGTATTAAAATTGAAAATAATTCTAGATTAGGATTTATTTTTTTAAAAGACAGTGGCATTTATACTTTAAAATATTCATATGGTTGCATTGCTATATTTTTATTGTTACAATAAACTCAGGAAAATGCAACTTTTTCAAATAAATATAGGATTTTAGCAGATCTATTTTGGAACTTAGAAAGATTTTTAATAAATAGTTAATTGGGAAGAGAATATTAAAAAACTCCACATGATAAACCCTTTTAAAACACACTTGAGAGCAGCCAGTTTCCTAAGTATATAAAAATACTAAGTATAGAAATACTAAGTATAGAAGTGTGAATTTGTTAAAACTAGTAAGCATAAGCTGTTTACCATCTCCCATGGTAAACAACTGTTTTTTTGCATATAAATTGCTTTTTTTCCCCTCCCTGTGCTAATGTCAGTATCTCTCTCCACAGAGTTCTAAATTTAGAAGTATTCCTAAAGAAAAGAACTGTGAAATATTGCATATGGGGAATAAATATAGGCTTAAGAACCTTCTAGTTCTTATTTTTGGCTTTTCACTATGCAGTAATGGGTATCTGAAAAAAATTGTTTTAAAATAAGAAAATTATTCATCACTAAATACAATGAAGCCAAAGAAAATAATAATTAGGCAGTTTCTGTAAGTCCATCTAAAAATTGCCTTACAGGGTATTACTTCTACGGCTGAGAATCCTATCCTGTGAATTCCATACTTTTTATAAATAAGTGATTTTATTTATTCAATAAATATTCATTGAGCCTTTCTTGGCTGTGTATCAAGAACTTCTGTAAATATTGGGAGAAATTTGAATAGTTTGCCTTGGTAGCAGGTGTGATTTTTTATTTCACTCTGCCCTTGCACACTGTCCTAAGCAGTGTTTTTTCGACTGTTACATGGCCATGGAGCATAAAGGTAGAATGAAGAACTCCATTCAAATATTAAGCTGTACTGCATCCTTTGGAGCAACTTTTAAATAGCAAAATAAAATATGATCATTTTTAACACTTATAGGATAACAACATGACCTGTTTAATATTCATACTTCAATTTCTAGCTTTAGGCGATATTTTAAGATAGTGAAAAGTGAAGTCACTCAGTCATGTCCGACTCTTTTCGACCCCGTGGACTACACAGTCCATGGAATTCTCCAGGCCGGAATACTGGAGTGGGTAGCCTTTCCCTTCTCCAGGGGATCTTCCCAAAACCAGGGATCAAACCCAGTTCTCCCGCATTGCAAGTGGATTCTTTACCAGCTGAGCCACAAGGGAAGCCCATTTTAACATAAAGCAAGAATAAAAACACAGAAAAAAAAAAACATGACAAAAGAATGCTACCTGTTGATATAGAACATATGCTGTATTTTTTCTTTAAAATAAGAAATACGGTCAAGTGAGAATCAAACAAGTCTTTTTTCCCCTTGGTTGAATCCCTTGAATTACTTTCCAGGGTGCTGCTGTTTCTATAAGCATCACAAACTAAAGGAAGGAACAACAGCCGTGAAAGGTGGGAAATGTATTCACTTCACTTTATTTTGCTATCGTAGTTCTAGTATGACACTTTACTGCAGACTAATCACTTATCCATCATTTACAAACACAGCCAGAGATCATGGTGATTTACAGAAGTGGTTTGAACAGAAAATCCTGTTTCTTTTTTTATCAGAAGGAATATGGTTCTCCTTCAAAGCTGAGGTTTTCTGATGTTCTTTTTGCCAAAGGGTAATGTGTTTATTCTGGTGAGTTTTAAAAAGAAAAGGTTGACAGCAGGTCTGCCGTTATATACTCCTGGCATTGGGCCGTCCATAGAAATGTGCATTAGATATTCAAGCCCTTTCTCCAGCATTCTATTCCTGTAACCTGACTTCATCTATTCCTTTCCACTCTTGCCATTGAAACTGGAAATCACTGCAGAATATAAATCATATGATAAATATTGGGAAATATGTCTTTGTAGTTTTTCAGCATCAGTGCCAAACTTTCTTGCCTAGAGAGCTGTGTGAGGCTTTTCAACCTGAAACCTTGGAGCAATCCTATTCTCTAGCCAACTGGGAAGCATCTGCAGGATTTTACTGCAGCAGCCCTCCAGAGGGATTAATAAACATGTCAGGTTCTTTGACTGCATATGCTTTTAAGGCATGTTCATTGTTGGGTCTATATTTATATCCAATAATTTTAAACTCTGGGATGCACCTTCTTTATGAATATCCCCAAACGTGATATACGCAGTTTTAAATAACATTATTATAATAAATGAAAAGACTTTCCCTAAAATTTTCCACCACAATACTATCCCTCATTTTGTCTGATCCTACTGAAGGATGCTACCTTTGGGTTTCTTTCTGCACTCACCAGTAAGTCAGAGTGGAAGACAATGCCATTTGGAGAGTAGGTCTAACATCTCAATGATGAGCAGAGGTACAGGACAAATTTAAGGCTAATTAACACCTTCAGGTGGGCTTCCCAGGTGGCTCAGAGGTAAAGAATCCACCTGCCAATGCAGGAGACGCGTGTTCGATTCTTGGGTTGGGAAGATCCCCTGGAGAAGGAAACAGCAACCCGCTCCAGTATTTGCCTGTGAAATCCCATGGACAGAGGAGCCTGGCGGGCTACAGTCCATGGGGTCGCAAAAGAATGCGACACGACTAAATGACTAAACAACATCTTCAGGTCTCTCTGGATTCTCACTTATAGGCCTGAACCTGTGATTTTCTCACTGACCAAGCTTTTAAACAGGCTCTTACACAGGTAATCCACGAAGGAGGGCCGTGTCTGCCCTGTTTAATGCTCCAACCAGTGCATTCCATATGCTTTCTTCAGTGTTGTTAAGCGGTCTTCCACAAAATCTGCTGAAGTTTTTAATTCACAAAGACTAGGGGGTTGTTTGATATGTTATAAAGAGAGGTAAGTGTGGCAAAAATGTCAAAAAAGCCAAGGTTTTAACCGAAGCTGCTGGCTCTCTCAATGGCAATTAAGATGGAGGTATTGAAACTCAGAGGGGGCATTTCCTGCTTGAGCAGGTCAGGAACGTCTCTCTTCATTTGGAGATTAGCGCTAATACTATTACCTATTAAACCAATATGCTTGTTATTTACATACACTCCAAGCTCATAGACGTTGTGAAGAATTACGTTTTCTTTGAACCTTGTATTCACCTGCTTGACCTCTTTTAAACACAATAGCTTAACATTTGGCAAAGGAGTCCTACCCACACAGAATGTATATGTCATTTTGTGGTCACCAAGCACTTGTGTTTTCAGATCCATTTGTAAGGATGGAAAAGTACTGGGTTTACCAAACAGTGATTATTAGATCCTGTTTGCCAACTTTCCCAATGATGTGGGTGAGCCTTATGTTTACTTTCAGTAACAGAGTATTGCCCAAGTCTACTCCACAATGGACTTCCATTTGGGCAATGAGAGAAAATTAGCCAAGGGAATTTCCAGTTTGGCCATTGTATAGGAGATAACAAACAGCTTGACAATCGGTCACTTCTTGCTTGCCCCAGCACCTATAAGACTTCTAGTAATGACTGCAGTTTGAGGTTCTCCAGGGTAACAGGGGTAGAGGCTGTCAAATCGGATAGCTCTCTGGTGCATTTCACTGCCTACATGTTTATTTATATTGTCCTTTTTCAACGAGGAGCCCACACAGTCAATAAAAGCAGCACTGTTATTTCACAATGGCCCATTTTGAATTTGCTCTTTTGTACACAGAGAACAGCAAGTTTTACCAATCACAACCCTGTTGCCAGATTCATAAGAGCTCTTCACCTCTGCCTGCATAAATATTTATAAATATCTATGATTCGTAAAATCCCCTAGAGAAGGAAATTGCAACCCACTCCAATACTCTTGCCTGGGGAATCCCATGGATAGAGGAGCCTGGTCAGCTAGTCCATGGGGTCGCAATGTAGGCTAAAGCCAATGGTCTCCTATGTGGTCTTCCTTATGTAGCCTCTCCTTCGCTATAATCTATATCTGCATCTATATATGAATTTAATCTATATAGGACTCTAGAACAGGATTTATTAACATACGATTCGTCCTGTAGATCCCCTCCTCAAAAATCTTCTTGGGCCCTCTGGTCTCTCATGCCCTTGGCTTCATTGTCATTTGGTCACTTAGTCATGTCAGATTCTTTTGCCACCCCGCCAGGCTCCTCTTTTCCAGCTAAGAATACTGGAGCAAGTTGCCATTTCCTTCTCCAGGGGATCTTTCCAGCCCAGGGATAGAACTTGCATCTCCTGCACTGGCAGGCAGAAAGTGGACTTTACTTTCTGCCTGCAAAAATTTGCAAGCAAATTTGTTACCTTGCAAAATTTGCAAGCAAACTTTTTTGTTACTTTGCAAAATTTCTTTGTATCCCAACCTGTTTTCAGTTCCCCCTTTCTGAAGTATATGCGCCACAGAATTTAGCACCCATTCTCCATTTGCTTTCTATTTATCTGTTTGTATTTTCCTCTCAATCCTAAAAGCAAAGAAATATGTATTTTACTTTCTTTTTACCCTTCCAAAGCACCTGTGCCAAACATAGTAAACAGATTATAAATACACACTTATTGATAAAAATTGATTAAGACATCTGCCATATAGAAAAGTCATGGATGACATTTATCAGGGGTTCTTAAGGAGAATTTGGATCCTGAGATACTCTTGATTTTTTAGGAGGAAATCAAGCAAATAGCTACCCCTTTCTTCAACATGATGCATAAAGCCACTGTCAGGGGGTCCACAAATATAAATGAATTAGGTCAGGCATCAGAAATATAAACAGGTATAAAACCTTCTCAGTCTCCCTCACTCATATTCTACCTGGGGGTGGGAAGGTCACGTTCATAAATATATATGAATAAAACAAGGACATTAGGGCATAGATAGGAACAATAAAGGACAGAATAGGATAGAAAAGTCTCTGGATCTCACATTTATTAGGTACCCCGTTTAACTCTTATGACTGGCTTAAAATATTCTAATTTTGATTAGTCAATGCATATGTATATAATTGTAATGAATCAATTAGGCTTTTAAATTTGGTCACTGAGGGCATATTTTTGAAAAAATGAGTCACAGTTAACATAAGGCAAACCAACATCTGATGGAGGTGCTTTTTACATCACAATTAAAATATCTCTGTAGTGTAATAGTGTAATGTTAATTGCTCAGTCCTATCCGACTCTTTGTGACCCCATGGACTGTAGCCCTGTAGCCTGCCAGGCTCCTCTGTCCATGGGATTCTCCAGGCAAGAATACTAGAGTGGGTTGCCATTCCCTTCTTCTGAGGGTCTTCCTGACCCAGGGATCAAATCAGGGTCTTCTGCATTGCAGACAGATTCTTTACTATCAGAGCTACAGGGAAGTCCAAAAATATTTCTGGTGATACTTTATTATCCATCTTTGTCTTTCCTTCACCATAATTTTTTTTTTACTTAGAATTCTCTTTTCTGCTCCCATTTTCTAGTCTTTGATTTGACTCCTAGCTCATACTCTCAAGATTTTACCCCTTTTGTCCTCAAATAAATACTGCATGTATTTATTGGCTTTGTTTCGTGTTGCTGATGCTTTTCCACACTGAACAGGTTAGACTGTCCTGCAGCACTACTTAACTGTTTAAATTTGAAAGTTTTGTGCAAATATTGTGCAAAGTAAGTATTAAGTATGATCACTTAATATATTAAGCTAAATCAACAATTACTGAAGTAATTCAGTAATTTTGCAAAGGGCTAACCAAGATTATTTCTGGCTTCAATAAATCACATACAGTATATGTTAGGAAACAACAAATAAAAATTTGAAAATTTAAAGGCACACAATATATGTAATGGCTGGAATCAAAGGAGGAAAAAAAGCCACAATGGAATATGTGCTGGTTAGTGGTATATGCATTACTTCTCAAAATGTGTTGCTAGTAACTCAGTCCTATAAAATTCTTGGTGAAAAAAATATAGTCCATCGTCAACAAGGACTAGGAAATGCTATATACCAAGTGGCTCTTTAAAAATTCTCAATACATATTAAGCCATTAAGGGCCCTGAGAAATCCTGCAGTAAAAGACACCAATTGACTTCATTTAAGTCAGTGTTTCCCTAACTCATTTAACCGTGGAACGTTTTTTCTTAGAAAACATAACTCTGGCAGTTTCAGTGTTAGAAGAAGCATACTTTGAGGAAGGCTGGTACAGGTTAGATGTTGAAGAGTTCAGAAATGGAGGAGGCCACTTGCAGCTGGGGAAAACCACCTATGATGAAGTAGTGTTTTTGAGTTAGATCTTGAAGAATGAGGTAAAGATGAGGCAGGGGAGGTATCTCAGACAAAGGGAACCTTGTAAGCTGAAAAACAGAGAGAGCACTAGGTGTAGGAATGAAGGCTGGGAAAAGCCTGTCTGGTGAAAGCAGAAGGTTTCTGTAGGCTGCAAATGGGCGTTAACACTAGGAAAATGGTACTGCGTAGTAGAATGATTAGCAATCCACGTATTCTTATGCATTTCCCTCTCATATAGTCATAATTTCTCACATGCTCATTTAATTACGAAGTGTTAGTTGCTCAGTTATGTCGACTCTTTGCAACCTCGTGGACTATAGCCCACCAGGCTGTTCATGGAATTCTCCAGGCAAGAACACTGGAGTCGGTTACCATTTCCTTCTCCAGGGGATCTTCCCTGACCCAGGGATCACACCCAGGTCTGCCACACTGCAGGCATATTCCTTACAGTCTGAGCCACCAGGGAAGGTCAAGTGATTACTCAATTAAAACCTGAATGGTCTAGGCCAGCAGTGTTCAATAAAAATAATCAGTATTATAAATATACTTTTATATACAGTATTATAAATGTATTTTTAAATCTTCTAGCAGCAACATTAAAAAATAGATTAATTTAACTTTAAAATACATTTTATTCAACTCAGCATATCCAAAATATTGTCACATCAACATGTCAGGAATTCCCTGGAATCCAGTGGTTTAGGACTCTGAGCTTTCACTGCTGAGCGCCCAGGTTCAATCCCTGATCAGAGAACTAAGATACAGCAAGCCGTGTGGCATGGGACAAAACCCCCCAAAAAAACATACCATCCATATAAAAATCGTTAATGAAGGTTTTCTCTTTTGGACAAGTCTTCACATTCCAGTTTGTACTTCACAACTACAACAGATCTCAATTCAGCCCAGCCACACTTCAAGGGCTCCATCATAACCACATGGTTAATACTACCATATTGGACAGGATAGGTCTCTACACCAGCATAAATTAGCTGGATAAAGCAGTCAATCTGGACAGTTTCCTAGTAAATGTAATTACAATAGAAGGTTTTCAAGTCTTGAAGATTCAATTGGGAAGACAGATTTGCTTTACCCATTTTTGAAATTTATGTTTTATTTTTTGGTTGGATTGGAAATAGGCAAATCAAGTGTAATTATAGTTTAAAAGTGAGAACTTCCATTTTTCCTCCAAATCAGCTCAATAACGTCGGTAAATTACCTTCTTCTTCTCCTATGGCTCTCTTTTAGCTGCTAATAAGAGAAGTCAGTGGATTTGTGACAGTTAAACTCAAAGTCTCTCCTACATATGCCAGCTGATTTGTAGCCACATACATGCTCTATGAAACTATTTTTGAGATTTTTTAAAAATTTAAATGATTCCTCCTGCTGGTTCAGTTTCTTCACACTTCATCACATTTCTAAATAAGTGATCGTGTAACTGAAGACTTCATGTCCCGAAGGCATTATACCAATACTTCCAAATGCTCCTACTTGAAACACAAAGCAGCTTTATTCACACTTCCCATTTTTGATTGCATTAAAGCCATTTGGGGGGAAGAAAAGCTAGACACCTGCTCTCCTGTTTTTGTTTTCTGCTAATTGTCTTTACTGAGAGCTTGTAAGTTTCCAAAGCACATTTAATACCCATCACAAACTGAGTGAAAATGGCACAATCTTTAAATGGAAACGTTGGAAAATCTGCTGCTTTAGAAATGGAAGATGAACGCCAAGCCAACTGCTGTGCTTCTCAGTAGAGAACTCTTCTCGACACTACCAGTGTGGACTTGGGATAGAAATGGAAAACATCCAGTGATGCACGAAGAGTCTTTGAAAATCCATGGCTTTATTCCAGGGTTTCTGAACAGCAGCACTATTAACATATTTGGCCTGGTAATTCTCTGTTGTGGGGCCTGTCCTTTCATTGTATGACATTTAGCAGCATCTCCATCCTCTACTTGCTAGATTCTAGTAGCATCACCCCCACGACTGTCCTTATCCATGTTTTGACAAATCAAAAATGTCTCCAGACATTCCCAAATGCCCCCTGGAGCACAAAATTGTCCCTGATTGAGAACCATAGCTCTATTCAAAGTCTGAACATTATATGTTTACAAATATAGCATGAACTCTAGTTTTGGGTACAAATCCATTAATATTATTATCTACATTTTTTATGAACTTGTAACCTTTGGAAAATAGATTCTCCTCCTCTGTGGTCAGCTGTGTCCAACTCTTTGCGACCCCAAAGAGTGGACTTTGGGGACTGGAGCCCACCAGGCTCCTCCTCTGTCCATGAGATCTTTCAGGCAAGAATACTGGAGTGGATTGCCATTTCCTCTTCCAGGGGATCTTCCCAATCCAAGGATCGAACCCGTGTCTCTTGTATCTGCTGCACTGCAGGCGGATTCTTTATTGTTGAGCCAAATAGATTAGAATCACATAATAATCTCTTGTGTTCCATCTCCTCAATCTCAATGATCTTGTTTTAACTTACTCTCTATAAATTTTTTTGGGGGGGCCATACCAGAGGATCTTAGTTCCCTCTCCAGGGATCGAACCCAGGCTCCCAGCAGTGGAAGAGCAGAGTCCTAACCACTGGACCACCAGGGAATTTCCAGCTTACTCTCTAAGTTACACATCCCAGCTCATTTTTACCCAGAATTCATACACTATAATGATAATGTTGACTTTCATACACAATCCTTGCATAAAACAGAGAGTAAAAAGATGTAGCAGCTTGAAACTCCTTAGATATATTTCGAGTGTGTTTATTTAAATTGTTTTTACAATGGCCCATAGGAGGAAATGGCCACTCACTCCAGTATTATTGACTGGAGAATCCCAGGGAGAGAGGAGCCTAGTGGGCTACAGTCCCTGTGGTTGCAAAGAGTCAGACCGACCGAGCAACTGAGCAGGCATGTGTAATGACCTGCACTCCCTAAATAAACAAGAAACGCATTAAAACTTCACTACGATCAATTTGGTATCTTTAGATAGTATCACAAAGAAGATGCATCCATTTGTGTTTCACATAGAACCTGAAATATTTCCAACCACTTAAAACACTATATAGGCTTCCCTGGTGGCTCAGACCATAAAGAATCTGCCTGCAATACAGGAGACCCAGGTTCTATCCCTGGGTCGGGAAGATCCCTTGGGGAAGGAAACGGCAACCCACTCCAGTATTCTTGCCTAGGAAATCCCATGGACAGAGAAGCCTGGCAGGCTACAGTTCATGGGGTCAGAAAAGAGTCGGATATGACTAGGCGACTAACACTTTCAAACACTATGCATGAACAAAACACTTCAAAGCCAGATTTATATTTCTCTTTCTCCTTTAGTTCAGGAATAAAGCACTTTATACTTAGTAGAGCCTATTCCCTGCCGTATGTAAAATCTGGGTATTTAAGAATAGTGAAAGCTTATTCCATGTTTTTAGAACAGGTTGCTCTTGTGTTGTTGTTTAGTCACTAAGTCATGTCCAATTCTATGTGACCCCATGGGTTGTAGGTCGCCAGGCTTCTCTGCCCATAGGGATTTTCCTGGCAAGAATACTTGCCAGGAATGGGGTGTCATTTCCTTCTCCAGGGGATCCTCCCCACTCAGGGATCAAACCTGCGTCTCCTGCCTAGCGGGTGACTTTTTTTTAACCACCGAGTCACCTGGGAAACCGGATAGAACAGGTAGATAGATGTAATACGAGGACAAGATCGTGGTCATTTCACAGAGACAGCACCTGGAACAATGTATACAAACTATTTGTTCTCTACTACCCTCTGGTGGTTTGTTTAAAAAAAGGTAACAGCTTTAAAAAAAAAAAAAGCCTTAAGGAATCCTTATTCTTATCCCCTGATTATATCAATAGCTAACATTTATGGTACACACTACAGTACACTTATTAAAAATTCTCTCATTTAACCCTAAACAGATGTTTCAAATGGGTATTATAATTCATATACAATTGAAAATTAAGAAAACTGAAGCTCAAAGTGTTAAAGTTATCTTGTCCAAATTGACATATCTGGTAGAAATGGCACTCCAGTTCATATCTTTTTTATGCCAAGGCTCAAATTCATTGCATGTGTTAATGCTTCCCAGGAAACCCTTAAGTGAGAGTTTGTCTGACACCATGAGCTCTTTAATCCTAGGAGGCTAATGCACTTTTTGGCAAAAGAATCCTGTCTTATCACATTCTCATTTAAATCAATCAAATTCAGCTATCCAATCTGAGAAAGAGGGAGAGAAAGTTTTAATAGTGTAGGCATTTTCCAGCTTAGGCCTGGGAGTTAAAATGAAATGGGAGATGTGAATTTGCTATTCTTTAGTTCTCACAACTCACTGAATCATGTGTGTTTCTAAGGTCTGAAGACACAAATATTTTTATACAAGGGTTCTAACTATAAACCAAGAAGTTCATCTGCTATTTAACTAATTTTAAAAACACGACCTGTTTCGATGTTAAAAGGAAACTGGCTAAATGGTGAACCTACAGCCATTTTAAAGAATTTTCAAAGATAATTTGAGGTTTATTATTATTGTTTGTTGTTTACTCTGCATCAGTTCAGTTCAGTACAGTCTCTCAGTCGTGTCCGACTCTTTGCGACCCCATGGACTGCAGCACACCAGGCTTCCCTGTTCATCACCAACTCCCAGAGTTTACTCAAACTCATGTCCATTGAGTTGGTGATGCCATCCAACCATCTCATCCTCTGTCGTCCCCTTCTTCTCCTGCCTTCAATTATTCCCAGCATCAGGGTCTTTTCCAATGAGTCAGTTCTTCGAATCAGGTGGCCAAAGAATTGGAGTTGCAGCTTCAGCATCAGTCCTTTCAGTGAATATTCAGGACTGATTTCCTTTAGGATGGACTGGTTGGATCTCCTTGCAGTCCAAGGGACTCTCAACAGTCTTCTCCAACACCACAGTTCAAAAGCATCAATTCTTTGGCGCTCAGCTTTCCTTATAGTCCAACTCTCACATTCATACATGATTACTGGAAAAACTATAGCTTTGACAAGATGGACCTTTTTTCAAAGTAATGTCTCTGCTTTTTAATATGCTGTCTAGGTTGGTCATAACTTTTCTTCCAAGGAGTAAGCGTCTTTTAATTTCATGGCTGCATCACCAGCTGCAGTGATTTTGGAGCCCCAAAAATAAAGTCTCTTACTGTTTCCACTGTTTCCTCATCTATTTGCCATGACGTGATGGGACCAGATGCCATGATCTTAATTTTCTGAATGTTGAGTTTTAAGCCAACTTTTTCACTCTCCTCTTTCACTTTCATCATGAGGCTCTTTAGTTCTTTGCTTTCTGCCATAAGGGTGGTGTCATCCGCATATCTGAGGTTATTGATATTTCTCCCAGCAATCTTGATTCCAGCTTGTGCTTCATCCAGTCCAGTGTTTCTCATGATGTACTCTGCATATAAGTTAAATAAGCAGGGTGACAATATACAGCCTTGACATACTTCTTTTCCTATTTGGAACCAGTCTGTTGTCCCATATCCAGTTCTAACTGTTCCTTCCTGACCTGCATACAGATTTCTCAAGAGGCAGGTCAGGTGGTCTGGTATTCCCATCTTTTCAAGAATTTTCCACAGTTTGTTGTGATCCACACAGTGAAAGGCTTTGGCATAGTCAATAAAGCAGAAGTAGATATTTTTCTGGAACTCTTGCTTTTTCAATGACCCAGTGGATGTTGGCAATTAGATCTCTGGTTCCTCTGCCTTTTCTAAATCCAGCTTGAACATCTGGAAGTTCACAGTTCGTGTACTGTTGAATCCTGATTTGGAGAATTTTGAGTATTACTTTACTAGCATGTGAGATGAGTGCAATTGTGCGGTAGTTTGAGCATTCTTTGGCATTGCCTTTCTTTGGGATTGGAGTGAAAACTGACCTTTTCCAGTCCTGTGGCCACTGCTGAGTTTTCCAAATTTGCTGGCATATTGAGTGCATCACTGGAATTCCATCACCTCCACTAGCTTTGTTCGTAGTGATGCTTCCTAAGGTCCACTTGACTTCGCATTCCAGGATGCCTGGCTCTAGGTGCATACTATTACTCTGCATAAAGTATTACCCTGCATGCTTTCTTGAAAACCTCAACCCAGCATACCGTGTGATTCTACCACCTTTGTATGTGCATATATGTGCTAGGAGAATAGGGGGTAAGAGGTGGTTTTGGGGGCAATGTCACTCCACAATTTTCCAACAAGAAAAATGAAGCCACAATCATAGACTTCATGGAATTATTTAAAATGGCAAGAATATCCTGCTCTTTCAGACCACTTCTGGCAAAGATGAATATGTTTTAGAGATTCTCAGGATGTATGCAGTGCATTGCCCAGCTCAGACTGCGCTAGGGCAACAATGAATGGTAAATGTTTTATTTGCAAATTGGATAGTCCTTTGAAAAAGTTACAGTGAAAAAGACTGTGCTGATAACTCAAGCTCAGTAACTTATAACTTGAAATCCTCCTCAGTTTTAATTATGTGCATTTTGTGAACATAGGAAATGTGTGCATTTAATTCAGTTATGTTAGATTTTAGGTACAAATGGGCTGAAATTCATCCACATGACAAATATTTGAGCGCCTAGAGAAGAACAGACATTGAAAACAGAGCAAAAGTTTTATCAGGTAGTGGAAATGCAGGCTTATTTCCCTGACTTATGTAATTACTCTATGAAGCAACTGATCTATGAGACTGAAGATATTTATTGGTCATGGCAAAAATGCTTATAAAATCTGATTAAGTAGATTACATTCATGCAGCAGTATTCTATAAAACATACCAATGTGCTGAATTTTAAGTGGAAAACACTGTCACTTCTGATTTAATACGATATGATGTTTTATTCAAACACCATATATTTTGATTTCTGGAGTGCAAGTTAGAGATTCTACCAGTGGAAACTTCTTTGGGTTGGTTCCTTTTCCTGGTTCTCTTGCCCAACCTGCCCAAGAAAATGAAAGGCAGCCAGAGGCTATTACTGACTCAAGAGAAGGGCATATCCATTGATTTTACAGTTTCTATATAAAGAACATTTATTTATTAGTCTAAATAAGTGTGTATGCCTTGATTACCACTGTCTTTGCGTAAGTACTGTAGAATGAGCCTGGATCCTAACTACAGGTTTAAAATATGGGCAATCCATACAAGCTTATGCAAAGACTTTATTTAAACCTTTAATAGCTGATGAATGTTTATCAAAAGTACATCTATTTTCAGTATACACATAGAGGATTAGGCCAAATGAAAGAAAAATTAGTTATAGTAATGGAATTATGAACAGAACTCTAATAAATAAAATTCTGCATCAAAGAAACATGATGTAGAAATAACTTGTTATTGGCTACTACCAACATCTCTATGTATACATCAATAATAATTACAATAATTATTGAACAGAATATTAAAAAGGTAAGATTCTATTTTAAAGAAATTTAAAAAGTCAGACTTTTCACATTTACAAAATGAAAATTCCAGGAAAAGATAACTATGATAATATTAGCATATAAATTTTAGTTTTACAAATCATTTTCATGTTTATTAGCTCATTTAATTTTTAAACACCTCTTGAACCTTAGTATGATTTTTTTCCTATAATACTGTTTTTAATAAGCTTATTGTGAAATTATTTTGGGTTATGTGAGTACTATTAAGTAAACATAAAAATGGTGATTCACTTCTATCATTGGTGTTTAAGTAGACTATCTCTAAATGAAATTTAAAGTTAAAGAACATCTGCCCTATCTCTGCCAGGATGTCAGTTTTTAGCAAACACCTTGTTTCCTTCCTTTCTTTTCTTCCTTTGTTTCCCTCCCTCCGTTCCCTCCATATATAACATCATTCTAGGTATAATGCAATTATTTTATTTCTATTTTTCTCTAAAAAGAGCGAGTGAGAGAGAATTTCTTTACTTTATATAGGTATCAAAGGGAATCTTAATATAGAATTTCTCCTTTTTATGCTGTAAGGGATAAATGAATCTACAGGTTCCTTTTAAAGAATTGATTGAGGTAACACCTCCCAAATTATAAATCTTCTGAATGAGCTACTGGCTTTTTGCAATTTATAGCATAGTAATTAAGTATGAAAATACTGACTTCAAGTGTAATGTTGGTTTCTCCCTTCACAATTATTCCTTTCGATATAGTGAACTCAAATTTATAGGTAGAAAACCATTCTTTATTGTAAAGTCATATTAAGTTCAAAAAAAATTTTATTTCAAATTTCTCAGGTTTTCGTTTTATCAGGGATGTGGCAGAGTTTTTTTTTTTTATAAAAGAGAGGAAAGCTATGTGAGTGCATATTTCATAAGCTTCTTATTCATTATTCATACCATTAGAGATAGAAGGAATATATACACACAGAGCATTTTCTTAGATGTGTCCTCTGAGAAGTACACTCAGCCTAAACCTCAAAGAATCTCCTTTCCTGGGGGCTGGAGGGAAGCTCAGTGAAGATGGCAGATGGCCTTCCTCAGACATATTCTTACAGTGATGCTCCAGTGGGTATCCAGTTCCACTGGAATTTACTTTTTGGCCACATGAATTAGGCCAATTGCACTTTACCCTAAAACAACTGAAGAGTAATTACAACACTTGAAAAGTTTCCAACTAGTCTTACACATTTCAGAAATATTATTTTCTGAAACATGAAAATAAAACCTTCTCTAATTCAATTTATGGAGAGTTCATGTCACATTTATTTACTTATATAAATTAGTTTATGCTTCTTGCATGAAGAGGCTGATTTAGGCTTATGAGTTAATATGCATTCAAGATGCTGTGGGGACTTTATTAATATTTAATTTTTAAAATGAGCATAGTGTATTCCTCCCCTACTTGAATTATTAATAAAAAGGAGCCATTAGTGTAAACCTTTTTGAAAAACTCATTGATGAAGTCAAAATAAACTAATAAATTGAGTGTTAAAATGTACTATGTAATTTAAGAATAGGAATGAAATTGAGGAATGAAATAGGAATGAAATGAAATTAAATTTTTTTAATATCAGATTGTACTTTTCCCCTGCACCATCTATTTAATATCAGTCCTGAATATTAAAAAATAAAACAAAGAAACAAAAATGAATTTTAGAGGTAACTCTTCCTGTACCCACTTCTGCAAATGTCTGAGATGGATTCATAGTCAGTTATCTCAGGACAACAGTTACTGACATTAACAAATTAAGTTCTCCTGTAGTTGGGTATGATTATGAGAATGGATATCAAGAATGTCTGTCAGTTCAAGGTTGCTGTGTATTTAATAAACTGTAGTTGAGCAACTTAGATTCTGGATTCTCTGTCTCAACATCAGCTAACTCCAATTTCACAATAATAATGTAACGTAATGTTAGTCGCTCAGTCAAGTCTGACTCTTTGCAACCCCATGGACTGTATGTAGCCTGCCAGGCTCCTCTGTTCATGGAATTCTCCAGGCAAAAATACTGGAGTGGGTGGCCATTTCCTTCTCCACCAATTTCACAATACAGTCAGGTTTTTGATATCCAACTTTGAGAATTCGACTGAAATAGAAAAAGCAATTTCTGTATTAAGATTTACAGCTTGATGTCCCGAAATCATATGATTAAAAATGACAAATATTTTCTTAATAAATTGAGTTGTATACAGGGTACCCAAGAGAGAATGAGATTTTCTGTGTAGTTAAGAGCATGTCAGGTTGGCATTGAGTGGATTGCTTTGGCAGCAGCCCGTTGCTATCAACATTTAAATTGACTGAGATCTCACAGCATACGTTGTAGGAAAATACCTCTCTCTCTCTTCCCCTCTCTATTAAGGAAGATAAAGGAAAACAGAGCTAAAATATGTATTTCATTGAATACAGGCAAGTGGTGTACACATGACTTAAGATTTGAGTGGGAAGCCCTTTAAAGAACTTGTGCCAATAAATGACAAGGGTTGTTCACAAAACTAAAAGAATTCATGACACTTAAAAAGAAAAAAAGAAAACAATATACACAAATTAATCCCCAGAACCTTTTCAACAACAAAAATGATGAGAGCGCTCACACAATTGCAAATTGTAAAACAAATAGCAGCATGTTTGCCATTACACCAAAATAAAGGTGAATTTTAATCACTTCCTTTTCCTTCTTTTAATAACATATGGGCAAATTAATAAACCTTGCATTTTCTGCATGACTTCTTAGCTACTCTGAATTCCTTTCTTTATTATAAAATAAATTATAAAGAAATACACATCCTATTCTAGGCAAAGCTTTGAATTAACCCACTTTAAAAAAAAACACAGAGGAATTAACCTACTATAGGTGACATAGTAGTTTTTCCATAGTTATTGCCTAAAGGTTAATCTGGATATTTTAATGTTAATATTAATAATCTGAAGAAGGAAGGGGAAAACTAATTTAGATTAAGCATTCGCTGTGTGTCAGGCACCTTACTATTTTAACATGCACTACCTCTTGAACTCTTTCAGTTGCCCTCTAGACATTTGCTCTAGATACAGAAACTGGCTTGGGTGTTTCCAAACTACAGACTGAAATGGGTCTCAGGGATAAAAGTGTGATTAATGCTACTGAACAACTCAAAACACTGTTTTGTATACTTAATTATAGATATGGACATGGAAAAGTAAAATTGAACACTTTTTAATTTTACTTTTCCACATCTGACTTCAAAAAAACCAGCATTTAGATAAAACATCTTACTTTGCATTCTCAAGGTTAAATACATTTATAGCCTTATGAGCTTAAATTTGACATGCTCTGAACTCAAGATTATTAGATTAAATTTGATAATCCCCTGCCCCTGCTCACTCCTCAAAACTAGATAAATCACTTTAGTATCTGCTATTGCTGCCTAGGGTAGATGGGAGACCATTTTCAAAAGATTTGAAAAAATTATGCAGGAAGATAATTCTTTTCAAAGTGGTGGTTCTCAGCCTTGACTACATCTTTGAATTACTTGAGAAACTTAAAAAAAAAAAGAAGGCTGGGGGCTTCTATGATTCTACTATGCAGCTAAGGTTGGAAAACATTTAGTTTGTTTCCATCCACAAAGAGGGCATTATTCTTTTGCAGTTGCAAAAGAATGTAACTTCACATAGAGGAGAGAATGGCAGCCCACTCCAGTATTCTTGCTTGGAGAATCCCCATGGACAGAGGAGCCTGGAGGGCTACAGTCCATGGGGTCCAAAGTCAGACACGACAGACCAACTAAGCGCACATACACACACGCATGCACACACACAACTTCACATAAGATGAAGTTCAGGGCACTGGCTGAGTGTGAAGAATTAGGCACAGCACAAGTATGATAGCGGTTTATGTTATCAGCAAAGAGATAACTCGGATGGTAACAATCATCATCATCTTTGTGACAGATTTCTTAACGTCTGCAAAAACAGTGTAAGTCTTACTGGAAAGAAAGCTGACTTATTTCAGCAGGAAATAACCCTCTCTTCCTTGCT
The DNA here is from genome assembly GCF_019320065.1 of Cervus canadensis. Classification (NCBI taxonomy): domain Eukaryota; kingdom Metazoa; phylum Chordata; class Mammalia; order Artiodactyla; family Cervidae; genus Cervus; species Cervus canadensis. Next base: position 51,781,289 of record NC_057397.1, on the reverse strand, counting down.
GAGACTGGCTTCCCTGGTGGCTCAGCTGGTAAAGAATGCGCCTGCAATGCAGGAGACCTGGGTTCAATCCCTGGGTTGGGATGATCCCTTGGAGAAGGGAATGGCTACCCACTCCAGTATTCTGGCCTAGAGAATCCCATGGACTGCGTAGTCCATGGGGTCGCAAAGAGTTGGACACGACTCAGCAACTTTCACTTTCACTTTCCATGCTGAGTTGGAAGCTCAACTGACATTCACTTAGTCAGCTGGGACTGGAACCTATAATAAAACGGCTATATTTAAATTCACATTTCATTTGCAAGAGTCTCCATCAACTTGTAAATCAGATTATTAAATTCATGGTCATTATTTTTTAAAATCTGCATACTAGATAGTCTAGCAACAAATAATACAGCATTTCTACTTAACAGCAGGAAGACACTTTAGCCATAATCTCTGACAGCTCCTAGTCAGGACAGCATGTGTAAACTCATATGCTACAGAAGCATTCAGTTTGTACAACCTCAAAACAACTAACATATCACATTCAAAATAATTGAATTAAAATGCTTCTAGATCAAGAGTATTATTACTCAGTTACATTCTAAAACAAAGCCTGCAGGATAAAATTATGGAGTCTGTCATAAACTCTGGGTAGAAATTCACTGAAACTCAATCACTCAACTGCTATCTATTTGGCAATTGCAGGAATGACAATATGCCACTCTCATTAGCAGCTCCCTCCTGTCAACAGATCAGAGACACTCATGATGAAGAACACAGGAAGTTATTTTATTATGGCTTGATAAAAAGAAAGCTACCTTCTACCGAAATGACAACAAAGGTTAATATTTTCTTAAGACATTTGTAATTTCTTTGCAAGAATCATAAATCAGGCAGTGTAAATTCTTCACTTGGAATCTCAGAATTTTTTCAGGTTCCTTTACAACTGTAAAACTAGGCTTCTCTGGAAAAATCACCAACATTTTATAAAATGTGGTTAAGATAACCACACCTTCCTTAATACTTTTTGACAAATCTTTGGCCCAAAATATAACCCCCTAGCAAAACCAATATTCCTCCTTCATCACCACAAGCAAACTTACCTATCAGTAAGGAGAAATAATCAAAAGCACTGGCTCAGGCAAATGTAAAGAGCTCTGTGAGGCTTCAGTTCTGGAGCCAAGAGTGTTTAAATGAACCCAAGGGTTAGATGGCATGGCTGCCACCCTTTCTACGGAAACCAGAGGAATCTGCACTGGGGTGTAGGGCTTCCAGGCGCCTCCCTTTGTTCTAAGTAGAATGCTAATGCTAAAAGCGCAGTTTGCATTCCTGCTAGCTCTAGAAAACACTGATGCAGTCTGACAAAGCTTAAAATACCCTGATGGGGAAAAAAATAAGTCCCAGAGGTGGGACCTCCCTTGTGAACCAGTAAAACAAGCCACAAGGTGAATGTGTAAATTTGAACGGTTCAAAATTTGTGGTCACATTAATGCTCTCTCATCTCCTTTGAAAGATATATTAGAGGCATTGCGAAAAGAAAGTTTCCACTTCTTGTGAATGTCCATTAAGGAAGTCAAGGATATGTCTTTGAATTTTTTCCACCTCTTTCTTCTCCCTAGTGTACAGAATTTTCATTGGCAGATGAAAGCAGGAAGGCAAAAAGAGAAAGAAATTCCTTAGGGCAGTGAAATATAGATCAAGGCAGAGCACAATGGAATGAAATATGCAATGAAGTTAAGGACATAAAGAGGAAAAAACCTAACAATGTGACTTATTCATATGTTAGCCTATGTTTTAAAGTATAGGAGAAATTCAATTTCAAATCATTTTTAACGCTGATTTTCATTACACAGGAGATGATTTTTCATTATAAAGTAGATGATTACTATTTAATCTTAATTAAAAAAATAATCTAAAAATATCTCATATTATCTCATCACTATCTATACAGTTGCTGAAGTTTGTTTTCCTCAAACTTTATGATGAAGTTTTCTTTCCTCTTTATATGGGAAAATTATATAACAGATTACACAGTTCAATGAATGACTGGGTCCAAAGGCTTTAGAGCAGTGATCAACCCTTCATATCTTTAATTTATAAGTCTCTGTAGATATTTATTGATGAGCATATAAATAACATATCTGTCACTTCACCTAACACATAACTTCATCATTATTTCAGCAAGGAAAATCAGATAATCAGACTGCTTTTGCCTTTTCCAATGAGGGAAATAAATGTTTATGTATTGCCAGGACATGGAATGTTTTCAGCTCTACTGGGTTTCATTTATTTTTCATTTTAAAGTTTCTCAGCTGGATATCAGAAGGCAAATTTATGAATGGTAACAATTGTATGTGCTTAAAACAACCACTCTACCAAATCTATTTTCCTAGTACTCTTTTATGGAATGTGACCAATACTATGACTTTTTAATTGAGTTCAAAATTATTGATGAATTTTATGGACAAAATTCAGTATTGATCAGTGGTGACAGCTAAACAATAGATGATGGATTAAAAAGTTTTTTATCTTAAAAATGCAACATAAATAAAAGAAATATCAGATTGGGAAACTGTGAAAAAGTGACCTAGCAGATTTCTTAAAGAAACTTCTATAAATAAGTCTAATATGATTGCATAAAAAAGAACTGGTCTACACCCTCAGTTTGATATTGGTCTTGTTAGGGGAAAAAAATGTCACTTTGTCTGGAACATTTTTCCTCAAGACTTTGGCTGAAACTCATGCACAGCTACTTCACTCCAAAAAGAAGAGAGAACAAATCAACAGCCAGAAAATTATTATTGCTCTGTAGCTACCTGCCTGTAACTCACCCCCCCCCCCCAAATTCTCAACTGTGAGCCTAACTATTCTTTTTCAACTTTGTCACTTTTTTCTCTACTTCCATATAAACTCAAAGGACTCCTCTGGGTCTGGGCTTTTGTGCTCTTCACTATAAATAAACCTTCCTTTTGCAGCTATAAAGAGGGGAAAAAGTGATTTCTTTACTGCTAGCTAAAAAAGAAAGGTTGTGAAGGTAAGAAACCTTTCATAAACAGGTCAAGAGAAAGATTTCCCAAGAGCTAGAATCTGTATGATGACATGGAATTTACAAAGGTGCCAAAACGCTCAAAAATATGTTGGGGTTTTGGTAAAGTCATGGCTAAGAGTTCAGGCATAGTTCTGAGTTCGGATCCTGCATTACTGTTGCCTGGATTACTTAAAGTCATTTAACTTTCCTCATTTATAAAAAGAGAATTATAATAGTTGTAGTGAAGTGACACAGATAAACACTAAAAATGCCTCATATTTAAAATGATGTTAGCCATTAATTTTACTCTTGGTAATTTAGTGCACTGAGAAAAATAGACAAATGTATATCAATTTCTATAACTTGGTAACTAGAGCATGCATGCCTCCTCTAAAGAAAGTAACAGTAAATCAATGACATTTGAATGGTGCCACCAATTCTAGCCAGCTTTGCAGTTAATCATTCACTCATATTCTAATTCATTTAACAAAGTAGTGAAAATGGCAAGCAGATCCAGTCCCTCAATGAGCTTAAATTTTAATGATATATACTGCTTGTGTTATTTTACAAGTACGTGTAATAATTATTCAATTTTAGGTTTTTCAGGGTCAGAGGCATATATCCGAATTTTTTGTTGAAGGCAGAAGAAGAGGGTGACAGAGGATAAGAGGGTTGGATGGCATTAGCGATACAATGGACATGAACTTGGGCAAACTCCAGTAGATCGTGAGGGACAGGGAGGCCTGGTGTGTCCATGGGGTTGCAGAGAGTCAGACACGACTTGGGGACTGAACAACAACAATAACATTCACTGACTTAAACTGTAACTGATAATAAGTGTTCTCTATACCTACAATTCAAATACTGGCCCATTCAAATATTGGTCCGCTATTTGAAGATGTATGGCTGTCCTGTGGTTTAAAATTGTATGTGAGTGCATGCTCAGTTGCTTCAGTCACGTCCAACTCTTTGCAATCCTATGGACTGTAGCCTGCCAGGCTCCTCTGTCCATGGGATTCTCCAGGCAGGAGTACTGGAGTGGGTTGCCATGCCCTCCTCCAGGAGATCTTCCGGATCCAGGAATCGAACCCACATCTTCTGCATTGCAGGCGGATTCTTTACCCCCTGAGCCACCAGGGAAGCCCTTAAAATTATAGGGAGAATACCCAAAGTATTTATTGTAATAAAAGTCACAGAGACAAAACAACATTATGGGCTTATGAAAATCCAAGATTAAGAGTTTTTGAAAAACAAATAGAGATGGACGAAAGTCAAATATTATTGCTATAGGTGTACTTTAATGAGTAAAAGAAGTGTTGGAAAAAATGGCAAAAAGTCCCAAGCTGTACTTCAAATTAGTTAAAAACAAATATTTGCCAATTCAGCCTTCATTTTGCACACTACTCAAATACATAAACTTGTAAAGATGTGCAAATTTTCTTGCTATGCTGATTATAAAGTTGAACAATGGGTTCATTTCTAAGTCAATATTTTTATCCTTATAAGTCGTTAACTGGAAGAAATGTCAATTCTTTTTTTTCCCCTTTCTATCTCATCCTGTGGTGAGGCCCCTAAGGTACAGCCAGTTCAGCACCATGGACAAAGCGCCGAACGCACTCGGCCTTTTGAGAGGTACAGGAAACATCCCGCTTAGGCTGAAATGTAAGAAATAATTTAATGGGAGCAATCTTCCATTTTCACATGTTTTAAGGATCAAATGAATACCCTGCACAAATGTTCAGCTGGATAAAATAAAGTTTACACTTTCAAACCCCTTCTATCTTATGGAAAAACATAATGGCCCTTTTAAAGACATGCATCACTGTGATAAATGCATTTAGTGTCATTAGGTTTAATGGTTCCAACTCATTCAAACTATTATATCCTACCTTTTAAAGTTAATTTAATGCGTATTAATGGTGTGAAATTGATGAAATTATGAATTGAGTTTCCCTGGGCACAGGTTAAACCAAGAAAGACGGGAGAGGACAGGTTAATACTACCTTTCACCCCATTCTTCATTTGCTCTACGAAAGATGTCAGCTCTGCCCTTGGGAAGGAAATGCTCAGTGTTAGTAAGTTGAACTTAAATTGATTTTTATGGTTTTAAACTCAGGTAACTGACTGTGGTTGGGTTACCAAAGGTTTGAAGTTTTCTTCAGGGAATAAGAAAATACATGCACTTCTGAGAGTAAGTTCATATTTTATTCCATAGTTTCAGAGAATTAAATAACTTGTCACGCCCTTTCCTTCCTGTATTCATCTTACAGATTCAATTCAGAGGGTCACTCAGGATATTTAGTTTGTAATCTCTCCCTTACATCATCACCATGTATCAGACTTAAAATGGCTCAGTTTAAAATCTGAGCTAAATATTATGATAATACATACTATTATTATTATGTGAAAAATTGAAAAATCCAAGGTTATGCTCCCAGGCACACTTGATGCAGCAATACTTTCGTAGTATCAGGAAGTGTGCTAAATCACTTCAGTTGTCCGACTCGTTGTGACCCCATGGACTGTAGCCCACCAGGCTCTTCTGTTCATGGGATTTCGCCAGCAGGAATACTGGAGTAGGTTGCCATGTCCTTCTCCAAGTAACAGAAAGACTGGAATCTAATATTGAACTGTGACTTGCAAAAATATTAAGAATGAGAAAAATATTCTCTTTAATTATGTTGGAAGGGAGAAGAGACAGAAAAATGTACAGTCACTACTTGTTACAGTTCTTTTAATATTGGTGAATGATGGATAGCTATGAGAAGATGGAAGTTTATAGCTACTCTTTTGCTTTTCTGTCAAGTAAAATGATCTCCAAACTAAAAAGCACAGAATAAAATTTGGAAAGGATACTAAAACTCAAGCAAATTAATGCTACTAGCTTCTCATAAGGCATTTAGTTCATTTGACAAACTATGTCCTGGACATTATAATCTCACCTTTTACAAACAGGATTATAATATTTTTAGTGTCATTGAAGAATCTGGAGATGAAGAGAGATGCAAAGAGCATAAAAATCTAGAAATAAAATACATCGTTTTGATTTTCACAAATTAGAAGGAACAGTCTCTAAAACCAACATAAAATATTAGACAATATTCTGAAACAAATTAATAAAAAGATGGCTTCTGAGCACTTGAAAAAGCAAAGAATATTCAGAAATTAGCTTGGTCTCCAAAGAATAACTTAGCAAGCCTAGTCCTTTTTTTTTTTTTTTTTTTTTTACAAATATGGTTAAAATTAGTAAATCTGAGACATGGTCAGATGTTGCAAATAGAGAAGTTTACTTAGACCAGGCAATTAACACAAACAAGCCAAATGGCCCAGTATACTATCAAATGGAATGGCAAGGGGCACCGTGAATAGAGAAGGTTGTGCCCCAGCTGCCACTTCTCAGCTCTAAATGGTGTTATTTTCCCAGGGAAGTCAGAAATCTGGGATTTTTATGTGAATCATTGTGACTTTAAAAGATTTAACTGCAACTTTTTATTAATGAATACTCTCCTGGGTTGAAGGTGGCTCAGTGGTAAAGAATCCGCCTGCCAGTGCAGGAGACACAGGAGACTCAGGTTTGCTCCCTGGGTCAGAAGATTCCCTGGAGAAGGAGCTGGCAACCCACTCCAGTATTCTTGCCTGGAAAATTCCATGATCAGTAGAGCCTAGCGGGCTACAGCCCATGGGGTCGCAAAGAGTCAGGCATAACTGAGCATATACACACACATTCCTGATTTTAAAACAAAACAAAATACAATTGTAGAATGAATCTGACCCACTGGGTGCCAGCCTGGGACATGTGACCTTGGGTGAGGCATCTGACAAGGTTTCACATATCACTGCTGAGAATTTCTGGCTAGGTGACAGTGAGACATTACAATTAGATGAGTTCAAATTTTATCTCAATATAAGGAAAATCCCAACGAAGGCATGGGCAGCCCTTACACTAGAAGTACTCACTTTAACCACAATCTGGCAATTCAAAAGACCATATGGGGAAATAACCTGGAGCTGAATTTTGAAATTAATGTTACTATATTCTCAAAAATGTAAATACACTTATGTGTATATATACATGTCTTCTATCATTTACTCATTCATTTGAAAACATTTATTAGAAACATGCTATTGCCAAGTACTGTTTCAGGTGCTGGGAGTGCAAGAGGAACAAAAATCTTTGCTCTTATGGAGTTTACACACTGCATTTATCCTATTTGGACATTAAGTTATAGGGGCACTTTATAAATGCGTATTTTTGTGTGCTAAATGCATTCTGAAGTTTTGCTCAGCATTCAGCAGAGGACATGAAATTCTCAGTGAAAAACACATTACACTATGACACATGGGTGTTGTTAGCTAACAGTTTTAATTATTCTTTTAAATTTTCTTTTTAAAATGTTTATTGTGCACCTGCCATGCTGCTAGGGCAAAATACTGAACTAGATATGATATAGAGTCAATGAGTATAGGTTGGTATATGATCACACTCCACATAGATCAACATTTTGAATACTTATGCTGCCTTATCTTTGATCAACTTTCCACAAACTAAAGAAGTTAGAGATGAGGATGAAATCATTGGACACGTGGCAGCAGTTGTTCCAACATCAGTATAGAAGGAGAAACACCTCATCTTTGTTTTTAAATCCCATCACGCTGTGACAATCCCTAAGAAAGGCAATCCGAAAGAATGCTCAAACTACCGCACAATTGCACTCATCTCACACGCTAGTAAAGTAACGCTCAAAATTCTCCAAGCCAGGCTTCAGCAATACGTGAACCGTGAACTTCCAGATGTTCAAACTGGTTTTAGAAAAGGCAGAGGAACCAGACATCAAATTGCCAATATCCGCTGGATCATCGAAAAAGCAAGAGAGTTCCAGAAAAACATCTATTTCTGCTTTATTGACTACGCTAAAGACTTCGACTGTGTGGATCACAATAAACTGTGGAAAATTCTGAAAGAGATGGGAATACCAGAATACCTGACCTGTCTCTTGAGAAACCTCTATGCAGGTCAGGAAGCAACAGTTGGAACTGGACATGGAACAACAGACTGGTTCCAAATAGGAAAAGGAGTAGGTCAAGGCTGTATATTGTCACCCTGCTTATTTAACTTACATGCAGAGTACATAATGAGAAACGCTGGACTGGAAGAAGCACAAGCTGGAATCAAGATTGCTGGGAGAAATATCAATAACCTCAGATATGCAGATGACACCACCCTTATGGCAGAAAGTGAAGAGGAACTAAAAAGCCTCTTGATGAAAGTGAAAGAGGAGAGTGAAAAAGTTGGCTTACAACTCAACATTCAGAAAACTAAGATCATGGCATCTGGTCCCATCACCTCATGGGAAATAGATGTGGAGACATTGGAAACAGTGTCAGACTTTATTTTTGTGGGTTCCAAAATCACTGCAGATGGTGACTGCAGCCATGAAATTAAAAGACACTTACTTCTTGGAAGGAAAGTTGTGACCAACCTAGATAGCATATTAAAAAGCAGAGATATTACTTTGCCAGCAAAGGTCCATCTGGTCAAGGCTATGGTTTTTCCAGTGGTCATGAATGGATGTGAGAATTTGACTGTGAAGAAAGCTGAGCGCCGAAAAATTGATGCTTTTGAACTGTGGTGTTGGAGAAGACTCTTGAGAGTCCCTTGGACTGCAAGGAGATCCAACCAGTCCATCCTAAAGGAGATCAGTCCTGGGTGTTCATTGGAAGGACTGATGCTGAAGCTGAAACTCCAGTACTTTGGCCACCTGATTCGAAGAACTGACTCATTGGAAAAGACCCTGATGCTGGGAGGGATTGGGGGCAGGAGGAGAAGGGGACGACAGAGGATGAGATGGCTGGATGGCATCACTGACTTGATGGGCATGAGTTTGAGTAAAATCCGGGAGCTGGTGATGGACAGGGAGGCCTGGCGTGCTGCGATTAATGGGGTTGCAAAGAGTCGGACACGACTGAGCGAATGAACTGAACTAAACTGAGCGCTGTGGCAAACTAATTCTAAAATGAGGCGGCAAGCATGGTGAAGTCTAGTATAGACCTATGAATGAATCTATCCTAATAAAATTTCTGGCTTTTCTATCCATATTGGTGGAGGGGTAAGAAAAATGATTTTGAAAAATTGCCATGTATTCAAAATAATCCCATCTGATTTTGTAGGTAATAAAAATTTTAAAAAACAAAGGGTCAGAAATAACTGGGGGAGTTAGGATACGACTGACTTTATTTCTCCTTATGTTGATTCAGTCACAGTCGAAGAATCAATATTCCTTCCTCTCAAATCTGGAAGTTGTTGGCTGAAAGGTTCAGGAAGATTTTTTTCAGTTGTCCAAGAGATATGCTTATGTTTCTTGAGAAGCAAAGTTAAGAACAAGGCAATAGATCATTTTAATGTTTGAAGATAGATTATTTAAATAAAAAAATCACGGCCCTGAAGAATGCTTTTGTTAAAAGAAAATGCTTTCTTTTTTTTTTCTTTCCTGATGAGTGAACATTCTCACTGAAGTTTTATGATCACCAAAGTTCATTTTGGAGAAGGGCATGGCAACCCACTTCAGTACTCTTGCCTGGAAAATCCCATGAACAGAGGAGGCTGGCTGGCTAAAATCCATGGGGTTGGAAGGAGTCAGACACAACTGAAGTGACTTAGCACAAAGTTCATTTTAGAATTAGCAAAGGCACAATGAGTTAAAGTTCCTTAAAAGCATTTTTTTAGGAGTGCATTTTAATAATACTGTTAGGATTCTTCCACACTTAAGTACCTATCTTTTTTCATACCGTTTTTAAAAATTCACTTTGAGTACGCCAAGGTTTTCTCATCCATGGGTTGTTTTCAAAGAGAGCTCTATAGCAAACCAAAGGCCACACAGTTTAAGCAAAATGAGTTAACATGATCTGAAAAGAGAGACAGAAAAATCCCACATACTGATGACTTGGTGATTAAGCCTGGGAGACAACTTGAATAATTATTATCATAAATTATAGAAATAAAAACCAAATATAGCTTCTAACTGCTATATTCTTGCTGAGATGCTCCACTCTGGTAAAGACTTGAAGTTATTTTAGGAATATTTTATAATTTAAAAAGCTTAATGAAAATTGTCTTTTTCTAGAAGGAATGAGAGGCCATTTCTCAAATGGATGTGGGGCGACCTAGTTCTCTCACCCTCTGCAGCACCGATCATGAGCTGTTCTGCAGAGCTGGGCTTGCCTCCCTCATCACTCCCTGGAACACTTCTCAAAGCCTTAACATTACACAGCATTCCCAGGGTGGTGGTGATTTAGGTGGATAAGTCTCTTTAAAGTTATATTTCTAAATAAAATAAAATAAAGTTATATTTCTATTTTTACATATTTTGGGACATGTTACATAACACCTCAACCTGATGTTACATGGATATTATTCCTTAGATGAAGGTTCAGGTGACAAAAAAAGAAGTGTTTCAATTTAAATGATAGTATTAAGAGAATTACAATTTGTATTTTAGAAATAATAAACATTGTGAAGGACACCAGAGTAACTGAAATTCTGGAAATACTGCCTTCTCCCATGGAGAAACAGGCTTTGGAATTTGATGTACTTACAAAATGACTTTTTAAAAATGCTTTTATTTTGAAATAATGATAGATTCATGGGATGTTGTAAAGATGGTACAGAGAATTCCTATATGCCTTTTGTCCAGTTTCCCCCAGTGAGTCTATATTACACAGTACAGTACAATATCAAAAGTAGGAGACTGAGTTAGTGCAATGTGTGTTCACAGCTCTATGACACTTTATCCTATATATATATGGGATAAAGAGTCATATATATAGGCTTCCCTGGTGACTCAGACAAAAAAGAATCTGCTTGCAATGCAGGAGACCCAGGTTTGATCCCAGGGTTGGGAAGATTCCCCCAGAGAAGGGAATGGCTACTGACTCCAGTATTCTTGTCTGAAGAATTCCATGGGCAGAGGAGCTTGGTGTGTCCCAAAGAGTTGGACATGTCTGAGTGACTAACACTTTCACTTTCATGTATATATGTATGTATATATGTATGTACATATATATATATATACACCATACACACACACACACACATATATAATCATGGTTCTATAACCATCATCACAATCAAGATACATAACCTTTCCATCATGACAAAGATTTCCTTCATGCTACCTAGTTATAGTCACAGACCCTTTCACCCCCATCTCTAAGCACTGCCCATCAGGCCAATTGTAAGATTACTCTTTTAAGTTTATCTCTTACACACTTTTACTAAAATGTGAGAAAACCACAGGACTGGGTGTTAGGAGATGGCTGGTTCTAAGTTTGCCATTGACTAATTCATATTCTTGGACTACTTACTTACTCTCTGCCAGACTCAGCAGCTCATCTATAAAAGTGAAGATCTGAACTATTTTTTAGGACACCAGCATTTAAGTACCCATATAATTACTTGGACTCAATTATAATACCATTTTAAAGACTACTGCATGCAAATCAAGTTAATAAAATTTGATTTAAATATGTGGAGATCAACAAGGATTGAACGGTGTGTTATAAATGTATTTTGCATTAAAATAGTGTCATTGTCACATAAATTAGGAAACCAAATGTTGCATTATGATAATACACTGCTGCTCTAAAGTCTGAAGCAAGTAAAAAACACAATTTCCCCCATCTCTCAAGGGGACAAATGTTGCTGCTTTCCCAAAAGCACAAGTGGAGAAAACTTGGCACTGTGATGACCTGACTTCCTTTGCCTCTAAAACATCTTTTGAAGAAGAAGAAGCAAACATCTCTAATATATGCCCAGCCAAGTGCTGCAGCAGAAACTTAAAGCTGAAAATTTTGAACTGCGGGGTTCAAATTTGGCTCTTTTCTGAGAAGCAGGACTCAGGACCCTGAAACTGCTCTTTGCTTCTGCTGCTCAGGGTCTGGGGTCAGAACCATAGAATCTTCCAGGAACCTAGCAGTGGACTTTCCCCTTTCCCTGATGTCACTACTTGCTCAACACTGGAGAACCAGAGAAAGACAATAGGAAAGCAGTTTACACTAAGTGGCTTCTTCCACTTAAAGCTTTAAAAATCTTCTCCCACGCACCAATTCAACCTTCCAGCTCTCTACAATTCACTCCTATTTTAAATTCACCCAGCAAGAAGATGCCATCCAGTATGAGGATGTTTTTGAGCTCATCAACTGAGCCCTTCTAACACACTGATGAAAAATGTCCTCCCTTCTCACCAAATAATCTGGTGAAAAATCCCTAAGGGAGGAGAAACTTGACAAGTGTGCTCTGGGGACTCTGCACCCATCCGTGCCGCTGGAGAGATCGCCTGAGGCTTTCTTTCCGGATACCATCAATTCTTTACTGAACCTTCTTTATCAAAAGGCACCCTTTCCAAGACCCACTTCCGCCAACAATTACTAAAGGAACCCCCTCCCCGCCCCCCCAACCGACGGCCTGGTCAGCCTCTCCTGTTTCAACAAGAAGTCCAGCTCAATCATCTCAAAAACCAATCAAACAGGGACACTGTCCCAGCTGCCTTCCTCTGCCGAAAGTCTGCATTTTCCACCACCTTCTCTGCGGGTGCCGGAGCACCCTGGATACCACCCCCGCCCCGCCCCCACCACTGGAAGGGGCGGCGCCCGGGGCCCGAGCATCCATCTCCGCCCTCTCTGGACCACGAGCATCCGTCGCCCTCCGGCGCCGGTGGGCACTGCCCGGAGAGCCCTCACAGATGTCCGTTCTTACCCTTTCTCTCCCAGAAAGGCCCCATCGCGCCGTCCAGGAGGAGGCATCCGCACGCGCCCGGGAGGCCGGGGCGCGGCTGGCCCGGCGTCGGGTGCGGACGGCACCCGGCGCCTCCGCGGGTGTGCGCTCGGGCTCTGGGAGCCGGGCACTGCCCGCTCCGCCCGCGCCTGCCCGGGCCGGACACGTGGTGCCTTCGCCGCCCGCGCGCTGGGATCCTGGCGGCGGCCCCTCGGCCTCTGCAGCCGCCGGGCCGCGAACCGCGTGGGGAGAAGGGCGGGGACCAGCGGGCCGGGGACCAGTAGGCGGGGCGCGGCAGCTGGCTCCTGCTCCGGCGACGGCCGACCCGCAGGCTCGGGCTCGGTCGCCCAGGCCCCCAGCCGCCTTCGCCGCGGGCTCGTTTCCCGAAGCCGCTGGGGCGGTGCAGTGCGGAGGCTGCGGCTTCTTGCCGGCGGAGGGAGGCCGGGCCAAGGGCGGGAAGGTGTGCGCTGCGCGACCTCCTTCTCGCGCGCGTGCGGATGCCCGGGGTCACTGAGGCTGGAGTCCGCCTCGCGCTCTTCACTCACCGGGTGAAGCAATATCCGGTCCCCGCGCGGGAGATGCAAACCCTTGAACCCCGCGGCGTGGCCCTGAGGTGCCCTTGAGGACGGCCTCTACCGGGGAAAATTTCCTCTCGCGACCGCAGCCTGTGTGAAGCAGCTAAGGAAACACTGCCCAAAATTCAGGGCCAAGACTTACCTGCAGCCTCTCCTCGACCTTGGGCGCCTCGTCTAAACAAGGTGTCAGTGTCCGAATTTCCTGACCCCGAGGATAAACGTGGTCAATCACTTTCTACCTCTCAGGAGATAATAGCGATTGGGTTTTAAAAGCCAAGTAAAATACCCCAGCGGCAGCAGTGCAATAGAGAGAAAATTCGCACTGATTTTAGGTAAGGCGGAAGGAAACGTCGGCACAGGGAAGAAAGCCCTTCCAATTCGTGGGTTGGTCCAAATGCAAAACTAATCCATCAGCCCCACTACCTGCTTTCCTGGGAAGGTGGGACTTGGCAGCGACTGGTGGGAAGGTGTTCTTCCCTCCGACGTTCCAAGAGCCCCGTGCAGCCCCATCAAGAGCGTTCAGCTCTACTAAAGATCTTCACCATGGAACTGGTTACATCTTTCTGAGGCGGAGGCAGATGGGCCCCCAGGGTAAAGTGATTGGAGATTCATTCCTTGGGGATCCAAAGAATACAATAAATACCTTTAGATCAACATCAAAGCACAAACCCCTGAACTCACACTTCCCTGGACATGTTGCAAGAATGCAGTGTAATTATAGAAAGTGTTGTAGAATTCATTTTAGAAGAAACCTCCTGGAGGTTTATAGACTCGTGGAGATGGAAAGGACTTGAAAAGATCGCCTACTCCAGCCTTTGAGATGTGTTAGTCATGCTTCCTCAGTTCTTGGGTTTAAAAAAAAAAAGTCTTTCTCCCTGACCTACTTGTTTCTTCCTAGATTCTAGATTTAAATAGAGACCAGTGCGGGCATCCAGGCAGGTGCGAAACTAAAGAAAATTCTTGTTTGGTTTCTCTAGACTTAAGAGTAATGTTAAATAACCAGCTCACAAGTTGGGAAGTTTCAAATGATGCACAGAAGCCACATGGTCCTTTCAGGAACCCAGAATTAAAGGAAAGCAAATTCAGTTAAAGTGATTGCAAAGAAATGCCAGCTTTTCTTTTATGGAGATAAACTGTAATTGTCTTGTGCTAAGAATATTTGAAGTTCAGTTCTTCACTGCCTTAAATATATAGGGCTAGAACTTGATTATAATTTATTTATTCATTGAGCAGCATTTACTCAGTACCACATTCCAGACTTAATTTGTTTTTCCTTTTCCTCTTTCCATTTCCTTAAGGCATGTTTGTTAAAGTTTGATTAGGTTGCTGTTACTCCTCTAAGTTACCTGAACGGGGAGGAACTCACTTTTGCTGTGTATATTATGTGCCAGACACCAGTTTATGTCATCTAATATAATTGCTACATTTTCCTTAAGCTGTCATTCTTTACTGGTGAAGAAAAGAAAGTCCATGACTTGTTTACGATAACAGCACTAGTAAATGGTGGAGTGTGAATTTGGACCCAAGTATTTCTGGTTATTCTGTGTTCCTATTCACTGCTGGGACTTTCTGGAGGCAATGCCTTTATTCAAAGAAATAGTCAAATAGGAGAAATATTAGATGCTATGGCAAGGTAGACAGGGAGTGGATCTGCTCAACTTTTGTCACTCAACTCAAACATACCAGTAACTTTGTCTTCTCTTATAGAAAGCCTAATCAAAATCCTTGGGAAGATTGGAAACCTGTGTTAGATTCCCTCAAGCCACATACATGCTGATGAATATTTATTTAAAATATTTTGAAGAAAAATAATTGATTATAATTCCTAGGTCTACAGTGTGACTATAGAATGTTTAAAGTCTTAGCCAAGCCAGCAACTTTTATTCACAACAGATTGATTTAGTGAGAGGAGATGCATGGTGAGTTTGAACAACATGTATACCATCTCCAAACCTGTACTTCTTCACTGGTTAAACATAAGTAGTAAGTATAGCTCCAGAAGTCTGAGGTGTCAAAGGAAATATTGGAAACAAAAGTGCTTTGAGAACTATGACTACGTATAGTCTTATTTATGACAGCAAGAAGGAGCTAAGTGGAAATCAATAGTGAATTGAGTGGAAGAGGATTAGTTTATAATTCATGTAAGCTTGAATCACAGTTATGAAGTTTTAGCATAAATGGAAATGTGCAGGTTATTTAATATCCTTCATCTTATAAATGAAGAACCAAATGCCCAGGGGATGTAAGTAGTCTACAACCACATCACATTCTTCAGAATATTGTTGAAAATTCTAAAATAAGAATCTGATACCATAGGACGAGTCAGGATCAGTGACTAACTTTTCTTTGAGTACCTATTGTATATCAGGCACTGTTTTAGGTGCTAGAAGTGTGGTGGTGAACGAAATAGTTTTCATTTCTACTGTGCAAAATCTGATATTCTAATGGGGTCAGGGGCTTACTGGGTAGCTTAGCTGGTAAAGAATCCTCCTGCGATGCAGGAGACCCTGATTCGATTCCTAGGTCGGGAAAAGCCCCTGAAGAAGGGATAGGCTACCCACTTCAGTATTCTTGGGCTTCCCTGGTGGCTCAGACTGAATTCTCCTGCAATGAGGGAGACCTGGATTCACTCCCTGGGTTGGGAAGATCCCCTGGAGGAGGGCATGGCAACCCACTCCAGTATTCTTGCCTGGAGAATCCCATGGACAGAGGAGCCTGCTGGGTTACAGTCCGTGGAGTCCCAAAGAGTGGTACTGAGTGACTAAGCACAGCACAGCAAATGGGGTCAGATAAAGAGATGTATAAACAAACAAATCAGTCAGGTGCTAATTGTTTTAGAGAAGTTAAAATAGGCAATGTGGTGAGGATGGCAAGGATTTTGATCTGAATAACTGAGTGAATAGGGGTATGATTTTCTTTGATAGGTCAAGATGTGATTGTGATGGTTGGGATGAGAATGGAAAGAAATGGTTAGGTCCTGTTTTGGTCATGTGAAATGTTAAATAATAATCAGGCATCTAAATGGTGCTATGGAGTGGAAGTCTGAAGGTTAGAGGTTGGAGGTAAACATTTGAGAGTTTTCATCACATAGACAGCTTCCAAGCCACGGAGTTTTTTTGTTTTTTGTTTTTTTTTTGTAAAAAAATGGATAATTTGTTCTTAAATGTAAAGGGTTTTCTTTAGTCAGGTTGCTGTGTGAGGAGAGTGGTTCCAACATGTCTTAGCTTATCCCCACAAACTAAAGCCATCTGAAGACGCTCAGCCATAGGCCAGCAAACCATCACCATAGCAACAGTGTCTTGTCAAAGGGGATAGGGACTCTCTTCTCATTTTGAGGCTTCAGTCCTGTCTGCCAGTTTAATGTGAAGGTCCTCATGACCACACTGTTATTCCTTTTGCTGTGTGCTGTGCTAAGTCACTTCTAATCGTATCCGACTTTTTGGGACCCTACGGACTGTAACCCAGCAGGCTCCTCTGTCCGTGGGATTCTCCAGGCAAGAATAATGGAATGGGTTGCCGTGCCCGCCTCCAGGGGATCTTTCCAACCCAGGGAGTAAACCCAAGTCTCCCTCATTGCAGGAGGATTCTTCACAGTCTGAGCAACCAGGGAAGCCCAAGAATATTGGAGTGGGTAGCCTATCCCTTCTCTAGGGGATCTTCTGAACCCACATCTCTTACATCTCCTGCATTGGCAGGCGGGTTCTTTACCGCTAGAGCCACCTGAAAATGACAGTGAAAGTCACTCAGTCGTGTCCAACTCTTCGCCACCCCAGGAACTTATACAGTCCTTGGAATTCTCCAGGCCAGATACTGGCGTGGGTAGCATTTCCCTTCGTCAGGGGAACTTCCCAACCCAGAGATCGAATGTTATTACTTTTATTAAGGCCCAAATGTGTGCCTCAAATCCATTCAATAACCTTTGCAGTGAGAAGGGCCTAGTGGCCTCTTTGCAGAAATGGGTTTTCATTAATGCATGATGTGTCCAAATACCCCCAACTTCCCAGTTGAACTTAGATTTGACAGTGGCTTCATAATTCTATATTTTAGTTGTGTAAAGCCATCATTCAATTTAGATTTTCTTATCAAAATTATCTTGGGAGCCTATTTTTGTGTATCCTTTAATTTTTGTGTTTTGGAAAATTTATTTTTTATTGCTTTCACAATAATCTTTACTTAGGTACTCTGGGAGCAATTACTATATCTTTCCCAAAGGAATTTGTTCTTAGATAAAAAATTCTTTTAATTTAGATGAAGAAATAGTGAGGCCAGGGATTACTGACTTCAGATACTCAAAGTGAAGTCTGTGTGTGCCCTAAAAACTCTTATTGCCCCCAAATACCAAATGTTTTAATGTTCTACCTTTGGAGAATAATTTGTTAGTCCAATGCTGGATTTTCTTTGTAATTTTTTTTTATTTTATTCTTTCTTTTTTATTTTATTCTTTACAGTAAAAATATACAAGCATATTATAGAAAAGTTAAAAATAAAGAAAATCACCAAGGAGAAAAAAAAATCATTTGTAATCTCTCACTCAAAGATAAATAACATTCGTGTGTATATTCATCTTATGTAACTTTTAAAATAAAATAAAACTACTGAATATACTGTCTTCTTAAATAGTACCTTTTTCTGATCACAAATATATTACAGAAAATTTAGAAAATACGTAAGTGCAAAAAAAAAAAAAAAACCCAGAAAAATTAAAATTACTTGTATCCCATTCTCTGAGGTGACTATTATTATAAAATTTACTACATTTTTAATGAACATCTGTATTATATATGTTTACATCTGTATGTTACATGGTTTGTGGCTTTTTTTTTTTTTTTGACCTTATCACGAGACATGTGGGATCTTAGTTCTCTGATGAGATAAAGGATCAGACTCAATGTCCCCTGCAGTGGGAACGCAGAATCTTAGCCACGGGAAGCCACCAGTCCAGTGAAGTTGCTCAGTCGTGTCCGACTCTTTGCCATCCCATGGACTGTAGCCTACCAGTCTCCTCTACCCATGGAATTTTCCAGGCTAGAGTATTGGAGTGGTTGCCATTTCCACGGAAGTCCCTAATTATGCAATTTTTGTTAAAGCTTTGCAATTTGATTTTTCCACAGAACTTCATTTTGAAAGGTTACTGCTGCAAGCCATGTGTTACGCTGGGAGTTGTGATCTCTGGAGGAGAGAATTTCGATCTGGGGTCAAAGATGAGGCTTGAGTACTTGGAGCTTTTGGTGTAGCAAAGCTTTATTAAAGTATAACAGAGATAGGGAAAGCTTCTGACACCACAAGGGGACAGTAAAATGCCCTCTTGCTAGTTTTTAGCAAGGCATTTTATGTCAATTGTGCGTGCGTGCTAACATTGCTTCAGTCGTGTCTGACTCTTTGCGACCCCATGGACTGTAGCCCAGCGGGCTCCTCTGTCCTTGGGATTCTCCAGGCAAGAATACTGGAGTGGGTCGCCATGCCCTCCTCCAGGGGATCTTCCTGACCCGGGGATCAAACCTGTGTCTCCTGTAGCTCCTGCATTGCAGGCAGATCCTTTGTGTCTGTTAGCAAGCTGCTAATCAGATAAGAGAGGCACCTCAAGGCTGAGGGAGTTTCACCAGGCCCCTCTCCCACAATATGCATTTTTGAGATAGAATGGCACAAGATATGTCATCCCCAAACATGAAACAATTGGCATGAATGCTGGTTTGTTGAGCCATTATCAGCCCAAGGTTTGAGAAGAGGGAAAAAAGGCTAGTCTTAGGCAGAACCGGTTTAGCCAACAGAGAAGGGGAAAAAAGTGTCTTCCACTTGCAGTTTATTTCCTCCTGCCACTTGGGGACCTCTGGCTGTCCTACCTGTTACCCTCTCATTATGTGATTTTATCTATTATTGATTATTCTGCTACACAATCATTTTAACAGCTTTGTGGCATTACATCATATGGCTGCAATATGCAGTTGTCTGCTAGGATGTAAGTATTTATGTGCAGTGCATGGTTTCATGCAAAAGACCTTTTTAATTTTACATGAAATTAAAATGATTATCTTTTAAAATTTTATGCAAAGTAAATCAATAAGATAGGGCTATCAAGGTCATTGTTAAAGGAAAAATAAGTAGGAAAATAACAAGTTTTTAAGATATAGGTGTGAAAGGATTAGAGCAGTTCCCAAGATTGTTGATTATGCATATGTGAGCGTAAGAGTGTGATCAAGGCATTATATTTAAAGATTATTCGAGAAGTATTGAAAAATGTGAAAGCACTGTGTATTTTGTACCATATGGTTTTACACACATATTTATAGATACATATTAGAACAGACACAGGTATAGATATAGACCATCATCACCAAATTTTTAAGGTTTATGGAGTTCATATTTTCAGTGTACAGACTATTTCAAACTGGCACTGATCATAGAGGCCTGAATGGAAGAACACCCTAGGTATTCATTTTTTTGGAGACTAGCAGACTGGAAACCAGCAAGCCAGGGTCCTGCATTTTACACAATAGTATGATTCTTTGAGAGGGTTAATGATGCCTTTTTCATGGTGAAGCTCATGGAGCAGTCCCACCTGCCACAGAGATATTTTGGGACTTGTTAAAACTTTGGGTTTCTGGAGCCTATCCTAAATCAAATAACTCAAATTCTCAGGTGTAACACACTGCCCAGGTGATGTGTATGGAAGTCAAAGTAGTATTAGAATGACTGGGAATTAAGCGAATGAAGAAAAAAAAAATGCCTTTGAGCATTAGGGATTTTTTTTTTTTTCTTATTTATGTCTCTGGCACCTAGAACAGTGCCCATGGGAGGTGATAGTTATATGTTTATTACATTGACTGTAAGGTAAGAGAGAGAAGGCGAGGTTCAGAAGAAGGGAAATTGGCACCTTACAGGAACAGATCACCTTTAATGAGGCGAGAAGGGGACTCAGTCAGATTAGAGAGCTGCTGTGCTTATCCAAGAAAAGAGTAAGTATATATAGGCATGTATGTGGAAAGTTACTGTCTTGAGGGGGGCTGTTCTTTTCCAAGGTTGTTCGGAGTAGTTATCTCTTAAATGGCTGGGGCAAGGAATTTTGGAGATAGACCAGAGGCTGGACCAGCTGGGAATTGGGCATAATCAACCTTAATGTCCATTTTTTCTTCGGGTGAGAAAGTTCTTTGTTTTGCATAGAATGGTGGGGAGGACCTGGAGGGGAGTTTTAACTCCAGGCTATTTTGAGCCACGTAACTTTCCTTCACTGACCATTTAAACAAACACTTGTAATAAGTTCTTGCCTTATACTATAATGTGTTTCTCCAAACCATCTTTTGACAACATTTCAAATAAATTTTCATAATCTCTGTGATCATGACTTGCATACAGTAGGAACTTGATGAATGTTGATTACATGAATGAGTAAAATAATGTGTAGTTACACCTAATCATTCTTAACTTCAGAATAGTGGGTACCACCAATAACCTAGTATGGTGCCCTTTGTCCCTGAAAGTATCAAAACTGGGAGTCAAACTCCCTGCATTTAATATATGTCGAAATTTCCACATGTCCATGAGTGAACCACTGCTTAACCCTACTGACTTCAGCTTTGAAATCTATAAAGTAAAGGAAGTTGTGAGATTCAGTGAGATAAGATCCATGAAGTTACTTCAGAATCAATTAAGTACTTTGCAAATGTAAGTTATCATTCTTATCTTCTCCATCAAGGTTGTGCCCAACAAGAACTTTTCCACCTGCCTCAGTTCTTGGGAGAGCAAGCCGCTGCTCATTTCCCTGTGGCAAGCTTGAGGAAGATTGCATTTTAACAAATTTATGAATGTTTGAAATTCTTTTTTTATGATGTTATTTGTTTGTTTTTTGGGTGTGCTGGGTCTTTACTGCTGTGCAAGATTTTCTCTGCTTGTAGCGAGTGGAGGCTACTCTCTAGCTGTGGTGCTCAGGTTACTCTGTGAAGGCTTCTCTTGTTGTGGAGCATGGGTTCTCGGACACACGGGCTTCAGTGGTTGTGCCACGTGGCTCCCAGGATCTAGAACACGGCTCAATTGTGGTGCACGGGCTTGGTTGCTCCGAGGCATGTGGGATCTTCCTGGACCAGGGATCGAACCTGTGTCTCCTACAGGCGGATTCTTTACCACTGAGCCACCAGGGAAGCTCCTGTTTGAAAATTTTAAGGGACAGGGATGGCAAATAAGTTGACCCATGTTCACATTTCACCTCTGGTATCCAGGGTCAACATTGCTAAAGGATTATTGTTCTCTAGTTCTTATGTGCTCAAAGATGACCTCACAAGTTTCTTAGCACAGTGCCACAGCAGCCCTTCAGTAGAACCTGTTCGCCCTCTCTGATATAGGATAAATCTATATAAAAATTTGTACTATTAGATTTGAATATGAACATATTTTTTAAAGATATGAGATTATCTTGTATAAGAGAAGGATGTAGACCTATATACATTGTATATTATGTGTATATAATATATATATAGATGTATGTATCATGTGTGAGATAATACTGAGTATAACATAGGCGTGTGAGTGAGTGTGTGTGTGTGTGTGTGTGTGTGTGTGTAAAATAAAGAGAGACCAAGAGGCTATTAAGGTCATGTTTTTAGGTTAGGCCTTGAAAAATCACAATAAAATCTTCTGAAAGGAATCAAAAGAAGACTAAAAATTTTATGTAGGTCTCTCAAGTCTCAGCAAATGTTATAACTAAAGTTTCAGTCTCAGTAGCTAAACCAGAGTTTCTGTTTTATTATTGGGGAGACCCTAGCTGGAATCTTACCTCTTTGGAACAGGACACGAGTCTGAAAGACTTGGATAATTGAGCTTTGTAGTGAGCTGGATGTAGTGATTAAATGAGATCTTAATTTAGCTCCCTTATGGTGGAAATACCATCAGTCTTTTGGAATGCTGTCTCAACCATATCCCTTAGTATCTTACTTGAATATTTCATGTCCTAAGTGATTTCTTCCCTTCAAAACAAAAAACGAAAAACTGGTCCACTATTAATTTGCTAACTGGTGTTAGATGTTAGATATGCAGAATCCCTGATCTCCCAAACTTCAGATAAGTGTTTCTCCAAGGTGCTCGCGTAGGACACTTCATTTCCACTATGAAAGTACTTACCGCATTGTGTTATCATTGCCTGTATCTCCAACTGAAGTGCAGACTCCCGTGGGACAAGGCTGATTCAGGATAACATCTCTGTTGATTAAACCAGAGGTTGTCAAACTTTTTCTACTTTGGATCAGATTGTAAAACACTAGGATATGAGGATCATACAGTTTCTGTTTCAACTGCTCAACTTGCTGATGGAGTGTGAAAGCAGCTGATTGGGTATGACTGTGTTCATGGAAACAGGAGATGGGTTGAAATTTGCCCACTGTTGTTTGGCATGTGGTCAGTGCTCAACAGATTGTTATTAGTAGTAGTAGTGGTATATTAATTTAGTTGAATTAATAAATGAAAATTAATGAAATATGATATCTGCTGTCATGGATCTTACATTCTAGCAGGAACTAGAACAATTACAATATAGTGTGAAAAGTCCCACATATTATGGAAGCCCAGAGATTTGGTATCCTATGAAACTGGAGGAGGGGATTAGAAAAGTCTTCCTGAAAGGGATAGATATGAAATTCCATTTTGAAGGAAAAAAAGTAGAAGTAATATGCAGAAGATGAGGGAGAGTAAGGGTGTTCTTGGCTAAAGGAATAGCACTGTGCAGAGGCCGAGAGGCATGGAAATCTATCACACATTTGGAGACCTGCAGGTAGTTCCTTATGGGAATTTTACCTCTGGAAGATGGTGTTGCAATTTAGTTCCTCCACCTGCACTCTAACCTCCTTGTCTTATTATTCTTTGGGACCAGCTCCATCCTTTTTTCTTTATTCTCTCTCCTACTGGTTCTTTCATCTTAGTAGATAAACATGCTCGAGAATTTTCTATATTTAAAACTACTGTTTCCGTTTCTACTGTCACTGCTACCACAACCATCACCGTCTTAACTAAAACCACCATCCCCACATCCATCATCACTTACACCACCACCACCACTGCCTCAGCATCTTTCTACATCACCACCTTTGCTGCCTCTGCCACCTCCACCATTTTCATCATCTCCAAGACCACACGACTGCTACCCTCTACCCTTTTCACATCTACCATCTTCACCATCACCTCTGCCACCTCCTAATCACCTCTGCTTATCTTCACCACCATTGCCGTATCCACAGTGAAAGCTTCCTTTAGTCCTCTGTCCTTTTAAATCAGTCATGTCATCTTTCTGTTTCATAGACAACCTTCTTTTTCATGATGAAATGCCATTTTAAAAATTATACACTTATTTATTTATATGTATTATTTTTGGCTGCACTGGGTCTTTATTGCTCTGTGCGGGCTCTCTTTAGTTGTGGTGAGAAGGGGCTACTCTTCATTGTGGTGCACGGGCATCTCATTGTGGTGGCTTCTCTTGTTGTGGAGCATGGGCTCTAGGTTTCAGGACTGGTGGGCTCTAAAGCACCAGCTCAGTAGTTGAGGCACACAGGCTCAGCTGCTTCTTAGCAAGTGGAATCCCGCCAGACCAGGGATCGAACCCATGTCCCCCATATCGGCAGGCAGGCTCCCAACCACTGGACCACCAGGGAAGTCCCCACAGACAAACTTCTTGAAAGAAGATTATGTACTTGCTTTTTCCTGTCTCTCTCATTTGCTGTTCAGTCAACTAGAATCTGATTTCTATTCTCATCGCTCCATTGAAATTATTTGAAATAAGGTCACTATTTACCATGATCATTATATTGCCACATTCAGTGGACCCTTTGACACTTAACATATTTGATCTCTCAGTATCAAGTGGGCTTTGTATGGGCTTTGTAACACTAAAATTTCTGGTTGCCTCCTAATTTTCCTCTTTTCAGCCTTCTCTAAGACTCCTTGTCAGCCCTGTCAGTTATCTCTCAATGTGGGAGTTTTCCTTGGATATCTGCTGATCTCACAATCTTTAGTCAACTGTGTACGTAATCTCTCATACTCAGTTCCTACATCCAGTAAGAACAAGACAGTTTGCCATAAGTGAGCAGGAAGACTTGGGAAAGAGGTGAATGTTTAGCATAGAAAAAGAGTGGACTAAGAAATGCTGGTCAGGGCATGGAGCCCAGCCGAAGCTGCAGGTCTTAAATTTGTGGTGTCTTCAAACCACGCAGTTGTAGATTTTTTCCTCCAGCATCCTAAGAATAAGAGAGAAAAACATTGATTAGTGAATGTGTGGCTAAAAAAGAGGGTAAAATTCCTAAATAATTTCCTTATAGTCTTAACTGGGACTGTTCCCTCAACTGACATATCCTAAGATAGTTGAAAAGGTATGCTTGTCAAAAAACACTGACCTCTAACCATTTTGTTGTTAAATCAACACATTCTTCTTGTCTGATATAATAATTCTTTATTCTCCCCATCCTTCATTTTCAAAGATGTTGTAAAATCTGTATTTATTTTTAAAAATTAATGCCAATTAATTTTTAGAGGCCTAAGTCTAGAGGCCTAAGTGCGATATCTGTAGACTTTCTTAAGATGACTTTGCAACACCAAATCCTGAAGCGACGAAATAAATTTGATGTATGCGTTGCAGCTGTATCTGACTCCCCCGAAAAGAGGCTCCTTTATATTTTCAGGACTGGGTCTAAACTAGTTTATTTTTAACTAGAATTCCTGTTTGACCACACACGGATAATTGCACGACTGAATTCATATGTTATTTGGTTTTCCATTTCATTTTATCTGCTGCAAGATCCTTGGATATTATACTTAAAATGACAAAGTCAGAGAAAATTCTATTTTGGAGAAAATCCAAACATTTTAACATGGCCTTTCATTAGTGGTCCCCTGTCTATCTCTGCAGCCTCAATTTTCCGTTCCTCCTAACCTCACAGCATATGTTGCAGCCACACTGAATTACTTCCAAGTCCTCAAACATGCCTCACCCTCCTTGCCGTCTTGTTCTTGAACATGCTGTTCATTCACAGTGGGTTATATAACTAATGCCTGTGAGTTCTTCAAAGCTTCACACTGGGACGTCCTCCCCGACACTCTAATATTAACTGTGTCATAGGACTGAATATGTCACATAATTCCATCTTCGTTGCTCCTGCTAGATAGTAAGATCCTTGAATACTGTATTTTTAAAAATTATATTTATTCATTTTTGGCCATGCTGGGTCTTCATTGCGGCTTGTCGGCTCCGGTCTAATCGATGTGCTCCACCTTCTCAGTGCAGTGGCTTCTCTTGTTTCCGAGCACAGGCTCCAGGGCGCATGGGCTTCAGTAGCTGCAGCACACAGGTTTAGTTGCCCCAGAGCATGTGGAATCTTCCTAGACCAGGAATCGAACCTGTGTCCCCTGCAGGCAGATTCTTAACCGCTGGACCACCAGGGAAGTCCCAAAGGCTCTGTTTTTGTCCTTATATACCTAGTGCTTAGCACAAGACTTGACAATGGAAGACTTTCAATTATTGTTATTTGGTTGAATGAATGAATGAAATTACTCTCTGTGTTCCATTTTTTGGGGGTGGGACTAAAAAATGAAAATTTAATGTTGCAGGAAAAGCAGATGCTTAGGGGGTGGATTCCAGCAGGGGGGCACCACCCTGTCCCTGGTCTTGGGCTAGCGATGCAGAAGCAAGGAGTGCAGGGCCCGGCACACAGGTGTGTACCCTGGAAGGCTCAGGTGCAGGTAGTTATACGTGTCACGGTGGCTGATGGTACCATCTGGGTGCACCAAGCCAGGATCTGCATCCAGGAAGTGGGCCCGTAGGTGGCCAACCAGAGCTGCCCAGTGAGGGCACAATCACCCATCGGTTTTTCTCTTGAAGTGGGTTGGGGCACTGGCCCCGAGTAAGCAGGCCCAGCACCGTGAGCCCATGCCTGGGGCTGCCGCCGCGTTCACCAGTTGCACTATGGCCTTGATGCCACCAGTCACCTGCTCTGCGGTGCACCGGCGGTTGTTGGTACCCACCCAGACCACCGGGGCGGAGGTGTTCCAGCTCCCGGTTCCGTTCTTCCGACACCACAGCCCATGCTGCGTGCTGTCACCGCCAATGCCAAAGGTAAGTGCGTGCAGAGCGGAAAAGAGCTCCCGCCAGATCGCCCCACTGGTCCGTGAGCTGGACCAAGGAGTCCCGGATGAAGAAGACTTCAGGTTCCTCATCTTTGCTGTCGGCTACCATGGTGCGGCTTCCCTGATAGCTCAATTGGTAAAGAATCCGCCTGCAACGCAGGAGACCCCGGTTCGATTCCTGGGTCGGGAAGATCTGCTGCAGAAGGGATAGGCTACCCACTCCAGTATCTTTGGGCTTCCCTTGTGGCTCAGCTGGTAAAGAATCCGCGGTAAAGAATCCGCCTGCAATGAGGGAGACCTGTGTTCGAGGGAGACCTGTGTTCGATCCCTGCGTTGGGAAGATCTCCCTGGAGAAGGGAAAGGCTACCCACTCCAGTACTCTGGCCTGGAGAAGTCCATGGGGTCGCAATGAGTCGGACATGACTGAGCGACTTTCACTTTCACGATGGTGCAGGGACATCCGGCGCCCGGAGCCCTGCACGTCGTGCACGCGGTGTGAGCTTGCTTGCTGGCTGGGTTCCTTTCTCCACTAGTCTTGGGGCCTCAGCTCCTTCACTTAGGAGGGGAGGTGGGATTGGGAACCCTCGCTTCCCCCAAGGCGGCCTCACAGTGGGCTCATCTGGCGCTTCCTGCCCCGGGCAGGTCACTCTGGGGCGGCGGCTGGCTCACCTTGGGGGAGTGTGGGGGTCCATTTTTCTTTTTAAATCACATTACTCTGATATATTTTGTCATGTGTCATAGCTTCTTGAATATAAATTTGTTTTAGTAGTATTGAATGCTAATAGCATCTCTCCATGTTTTTGCATCTTTGTAGATGTCTAGTGTTATTTATCAGAGATTTTGTATTATTCCTGCTTCCATAAACTTTGCCTCCTCTATTTTCATGCATTCACTTGCTTTCACCTTCAAGTCTAGATTGGTTCCTGCTGCAACAGGAAGAATATAGGAGGCTTCCTGCCAGCTCTCCTTTTAGCTCATACCTCGTATCTGTTCTGCTCATCTTGCTTGTAAGTCATCTGGTTCCTGCTGACCTGCCCGGCTTTTGACCATCTACCTTGACTTCCAGCTTTGGGAATCTTCAGGTCATCCATTCCTCCTTGTCTCTCACCCACCTTCTGTTTGCTCTGATCCTCCAGGCAGGCACCAATTTCTCCTTTTCTTCTTGGTTCCTGACTGACCGGAACATCTTGACCTCTGACTCATTTGTATGTGTGAATTATGGACTAACCTGTATAGATACTGTTTCATCGCCTCACCTGGATCCCATCCTCTGAACACGCCTTAGCTTTCCTGGTCTTACATGCCTGTGTTATTATATTAAGCTACAGGTCTGCCTCTGACATGGTATTTGTTTTGAACAAAACTACTATTCATATTTCTTCCCATTGTGATTATGCAAGCTGAGGTACAGAGACATGAACTCTAAGCCAACTGCTATGTTATTTATGTATATATATATACATAAATATATATATTTATATACAAGACATATCACTAATGAATCTGAAGTGTGTTAGTCACTCAGTAGTGTCCAACTCTTTGCAACCCCATGGACCGTAGCCTGCCAGATTCCTCTGTCCATGGGATTCTCCAGGTAAGAATACTGGAGTGGGTTGTCATTTCCTTCTCCAGGGGATCTGAAAGTAGTGTTTAATCTCCCACATGCTAATTAAGTATTCTTGTGACTGTGTCTGTGCATCTGTGGAATATCTGTGGAATCTAAAGTACACGCAGATGCTTAGGGCCCCCACAGAACCACTGAATCAGAATCTTGACAAGGGACCTGGACAGATTTATTTTCAGAAACTTCATGAATCATTTTGATGGACAGCACGGGTTGAAGTTGAACAGCATTGCTATACTAATGATTACCCTAAACATCATATATTGGACGTGACAATGAATATCTCAAATGGTTGACGACTAACAAATGCCGTTATTATTCATTGCTACCTGTTTGCATCTAGTTTCTCATTTAATTAGCCTTCAAGTCAACATTTTGAGCCAGGAACTATTGCATAGAAGATGGTTAAACATGAGAGGACCAAGGTTGCATAACTAATTGCAGAGTAAGAATTTAAATCCTAGTCTTCTTTATGCTTAAATATTGTACTATATGGCATAATATAGCTCATTGACTGTATTTCCTTATAAATGGTACAATTATTATTTAATCCACAGCCTTATTACTAGAGTGAATAAGTTCAAAAGAAATCCAATTATCTCATTACCTTGCTTATGAATTTCAATAGTCTTCTCACTGCCAACCATAAAGAATAAACCTTCTTTATTATGGTGTAAAATATCCTTCACAATCCATCTTCCAGTTGCCCCTTCAGTTCTGTCTTCACGATCTGTCATTTCCTCTATATGGTGATCATGCTGAATTTCCCACGTTTTTGGTAACACACAAACTCTGAAACAATAAAATGCCTTTGTATTGGGATTTGAGGGTCATATGAAGAGCACATCAGTTTTCCAGATTTTGAAGCAATTGAGGAAGAGCTATAGGAATCAGGGATTCATGGGACCAACTTTGTTATGAGCAAAGTGGAATTGGAAGAGGCACCTTGGGCCCAGTATCCTCCTGAACTGAGTTTACCCGCCTGGTCACAGATGAAGCAGCTTGATAGCTACAGTCCTCCCCCCGGGCTATTATTTTTACTATCAGGAGTCATCAAAAAATGTTTTTGAACTGTGACTGCCTTCAGAAAAATATAAGATCCTAAGTGTGAATTTCAAAAAAATGAGCAAACTCATATAATTAGCACCCAAATAAAAAACCAACATCTAACCAACAGTGCAGAGACCTCTCTTATGCCCTCTCCCAGTCACTTTCTCCCCCAGGGCTAACCACTGTCTCGACTTCTGACACTGTAGACGTGTTTTGCTAGATTTTGATTTTCATAAAATTGAACCATGACAGAATATACTCTTTTTCTGTCTTACATCTGCTCAACATTGTGAGATTTGTTCATGTTTTTGGATGCAGTGATAGTTTGCTCATTTTCATTGCTATACAGTATCTCCATAATTTGTTCATGTTTTTGGATGCAATGATAGTTTGCTCATTTTCATTGCTATACAGTATCTCCATAAATGAATATACTTCAGTTTATTTATCCTTTTTACTGCTGAGGGACTGAGTTATTTGCAGTTTTTGGCTATAGCGAATAGTACATAATATTATTCCACGTGTTTTATGGTGAAAATATGTACTCACAGAGGAAGGTACATACTCACAGAAGAGGAATTGCTATAGGACATAGATCCAGTCAGCTCTATTTGATGCTGCCAAACTGTCTTCCAAAGAAGACTTACGTTTCCATCAATAGCAGATGAAAATTCGAGTTATTCTTCATTCTAGAATAGGACTTGGTGTTGTCTGTCTTATTCATTTTGGCCATTCTGGTGGCTATGAGGTGTTATTACAATGTGCTTTAGATTGCATTCCTGTGATGACTAATGAAGTGGCAACCCTTTTTATTGGCTACTTGGATATTCTCTTTTATGTCCATGGGGGATTTTGCAAATTTTCTAACTGTGCTTGTCTCATTTAAAATTTTCTGTAAGAATTCTTTGTATATTCTGGATATGGGTTCCTTGTCAGATATAGGTATTGCAAATATGCTGCGTGAATAATTTAAATCTGCAGTTCATTCAGTGTAGACACCCTGCACTTACCAACTACTGGTGGTGTCAGCCTGGTGTGCAGTTGAATCTCCTGAGTGGATTTAACAAAATACAACTCTAGAGACTTATTCCTGAAAAAATTAATCAGAATCCCAGAGGTGGGGACTGACTCTGCATACTCTTCATCATTGTATCCCAAGTGCCTAAATAACATGCTTCTTAACTGAAACAGGTATTTAAAATTTAATCTTTAGTTCAAGATTCAGTCTTTCACCAAACCATGTATATATATATACCTAGTACAATTTAAATGCATTTTCTCACGTGATTAAAGTAAACTACCTAGTTAATAGGATTTGATAAACAAGGAAAAATAAGAATTTATTTTTACATGTTTACTTGTTATTCATGAGGATAATAAACTTTCTAATAGAATATTTAATAATATATAAAAATGAAAGTCATTTAAAATTGCTTTTAACTTATTCCACATCAAACAATCATGAATTATAACATTTTTAAGGGGGAGTTGTGTGATTTTATGGAATCCACCTGCTGATGCAGGCGATGCAGAGTTGCAGGTTTGATCCCTGGATTGGAAAGATCCCCTGGAGAAGGAAATAGCAACCCACTCCAGTATTCTTGCCTCAAAAATTCCATGGACAGAAAAGCCAGGGAGGCTACAGCCCGTGGGATCACAAAGAGTTGGACACGACTGAGCACGTCTGCAAAAAGAATGTGATTATATAGCTTAGCCGGGGAAGTTTATACCTCAAAATCAGCTGGGTTATGTGGCTCTGGAGGGGAAAATGGGTAGAAATTAAAAGGCTTCAAGTTGTGGCTCATGATTAAGAAAATGGGGTGACAGCTGCCCAACATTAAAGACACCTTTCAGGAGGCTGTGAATGACACATTATGAAGAGTAATCTCATGGAGTTTGAATTTCCATTTGGATGGAAATATCCACAGTGGGTCAGATTAGATGACTTGGAACAGTATCTTGCAGCTTTAAACTCTATGTATTTCTGCAATGTGACCCCTGATGTAGTGCAAACATAGTTCTTGTCCTGGAGGTGAAATCCTCCCAACCCCCACTGCTCTTGATATTCTTGCCCTGGATGCAGGGTATTATCTTAAGGTTTTGAAAGACACCCTTTGAAAGAATTTTCGCCGAAAGGAGATTTTCCTGTCATTGATCTAGCAGAGAGGTTCTTGTCATCAGACTTTGTTCTGCTTTTTGGATTTATTCTTGCTCTATATTTTTAGGGACCTCCTTGAGTTAGATCCAAGATGTTCTGTGAAATGGAAATGTAGCTGAGTGGAAAGCAAGATTGACAGTGAAAATTCTCAATCTGCCATTTATAAGGGATAATTTTTCAACATTGAATGTAAAAAGCTCTGCCTGAGGGTTGCATTATAGCCAGTGGGGTGTCCTGTCAACCAACGTGCTGGGAAAGAGGTTTATACAACTCATTCTTTTCAGTAATTATTGCCTTAAGTGAGAGCATCCGAGCATGCTAAATGAGACTTAGTTCATAATTGTTAGATATTCATATAATGGATTCAGCTAAAAGGATTTTAAACATTTGGGACAATTTGTCCCTCTGTTCTAGAAGCTGCACATGGCATGCATGGTATAAATTTGCCCCATGAATTTGACGAGAGGATGATGTGAGAACCTTGGATGCCTGGCTTTAGTTAGGAATGTTTCCTGTCTTTCTTGCCACCCAACACTGCATCGCTAGTATAACACAGGCCTGTAACAAACAAAAATATCCGCAGGACATTACCGACTCGAGGGTGCACTAAAATCTGGAGCTTAATTCTCAGGCTGAAAACCCACAATCGCCAATATTTTCAGTTGGTTTCTTAACTTGTGTTTGCAAGTGCTCTAGGAGATTCATTAGGCAGCTTTTTAGTCTTATGTTAGAAAGTGTGCTGTGTTAATCCCAGGACATGTCCTGAACTGCTCAATATATAGGTCCCACACTGAAGACTGTCAAAGTTTTGGTATGAAGAAACATGATGGTTCAAATGAGTCTTTTCTTAGATCTCTAATACACAGGGTTATAACCCACAACAGGGAAATCACACCAGGTCTGTCAATCAAAATTGTCCTGAATTTTCATAGTTCAGTGGGGTTGGCATGCAATTAACAGAGTTAGAAGGCACTGGAAGATCTCTTGTAATATTGTCTTGGGAATATTTTGGGAGCTTCCTGAGAAAATATTATTTGATTATGGCTCAGATGGTAAAGAATCTGCCTGCAATGCAGGCGACTTGAATTCAATTCCTGAATTGGGACAATCTCCTGGAGGAGGGAATGGCAACCCAGTCCAGTATTCTTGCCTGGAGAATTCTATGGACAGAGGAGCCTGGTGGACTATAGTCCATGGGTTTGCAGAGTCAGACACGACTGAGTGACTAACACTTTCATTTTGATAAACAAATATCCAAGATCTGTGGTCTTGAAGCATGTATGGATCTCTGACTTACCCTCCGAGAAACTTTCTATGCGGATAGAACTTCCGTGGTGGGAATGTTCAATTTAGAGTTACCCTTGGTTAAAGGGGAATCCTTGAGTCTATATAGCATTCTATTTCACAGTCATACCCAGATTCTGTTGTGGATGAACCACATTTTTTCCATCTTTTAAAAGTACTGATTAGTTTTCACAGGTAATACAAGAGTATACTCCTGCGGGAGTATTTCAAGCAAGAACTATAATCAGGATTACTAAGTTAGTCTGTTTTCACTCCTCCCTCTGATTCCATTCCAGCTGACTGTATCCTAAAAGTAGTCATTATTAATAGCAGAATATCATTTTCTGATCTTTTTAATGCATTTATATTTATATGTATGAGCGCATACAAATACATAGTTGAGAAAATAGTAAAGGAATCCGAGAGTACTTTTTTTTCTATTTGCTTTTTCATTTAAAAAATAAATTATGTTAAACCAGAAACCATTAGTGTTTGGGATTGTTTACTGTTGTCCCTGTTTACAATCTCAGAACTGGAGTTCTCCAAAGGCCCCCCTCACACGTGGGCTGTACTATTTCATTTACTACCCGCCCCATTGTCCTTTCCATTGTCTTACAGTCCAGCTGCAACAAGAGGAAAAACACGTCATTCAGTGCAACAATTCAGAAAGCCTTGTCTGTATTTTTGGATTAAACTATATGTAAGATTTTTGAACTAAGAGAGGGAGAAATTGGAATGACCAACAAAGATTTCAATTTAAAGAACTGAAGAGTCTACATAGATAGGCTGCTCAAGCAGCAAAGGAATATTTCTCATAGCCTCAGAGAGAGAAATGGGATAATTGCTAAGAAAAATGGGTCTGTCTGACTTATGCTATTTCCACCAAATTCTAGTAGCTTCCCTTATCCCTTCTTTTATGACCATTTGACATCTGAGCAGAAGGCAAGAGCTCTTCCTGCAAAAGTTGAGCTTGATTGCTTACAATTTCTGCCCCCAGGGGTTCCCACCCCTCCCTTGATTAGGAGAAATGGCCCCCTGCTCATCCTGTCAAGATGCCCAGGCCGCACAGTGAATAGGGGAGAAATCTCATCTTGGAGACAAGCATTCTCTGTGAACTCTATTAAGCAACAAAACAGCCAGGCTTTCACAAGGTCATATTTCCAGGATATAATCACCAACTTCTTGGGTGCAATACAAGGCCCCTGCCGGAGTCCACTCTTTCCATGTTCGTCAATGTGATTATTTCATGATAACAGCTTTCTCGAGGGAGTCTGAGATGCTTTCTGCACATTTTAATGAGCCTGTCATTCTGCCTCAATTCTTTCCCTTAGTCTTTATTTCTTCTCTGCCTCTTTTCTTTCATGTTGTTAGCCACATATATTTAGAAGGCCGAGAGGACACAGAGATTTTTAAATGTCATCCATCATGGATGGAAATCTATTGTCTTCCCTTCTGGAAATGTAGCAATATTGCATTGTCTTGGTTTAACAGGGTTAAAGATACTCTATATCTGTGTTCTGAGGAAAAAAAACAAAACAAAACAAACTGTATAATTGAGCCTGAAATTTCGGTATGCTCCTAAATAAAGAATAATCTTAGTTTTTAGGAAGCACAGTTATAATTAAGAGCATCACAACAAATAACCCTGGTAGTAAAAGATTTCAGAGTCCTATCCACTGACCCAGCAAATTTAAGATTCTGTGGTTACGGTTTTGCTGTAATTCACTAAAAGAGACTATATACAGACCCAGTGGTTCTAAGGCCAACATTTTCATTTGGAAGTGTTATTTAATTTAACAACAAATACTGAATGTGAGATTCATAAAAATTTGGTTTTTATTTTCAAGAACAGAAAACATATATAAATAAAGGAATGGTCAGAATATTTGATTTCATTTCTGTTACTCAGGCCATTCCATATTTATTAAATTTATACTTAATTTTTAACATATTTAATAATTTTCTTTTACACTAGAGTTTGAATTTTACAACTATTAATAAATTTACCCTGGGATTTAGTATTAAAAAATAGTACAATAGGATTTCATTTTATAACTAGGTTTACCTTGGGATTTGCTATGTAAGGACTGTAGATTAGGGTATATATTTTAATGAATTTCAACTACCCATTGACGACTTTTTATTCTCATTTTTTCAGATGGCTTTTGTTAATGAATGATGTCTGTGACTAATGCTCCCTGTAGCTTCATCTATTTAAATTAATCTGGCTCTTTATCCTTTGTAAACATATGTATGATCTGCTTCAATCAGATTTTCTGAAAACAAAGGGAAGTATTCCCCGTCTTTTCCCAGAGGTTTAAAAATGATATGCATTGAACTAATCCAATTGGACTAATATGATCATTTGTGTGTGTGCATGCAGAAGGGCATAGACTGCTCAATAATATATGAGAAAGGAGAGATGACTATTCTCCTCCCAGCTTCTTTGCATCTGGATCCGGGGGAGAAGGGGTTTGTGGACTCAATACTCACGTGGTTGCTGGGCTGCAAAGCTTTGCCTTAGCAACAGTGTCCTCTCTTCCTCTGGAAATAAGGATACATTCTCCAAGTCAGGCAAAGATGATGTGTTGGCTCACCTTCATTCACACATTTTTTCTAGCAGGGATGAGGGGTCTATATGCACAGACTCAGACTCCCACCTGGCCACCAGAGTGGCAAAACAAAGGCCTGGGTTTATCCAGGTTGGGCTGGCTGAGGGAAGGACACTCCCTCAGTCTGAGCCCAGATTTGGGTCTGTGAGGCCACCCCTCAGACTTCATAGTGCGTGTTT
This sequence comes from Cervus canadensis, assembly GCF_019320065.1. NCBI lineage: Eukaryota > Metazoa > Chordata > Mammalia > Artiodactyla > Cervidae > Cervus > Cervus canadensis. Next base: position 51,745,936 of record NC_057397.1, on the reverse strand, counting down.
TGGTCCATCTAGGCAGCTATAACAAAATATCTCAGATGGACTGGTCTTAGAAACAACAGAAATTTCTCTGGGATCTTCCCAGACCAGGGATCAAACCAGTGTTCCTTGCATTGCAAGACAGACTCTTAGCCACTGGACCATAAGAGAAGCTCCTATATCCATTCTTAATTCAAATAAAACTATTCAGAAGCAAATTCAGGAAGTTGTATTTCTACTATAAATGGAGATGCAGTGTTACTTGCAATAGAGATGAGAAAACCATGAAAATGAAAACATGACTACTACAAAAATCTAACTGTGCTCCTGTGAAATCAGCTTGCACCTCAGCAGTGGTACACACGCTATTTTTTGGAAAGCACTGCTCAATTGTACCACCTCTCAGATTATCCAAAGGGAGGCATTTAAAGATTTTTCTGAAGAAGATTTACAGATCGTACTATAATTATAGCTTATAAAAGAGACAGCAAGGAGTTAAATAAAACTGTAAACGATCACATTGATTTCTAGTTGTTGTCACAGTAAAAAGTGTCAGTCTTATCTTAGTATAAATGCACCAAATCTTGGTTGACTATGCACTCACTGAATTCTAAACAGAGTGTGATGGAAAACTTTCGAAGTGTTTCTTAGACCATCTTTCCTATGGTCTTTAACTCAGGAGGGAAAGTAGTACACACAGACTATTTAAAAATGAGATCCGCAGGACAATGAATATGGGATGTCGTGCCTGGAGGGGTAAATGTTCTTACCACAACCTCTGTCAGGCTGGATTTATTAGAGTCTATGAAAGGATGACTATGAACTTACAATAAAACACAGCATTTTCTTTAGATTTGGGAATGGTCAAAGACTGTGGCTAGACTAGGCTTAATTACATGTGTCATTTGACTTGGTGGCACTCTATATTCACAAAAATCTCAAAGGGATCCATTATTTATCTTAACAGTTTAAATATACAAGTCACATTACATTTTCTTTTTCTTTTCGTCTCTAGATGCTAATTTGTATGTTTAAAAGAAATGCAATAGGAATAGTCTGTATTCAGATGCTTTTATTATTTGATCTGTTAAGAATGAATCAACATAGAAGCTAGACGCTTAATAAGATGAGAGGCGGAAACAAAGAAAATTATTATTTAAAACTTTTCAAATTTGTTACACTTCTCATCCCAAAATTATAAAGTACCAATTTCTACTAAATGCATGAAAGTGCTGCCAACTCTAGAAATTTCAGAGAGAATAGTAAGCATTAACTAGTCGTATAAAAATAGAACTTTGTGACCAGTAATGAAGGGGTGTTTATTTCCTACATTATTCCAAATGTATAATTTTCATTGTTCCTTTTCAAATTACAACCGGATACAAAACAAAATCCTCTTTTTATTCAGAAAGGATATTATTAAGTTTTCCTTAAAAAAAAAAAAGAGCTCTGTGCAGACACGTCTCAAAAATGGACCCAAAGATGAATGAAATAGCTTATTAACATGATTTGATATTTTCAAGAGATGAAGTCATATCATTTAATTCTTTAGCCTTCGTGCTGATTTGATTACCATTCACTATTTGTGATCCTAGGTTACGAGAAAGAGACTTAGTTTAGACGAAGCTGAGATCGCACTCATGAGTCCATGAGCTGTTGGACTGATAGTGGTTCTTCTGTTCTGTTGTCCCATCTGTGATTTCAGAGTTTCTCTAGACCTTAAGAGAACTAGGGGGGTCACGTGCCAGTGAGACTTCCCTTCCTTTACTGAAAGTCATGTGACTTCCTCCATAGCTGGCTCCAGAGTCCTTTGAGTCTCATGACTGCTGTCTCAGAGAGGTCAATGGGGAGACTTCAGGGAGCCACAATCCCTGTCCCACAAATTGCACACAGTGTTGTCTGCCCTGCCCCCACCTGGGAGGAGCACATCACTTCCAGAAGATTCTTCAAAGATTCATTAATTTTAAAAAGTTGTAAACTGGTCCTTCAATGCCTCTATAACCAGGGACTGCCCAGGTGGCACAGTGGTGAAGAATTTGCTTGCCCATGCAGGGGATGCAGGGGACGCTGATTTGATCCCTAGGGTCAGGAAGATCCCCTAGAGAAGGAAATGGGGACCCACCCCAGAATTATTGCCTCGAGAGTCCCATGAACAGAAGAGCTTGGCAGACAGGCTACAGTCCATGAGGTTGCAAAGATTTAGACTCTACATAATGTAGAGGCAGTTGCTCTGGGACTATGAATTGCAACAAAGTGAGTCATGAATACTTGCATGCTCAGTCATGCCAGACTCTTTGCAACCTCATGGTTGATGAAATAGATAAGACCTCTTTTAAAAAAATCTATCATGGTGAAATATACACAATGTAATATTTTTCATTTTAACTGTAAGTGCATAATTCAGTGGCACTAAAAACATTAACCTCTTGATGAAAGTGAAAGAGGAGAGTGAAAAATTTGGCTTACAACTCAACATTCAGAAAACTAAGATCATGGCATCTGGTCCCATCACTTCATGGCAAATAGATGGGGAAACAGTGGAAACAGTGGCTGACTTTATTTTTTCGGGCTCCAAAATCACTGCAGATGGTGACTGCAGCCATGAAATTAAAAGACGCTTTCTCATTGGAAGGAAAGTTGTGACCAACCTAGACAGCATATTGAAAAGCAGAGACATTACTTTGCCAGCAAAGGTCCATCTAATCAAGGCTATGGTTTTTCCACTGGTCATGTAAGGATGTGAGAGTTGGACTGTGAAGAAAGCTGAGCCCCGAAAAATTGATGCTTTTGAACTGTGGTGTTGGCGAAGACTCTTGAGAGTTCCTTGGACTGCAAGGAGATCCAATCAGTCCATCCTAAAGGAGATCAGTCCTGAGTGTTCATTGAAAGGACTGACGCTGAAGCTGAAACTCCAATACTTTGACCACCTCATGCAAAGAGTTGATTCATTGGAAAAGACCCTGATGCTGGGAGGGATTGGGGGCAGGAGGAGAAGGAGACGACAGAGGATGAGAGGGCTGGATGGCATCACCGACTCAATGGACGTGAGTTTGGGTAAGCTCTGGGAGTTGGTGATGGACAGGGAGGCCTGGCGTGCTGCGATTCATGGGGTTGCAAAGAGTCCGACAGGACTGAGCGACTGAACTGAAATACATTAACAATATATAACAATCATCACTTCCCTGTAACCATTAAATAGTAACTCCCTCCCCACCCTCCTCTCAGAAACTGTTAACCTCTGTTCTACTTTCTGTCTTCATGAATTTCCGTATTCTAGTTACCTCATATAAGTGGAATAAAGCAATATTTACCCTTATATGTCTGACTTTTTTCACCAAGCGTAGTATTTTCACGGTCCCTCTGAAAATTTCACTCATTTTTAATGCGAATTAACATTCTGGTGTGTATATGTAGCACACTTTGTAATCCAATCATCTCTTGATGGACATTTGTGTTGTTTCCACCTTTTGACTATTGTGAATAATGTTGCTATGAACATTGGTTTGAGTTCCTACTTTTGTTATTTTGGATTTATACCTAGGAATGAGATTTATGGATAAGATCTCTTTTTCTGAATAAAAAAATATAAAAGTAGTTTCTTCTTTTCACCACCAAGCAAAACTTTTGCCACAGAATTATCCAAAAATCAGTTGTTATTCCCTATTCAGTTTGCTATAAGTGATATGAACCCACCTGGGTATCTTTGTGATCACCCCACTTTCCAGTTGCAAGTCCTTTTCTCATGTTCTTGCCTTGTTAAACACTTGGAAACAAAATCCATCAAAGAGGAAGATAGTTTATTTTTATCTTGAGCATAGGTCCTGTAGATCTTATTCTTTTTTCAATATTCATGACACACAGATAAATTTTTACTGCATGAAAGAGATATAGTGAAAGAGAAATAATAATTTCACCTAGACATTATTTCCATACAATTTTCAGAATTTATTTTGTAAATTACTTGAAATGGCTCCTGTCACCAATGAACAGGATGAAAAATAAGGGCATATCATTTCCCTTGTGAAAATAATTATTCTGGACACGGCACTAATTTACCAACCCTGAAAAAGTCAGTTCTGTTTATAAAGACCTTGACATATCCACGGAATTGAGAAGTTTAAGTAAATATCATGAGCTTGTGTTTGTTGGTCCCTGGGGTAATTGCTTAATACAAGTTCCTCTGGAGATCTTTATCCTCAGAAATCTTATTAAAATGATGACATTATCAAGGAGGATGGGAGAGAAAAATAGAATTAAAGGTGGATGCATAGTGGGAACTTGGCCTGAGGAATTCATTTTCACGGAGATACTTCATCATTTCTCCCAAATTCATCCTCACTGCATCAGAGAGGCAAAAGAGTTGGAATGGACATAATCCTTTGGGACTCATAGTTAATTATCCTAAATAATGCGGTAGACACTGCCCGTGAATGGGAATGGAAGTCAAGTATCTCAGGGATCCGCAGTGCCCACGTCACCTCGCTCACACCCTGCTGTCAGATTTACCCTGGATTAGCTCTGGTTCCATAGGTTTGCCCTATTTTGGAGAACAATGGAATCACAGAATTGAAGGTTTGGAAGGCTTTTGTTCTCCTGCGTTTGAATTCCGTCTGCATCTCTGCCATGCGGATGTCTGGATCCCAAGTGAATTTTCAGAGACTGCGAGCAGTATGGGGCAATGGTTCAGAGGGCCCAATATGGAAGACACACCAATCTGGATCGTACTTGACTGCCATATATTAGCCTTGAGTCCTTAGATAAGTTGCTTAAGCATCCTGAGCCTCTATGTCTTCATCTATAGTGTGTTTAAAATAACCCCTAGTGTGATTGCTATGAGGGCAAAATAGAAGAAGGCTTGGACACGCGGTTCATTACTGAATGACTGCTTTGTCTCAGCACAGTAATGAATGTTTTTCATACAAATTACTCTAGTTAGAACCGAAAGAGTGTCAGGTGACTATTAGCAGTGCCTTGAGGTCATTCAGGCAGATTACTTCAAGAATAGCTTAACATCATCAGATCTCATCCCTTTCCCACCTTTAAGCCAATCTCCAAAATATGATTGTGGTAACCACACTAAAATGGAAGGTTGATCACATTATTTCATCATCTTATATTTTGCCCTATAAAGTAATAAATATGTCCAGGCATTCAGACATGGATGTCTTTGGAGGGGGGGTGCACTTTTCAGGTCACCATACTACACTTTACGGATAGGGAAACCAAAGGATTTAGTTGCCAGAGGACCACAGGCATTAAGCCGCAGAGCCTGGATTTGAAGCTGCATTTTTTTGATCCTGGAGTCCATCTGTCCCTTCGTTCCTCTCTTTATCCCTAAATAATCAGTAATATCAAATGACATTTGCGTGGCTGTCTTATTCTGAGTCAAGGTTAATTATAAAACTCCTGAGTTCAGGATTCGAAGGGCAAGCAATATAGACAGAAATTACTGGTGACACAGAACACTCGAGGTTTGTGCAACACATGCATTGATTTCCTTTATTGTTGAAGCAGGCAGCGGGGTGGTGGGGAGGGAAGGCTGACGGAGATGCTGGGCTCGGGGGGATGGATCAGCATCTCATTACCTTGGCTGCTGCGGACTTGCAGCTGGTGTGTCAGGGACCTCAGCTAGCAAGTTCCCCTTCTGCCTAGGAAAAAAAGGTTAGTAGCTCAGTCGTGTCCAACTCTTTGTGACCCCGTGGGCTGTAGCCTGCCAGGTTCCACTGTTCATGGAATTCTCCAAGAAAGAATACTGGAGTGGGTTGCCATTCCCTTCTCCAGGGGATCTTTCCAACCCAGGGATTAAACCCAGGTCTGCTGCATTGCAGGCAGAGTTTTTACCATCTGAGTCACTAAGAAAGCCCTCTGCCTAGGAGGCGTTGCGCAAAAACACCCCAACCCAGTGTCTTCCTTTGGAAATGCAAGAGGGTGGGGGCTCAGGCTCAGGGATGGTGTGGCAACCCAGTTTTTTTTTTTCCAGTACAGAGGGGATAGTCTGTTTATTCACATCTTCTCAAATTCTGGGTTATATCATTTAACATTGGCTAAGCATTTTCTTTCTTTCTTTTTACTTTAAAAAATTATTTTTAATGGGAGGATAATTGTTTTATGATATTGTGTTGGTTTCTGCCATACACCAACATGGATCAGCCATAGGTAAACATATGTCCCTTCGTGACCCAGCTTCTATGCTAGAATTTCTACTAGGGGACCAGGATTATAGCAAGAAGTGTTCACTCCATTGGATTTTATTTAAATACAAACAACTTTTTAGATTACTCACTTTTCTCATACAATCATGCTTTCCCCTTTTCAAAAATGTTTCTCAAAGGCATCATGTTCAAAACCAAGTTTTATAGAAATATATACAGCGTGTTTGTATTTAACAAAGTGGGGTCAAAATACTGTCAAAACAAGCCCATTTGAGGAGAGTGCAGAATGTATCTATGAAAAATCCTCGAACCATACAAGTCACAATTGTACATAATCAAACAGTAGAAATGCAGGCAGAGCATTCCTCGCTCAGAAGTAAGCCCTGTGAATGGTGAATAATTTCAGTCTTCTCTTTATGCTTTTTAAGAGACATATCTAGTAAATTTATTTTCAGTAAGTGGGGTCATATCTTGGCTACTTGCTCTTTAACATTGACAATGAACCTTGGAGGCATCTATAGGTTGAATGAGTGAATGATAGTCGCTCAGTCCTGTCCGACCCTTTGCGACCCCATGGACTGTAGCCTGCCAGGCTCCTCTGTTTGTGGAATTCTCCAGGCAAGAATAATGGAGTGGGTTGCCATTTCCTTCTCCAATCTACAGGTTAGAACCTAAAAAAGTTATATAGTATCCCAAAGCATTGGTATATAATACCATAATGTCTTTATTCCCTATTGGACACTGAAATGCTGCTTGCTTGCTTATAGTATTGTAACAATACTATAAGGAGCAGTATTTAAACGTAACTTGAGTGTTCATGCAACTATAAATTTAGGAGTGGATTTTTTAAAGGGGTGCACTTTTTCTACTACACCAAAAATGGAAAATTTGGCACCAATCAAAGGAGGAAGCTACTCTGAGATCTTAAAAGTTTTCAACTCTGCATCATAATGTGAAATAAAAGAAGTCTCCTGGTAGTTGTACTTTATAAAGAGACTCCTTGAGGAGTGTCTCCCAGAATTACCTTTCCAGTCCTTGCATGTGCATGACTGTCCTTCAAGCTGATTGTGCTATTCTTCACGTTCCTGGGATGGCTTCATATTTCTGTAGTTTCCTTTCATGGTGTAACAATTATGGTTTTGCTTGGCGTCATAACTGTAGGGTCTTACACAAATGTGTTCAATTTGTTCACTCAACTAGCCCAGAGGCCATCATCCAGGGCAGGCAGAACAGGACACACGTTTAAAGACCTGGGCTCCCTTTGTCTTCCTGCTCGATTATCCTTTTCATGTCTCTTTCATCCTTGATGGAGATTAAGTAGAAACTAGCCTTGTCTGCCATTCTTGGCAATTCAGGTGAAAATGTTTTGAAGAAAACCCTAAAAATGTGGAATACTCAACCCTGATTCTGTTACAGGCAAAAGGATTAAAATAATGGCATACACGACACTATAAATAATACTGTATATAAGAAATTACCTATAATTCTACCTTCCAAAAAAAAGGATGGTTTTCATTTTTCTTTGGCTCATTCTGGTCCCACTGAATAAGCAATCATGATTTTTACATACCTTTAATCCAGAATAAATTAAACTTTATATATTCTTTGCTTTTTACTTAATCTAGCATAAGTATGTTAATACCTTAGTCATCTAAATATTCATAAAAGAGCAGCACTGTATTCCACCAACTTGATGTACGATTTATTTATTTCACTAAGTCTACAAAGACATTTAGATTATTTCCACTTTAAAAAGCTAGTGTAGGAAATGTTACAAAGACCATTTTCTTGTGTATTCCTTTTTAATTTTTTTTAGGATTCCTACTTTATGAAAACATTTTAATAAGATGAATTACATATGAAAATTTTCATGACTCTTGCAAAAGGAATATGTTGCTTTTGAAAACAACTTTTACCAATTTATGCTATTGTCTACACTGCCACTATGTACCCCTTTTAACACCTTAAAAAAAGAGAGAGAAAAAAAAAAAAGAGCGAGCGAGTGAGACATCCAGGATTGAATCAGCTCTGCCCTCTTGTGGTAAATCTTAAAATTTCAGAGTGCTCACCCCAGGGCTATTTTTAGAATGTTGCTGCAGAAAGTGTTCTCATCAGCCACTGGTCTTTACAAACACAATGTATGGATTTTGATAATAGTTGTACTGACTCAAAGAATGAGAATGGTTTGGACTTGAAGTCCACATCATTAGTAAAGTAATCACCTTAAAAGAGATCCATATAGGAGCAGGTCAATTCTTGTTCTATTTGATTAGGTAATTGGTGGTATGACCTGGGGGGCAATCTTCTGAAGGGCTTGGTCCATAATGATGACTTAAGGAAGTGACAATATGCGATTGAGCACTGAGAAAAAAATATTTTTTTTAATCCAGAAGAAACAGCAGGGATTGTCTAGCCTAATTATTTTAGTTTACAATTGAAGACACTGAGGATCAGGGCACTTAAATGGCTTCCCCCCCAAAAAAATATGCAGTAAATCACACAGTGCCTATGGGCATCTGGTCAGCACTGGCCTTTGGAGCTTCACCACATGGCCTTACCATCAGGTATCTTCAAAAACAGTTGTGAGTGAGCATCAAATGGGAAAATACACAGGACATACTTTGAGAAATAATCAGTACAAACACCAGGAAGCAGAATTATTAGGAGATATAGTAGAGAGGCAGTGCAATTTGAACTAAGAAAGCTATCTTGCATTCATAACCCCTGGGTTTGGGACTTCACTATCTTGTGTCTTGGACAAGTCACATAACTTCCCAAAGTGTCGATTTTTCTCATCTTCAAACTAGAGATGAAAATAAAATCATGAGTTCTTATTGTCTGTAATCTCAATTAGTCTACTTAAAATCACTAGAAGTGGTGGAACTCAAAAGGCTCTTTAAAAGTATCTTGTTCAGTCTATTCAACTTACAGGCCTCGCTTAGCTAACATATATGAAGAGCTTGGCATAGTGCTGAAGCTATAATTGTTACCATTATGTGCCTGTTACCCTACCTAAGTGCTCAACATATACTTACTCTTTCGGTTCCCATAACCACCCTATGAAGTAGATTCTATGGATCGTTTTAATCTAATTTTACAGATGAGGAACCTGAGGCCTAGGGAGGTTAAGTAACTTACTGTGGTCACAAAGATGTAAATGGCAGATCCAGGGTTTGACCCCAGGCAACCTGACGGTCCCCTGACTCCTTGCGGTCTCCTTGCACCGTGCGAAGCTGCTTCAGCCGTGTTGTACTCTTTGCGACCCCAAGCCCTGTAGCCCACCAGGCTCCTTAAACCACTGTCTCCTTAAGCCACTTTAACGGCTCACCGAGGGCTCAGTCTGGAAGCCCATTTTCTGGCTACTAGCAACACACTGGGTCATCTCTCTTTTGCATTCGTCTGTCTTCTACTGGAAACCAGGAGAAGGTCTCTCCAGAGCTTCTTAGACAAGCTACAGTGTGACTTCATTGAGAGTCCAAGATTTTCAAAAGGAAGTAACTGTTGCAACAGAAGAGTAAATATTTAATTTGCTTTCTACTTAGTCCTAGTGGTGGTGAAAGAGATAATGCCAGTAATCTTTTCTTTCTCAATAGCAGAGATTCTTTTTTCATTCAAAAGTCAACTAATACTTGCTGAGTGTCGGGATTGCAAAGAAGCATTTACAGTATAAATGCTATGTAAATAATTTCCAGCATGAAGCAAACTCCAGGCTTCCTTTTTTTGAATTTTAGAATGATTATTTTTTGGATATTTTCAATATGCAGTTAGTTGAATTCCCAGATGCGAAACACATGGATACAGAGGCCTGACTGGTTGTACAGTGAAGTATTCAGCCATGAGAAAGAAAGAAATCTTCTATTTGTGTCAACTTATATGGGTCATGGGGACATTTTAGTAAGTAAAATAAAAAGTCAAACAGAGACAGAGAGTATGGTGACTATAGTTAACAATACTGTATTATATACTTGAATGTTACTAAGAGAGTAAATTTTAAGTGTTCTAAACCACACACACAAAATAATAGTGGTTACATCAGGTAATGGAGGTGTTATCCAGCCCTATGGTGATAATCATTTCACAATAATACATATACTGAATCATCAAATTATACACCCTGAACTTACAGTGTTGTATGTCAATTATATCTCAATAAAGCTGGAAAAACCCCTGCAAAATAGATGCTTCTTTGTTTAGCAGGGCCTGTTGATAATTTTTTGGGTCTACAAAGATTGACCTGGATGGTGGGAGGAGTGAACTTAAAATGCTACTGTTCTGAATAAAAATGAGGAATTGGGAAGTGTGTACATAAGTGGCAGGGTAATGGTGAAGGGGAGGGGTAGATAGGCACCTAAGATGAATCATACTGGAGAGACGACAGAAGGTCAAGACCAGAGAATTCCCTATGGAGGTGGGTAATGGCAGATACATTCTGGGAACTCCAGTATCCACTTTAAGTTGAAGCTGATTTATCTTCTGTGGTATCTTCTACTCCTAGGGCTTCCCTGGTGGCTCAGAAGGTAAGGAATCTGCCTGCAAGGCAGGAGACCTGGGTTCAGTCCCTGAGTTGGGAAGATTCCCTGGAGAAGGGGATGGCTACCCACTCTAGTACTCTTGCTTGGGAAACCCATGGACAGAGGAACCTGGCGGACTACAGGTGGTGTGTGGAGTAGAGGGAGCAAAGATGAGAAGTGGCGGGATAGTTTTCCTTGCAGTCCTACACGGGTCACAGAGGAGGAGCGGTAAGCTCGGCCCACCAACCCAGTGTGCCGGGAGATATATCCAGCCCATGCGCTCCGAGGCTGGACCACATGCCAGGCTCTGAACCACACGTTTTACACACTTTCTTTTATTCTGGCTCCCTCCCCAGTCAGCCAGGGAGCTGAGGGTATTATTACCCTCTTTTTACAGGTGAAGAGATTAAGGCTCAGGGATGACTAAAAAGAAAGTTTTCCAAGTTACACAGCTGGTCATTACTAGAGGTTTTTAATCCCAAATCATGTTCAAACCCAAAGCTTTCTCCTAGAGCCCCCATGCCAGTGAGATGAGGCAACCCAAGACAGGGGAACAGCCATGCCTCTAATAGCAGCACCTGAAAGGCACGTGTCAATCTACTGGGCGCAGTGAATTCTGTCAACTCCTGTATGAGGTACAGAAGATTCTGTATGTCAAGTCATCCTCATTTAGTAGTTGAAGGCTGGGGGACGAAAGGTTCTGCCTCTGTTGTAAAGAAATTGAGCAGCCAAGCCAATATTATGATGTTGCTCATTTTTAGGGTAGATTATTTATTTCTGCTGCACACTCTGCAGAATTGAGTTTCTACAGACTTAATTGTTTTGGTCTCAGAAGAAACTGATCTGTGAATAATGACTATGTATTGCCGCTCCTGAATAACAAAGTGAGAGATTCATTTTCATGTTGTTTTATTCCATTGCTGTTAAGTTTACATAGAGATCAAGGGAACAAGGATTTCAGATTAATTATGATAGAGCACCTTGAATAATGCAAGTTGGATGCTGCTTTATTCATGGGAAAACACTTTCATTGGGTCCTTTCAAAAGTAAGTTTTAAACACTATCCTCAAGGATTTATCTCCAGACTAAAAGAAAAGGCATTTAATAATGCTAGTTGGGGTTTTTTTTTAATCATTCAGTAATAGCCACATAAGTGTCTTTTACTGGTGGCTCAGCATTTGAGTACATCTCACACCATAAGACCGGTGCATTAAAATCCAAATCTAGCACTGCCAGTCTGGTTCAAGAAGTCTGGGACTGATTGAGGCTGCTCCTGAGATCATATTTTAATTGTTGTGTCTGAGAACATGGCTCATTACCACTGCTTTCAGAATCTCCAGAAACTTGTTCTCATCCAGGTTTTCTAGAACTCTTCCTGGGCTTCATTATATCTGCCAAAATGTACATAGGAGTGCTCAAACTTGTCTATAGGAGCTAATCACTCTTATTTTTAGTAAGAAAATTCTACATTTCTTCTACAGCTAGCATATGAAAGAAACCTTGTGACTTTATGGTAAAATAATGAAGAAAAAGTTTAAATCTATTACGAGGTGAATGAACACAAGTAATTAAAAGTGAATTTTCTCTTTCATTGCTCAGCCTCTGCTAGTTCAGAATTCCAGCATTTGGAGAGATTTAATGATTGAGAAGGAAAAGCCTTATTTTATAAAATACATACATACATAATACATATACACAGACAGACATAGAGCAGATAAACAGGCGAAAAACAAATTTTATACAAGCAGGAGTTCAAAAGATATGACTCAAGGACAAGTTGGGCAATTGAAGCTTGTATGCTATCCCGAGTTAAGGAATGGTAAAGGGCCTGGGGCCTCAAAGGGGTGGAGGGTAACTCACAGATGAAAAGACTAGAATTTTGGTAATCAGAAGTTTACCCCGCTAGACATATAAGTTTTTTGGGGAAAAGGAAGCTACTTTAATAGCTCTTTTTCTGGTCTAGGATTCCTAATTATTATTATTATTCTTATTAATTTTTAAACATTTTTGGCTGTGCTGGGCCTTTGTTGTGGTGCCCGGTGCTTCCTTGTTGCACATGGGCTTTCCCTAGTTGCAGCGAGCAGCAGCTACTCTCTAGTTGCAGTGCATAGGCTTCTCGTTGCAGTGGCTTCTCTTCAATGCAGAGCACAGGCTCTAGAGCCTGGACTCAGTAGCTGTGGCACACCGGCTTTGTTGCCCTGCAGCACGTGGGATTTTCCTGGATCAGAGATTGTACTGGGGTCCTCTGCCTTGGCAGACGGATTCTTAACCACTGGACCATCAGGGAAGTCCCTGAAATCTTTTAGGCGGTTAAGCAAGAGATAAAAGCTTTCCCTGAGTCTGCTGGGTCAATTGCCTTTAGCTCAAAGTAACTCACGTGCTAAAGTGATATATTTTGGGGTGGTCTATTCTGCTCCCCTTCGATTGCTATCACTTAAGATGGACTCTGTGTACCTTACCTTATATCCCCAGGCCAAGATTTAGAGCAAGGCCAAAGTTTATAAGCAAACAATGCTGCCTGCCATTCCAGTTCTACAAGGATCAGGTTGTTAGCTACTACAGTCCTGACCTACAAGTACACCCTGAAAAGAATTCAAGATGAAGCATTCTGTTTTGGATATATGGCCCCTAATGGCTAAAATGTATATATAAGGAAGAATTTCAATGAGCTCAGATTCCTGCATATTCCCTTACCTAGAAAAGCACTAAAATCATTGACTAAGATATCTGATCCTCATGACTAGCAATAACTCTTCACTGAGATCTTGACAGTATGTTTCCCATAGCCAAAATTCACATACATATACATACGCACACACACATATATATTTATACACGTGTGTGTGTGTGTGTGTGTGTGTGTGTGCATGCACTCAGTCACTTCAGTTGTGTCCGACTCTGACCGCATGAACTGTAGCCTGCTGAGCTCCTCTGTCCATGGCATTATCCTGGCAAGAACACTGGAGTGAATTGCCATTTCCTCCTCTAAGGGGTCTTCCCAACCCAGGGATTGAACCTGCTTCTCCTGTGGCTCCTGAATTGGCAGGAAGACTCCTGGCTCAGGACCTACACCTTGGTTCTTCCCCAATGGCTCAGATGGGTAAAGAATGTGCCTCCAATGCAGGTGACGCGGCTATACATAAATATACTGGCCTCTCCTTTACCACTTCAGAGCAGTTCCTAGGAGCTCTCTGAGAGGTTGCCTCATGTGCTAGAGTTCTCAGTGAGACACTGAAAAACACCCAGCTCACAGCTCTTACATTGTGCATTTTAAAAAGAGTTGAGAGGTTATAGGAAAAAAAACAATTGTTTTAGAAACAGTCTGATTATTTAGGTGTCATTTCTCTAGGTTTTATATTAATCTGGCAGATTTTCCAGTTTCTTGACTTTTCCTCCTTTCATGTTGTCTGCTTTATTTTATTTTTGCTTTGCAGACTAAAATACTTGGTTTAAAACTCTCACAAGAGTAGGCAATTACTGCGAGAGAGTGGAATAACAATTCATTAAAACTCTTGATCAGAATTAAGTCTTTCTTTAAACTCTGTCAGCTTTATCTCCCACATCTTTTAAAGGAATTTTGTATCTAAAAATTTCTTTTCTTCTCTTTTTTTTTTCCCCTCTATGTTTGAATACGTGTTCTGGCCAGCCATGTGACCTTGGGCAAGACACTTAACTTTGCTAAGGCAATTTCCCCTCATCTATAAAATAAGAACATAGTTTGTCATCTGCCCAGGAGACTTTGAGGTTGAATGAGGAAGTGCATGCAAAGCTCTTTGTGAACTGTGAAACCTTATAGGGGTGCCTATGAAATATTAATAAACTGCCTGCTCCATTTTCTAATGCATGCGCCTTTACTTCTTCCAATTTTGATGCCAACCACCTAATATCTCAGATAGGCTTGCATTAGTCAGTGTTGCTAAGAAAGTTCTCTAAAATGGACTTGCAAAGCTACTGAGGAAGTGTGACTTTGGCACACTTCAGCTGGTTGGAATCTGAATTTTGACCACCTCTGGTCGTAACCCAGGCATCCAGAATATGTATCCAATTTTTCAGAACTCAAAGTACTTATTGGTCCCCTTGTTGTGTGTGTATATGTTAGTTGCTCAGTCATGTCCAGCTTTTTGCAACCCCATGGATGGTAGCCCGCCAGGCTCCCCTGTCATGGAATTCTCCAGGCAAGAATACTGGAGTGGGTAGCCATTGCAGGGGATCTTCCTGACCCAGGGATAAAACCTGGGTCTCGCACATTGCAGGCAGATTCTTTACTATCTGAGCCACCAGAGATGTCCTTAGCCCTGAATAACTTGTGACAGCCTATCCCTTAAGGATAGCATTTCCTTTCTTGAGCCAGAATCAGTCATAATTCCTGCCAGAAGCTTTAACAACCTCGTGGCCTTTGCCTTTATAAACCTCTGCCTCTTTCCCTTCGCTGAACACTCTGGGTTTTACCTGAATCTGTGTCTCCCGAATTGCAATTCCTAAGACTCCAAATAAACTCTTATTTGCAGCCTTCTGGGGTTCTTGGTTGACAACATCTAAGCCAAACACCCCTGAGCCCCTCCCCAAATTCTCTTTTTAAAAATGTGCCTTGAGCTTCTCTGGTTCAGCCTGTCACTTTCCATCTCTGTGCTTGTCATCCACATGTCTAAACCTGGGAATGGTTTATGCCTTTTCAAAACTCTTTCAGAGAGCGAGTCAGTCATGCTTGCAGCTTGTTACTTCTCAGTCTAGCTTTCCTTGTGTTTTTCCCCCTTAAAAAGGTAGGAAAAAAAAAAAAGGTAGAAACAGTGCTTCTAGTACCTTGTTTGCAAAGATCAGGCTCCTCACCATGGGTATCCAACTCTGGTAAGACTATCTCATGGCCCCTCGGCTGTTTCTGCAGTGTGCTCACTATCTTCACAGCGCTACTCAAGCCTCCAACAAAGCGCTAAGTCTGCACATCTGACTTTGCAACAGAACCTCCTATAATGGCCTGATGACCACTAATGTGGTAGAAGGGAGCAAAATACACCCTACCCCTAAATAGATCTCTGTGGCATATGGATTACTTTGAGTTGGTTCTTTTTAAGAAACAGCAGACACAAGTGAAGCTCGGCAATCTGAGTAGAAGTTATCCTTTTGTAGGAGACATTTACATTTCTAAGGGAAATGTCCATTTTAAGAATACCTCCCTCTTTCTGGGGCTTCCCTGGTGGCTCAGATGGTAAAGAATCTGCCTGCAATGCAGGAGACCCATGTTCAGTTTCTTGGTCGCAAAGATCCCCTGGAGAAGGGTAGTGACTTAGTGACTTATTGAAGTCGCCCAGTCATGTCTGACTCTTTGCGACCTCATGGACTGTAGCCTACCAGGCTCCTCCTTCCATGGAATTTTCCAGGCAAGAGTACTGGAGTCCATTCCCTTCTCCAGGGGATCTTCCCAACCCAGGGATCGAACCCGGGTCTCCCGCATTACTGGCAGACGCTTTATCATCTGAGACACCGTGTATGGCAACCCACTCCAGTATTCTTGCCTGGAGAATCCCATGGACAGAGGAGCCTGGAAGGCTACAGTCCATGGGGTTGCAAAGAGTCAGACTGGACTGAGTGACTAACACTTTCACTTTCATTTCCCTCTTTCTACCAGGAAGAGAAAAAGGAAAGAAAATGAAGTTGCTCAGTTGTGTCCAACTCTTTGCAACCCCATGGACTGTAGCCTACCAGGCGTCTCCATCTTTGGAGTTTTCCATGCAAGAATACTGGAATGGGTTGCCATTTCCTCCTCCAGGAGATCTTCCGGACCCAGGGATTAAACCTGGGTCTCCCACACTGTAGGCAGATACTTTACCATCTGAGGAACCAGTGAAGTCTGCCAGGAGGAGAGGATGATCTAAATCTCCAGAAACTCTACCAATGGAGAAGGCATCAACTTAAATCTGCATAACAAATTTATCCTTGTTTGTAGTGCTTTTCCTAGTAATCTCCCATAACCACACCCTACCCCAAGGTCTTCTTTTGTCCCTGGTGGCTTAGAGGTTAAAGCGTCTGCCTCCAATGTGGGAGACCCGGGTTCGATCCCTGGGTCGGGAAAAATCCCCTGGAGAAGGAAATGGCAGCCCACTCCAGTATTCTTCCCTGGAGAATCCCATGGATGGAGGAGCCTGGTAGGCTACAATCCAAGGGGTCGCAAAGAGTCGGATACGACTGAGCGACTTCACTTCTTCTTCAGAGGTGGTATTTAAGGCATTAGCTTGGGCCATTTTGGAGAGTCACTCAGTTTTCCTGAGAATCTCTTGTGTGTACAGGCGGTGTGCATGTTTTAAACCTCTGCTTGTTCTCCCTTTGGGTTTTTCTGGTGGCTCAGACAGTAAAGAATCTGCCTGCAATACAGGAGACCTGAGTTCGATCCCTGGGTTGGGAAGATCCCCTGGAAAAGGAAACGGCAACCCACTCCAGTATTCTTGCTTGGACAACCCCATGGACAGAGGAACCTGGTGGGCTGCAGTCCATGGGGTTGCAAAGAGCTGGACACGACTTAGCACAGCCTGTTCTTCTTTTATTAATCTGCTTTTTATTACAGGTTTGGGTGGGTAGGGAGTGTCTTAGCCAAGAGCCTCAGAAGGTAGAGGACAGAGGAGCCTCTTCTGCAATGGAAAAGACTTGACCTCCAGAACAAAGTTTTGAAGCAAGATTATTAAAAAGAAAACTTGAAAAAAAATTTTAAAGTAAAAATGATATTATGTACGATTGAGGTATTTTTTCTATCAAGCATGAAAAAGGCAGGGGTTATTTTTGATTATTGAATCAGTGACTAGAAACTACAGTTCTATTAGCGTATTTTCTCTTGAGCTTAATATTATCTTGTAAGGAATGGAGTTTTATTGGTTCACTCAGTATTTAGAAAAAGGAACTTTTTGAAACCCTAGAATTCCAGAATCTAACTTTTCTGGGAACTTGCTCAATGTGAGACACTGGGTAAGTGGAAATCATGAAACTTCTTAGAATTGATTTCATCTTTGGAGCCTTGGCTCTATAGTGAAATGCAGTGGACGTTTACAGATATAGACCATTCACGGTCATGTCTAGACCAGAGAAAGGGGTGGAACTTGTCACAGAGGTTGGGTGAATCTATCACTTTTATTTCAGAAGTTCTATTGTTTTGTGATTTCACACATCTGATGCAAGCATTACTGCACAGTAACCACGAGATGGCAGGAGTGAACAACATAAAAAGTGCAACCTGCCTTCTAACAGAAAGAACTTGTTATTCATCTCCGCTCTCTCTTTCCCTTTTATAATCTCCTGTCTTCCATCATTCCTCTCCTTTTCTTCTATGTTATTGTATTTGTATTTCTAGTTACAATTTTAACTAACGGATTCTCAAGAGTCATGTAACTGATTCTAAAGAATCAGATCTGAAAAGCAGGCTGCCCTCATGTACCTATAATTTGAACACTAAAGCAAAAACTATTTTTTTCTAATTCAAGAGGTCTTTTATAACTGCTTCCGCTTGAGCTGAGGATAAAGAGCCTTCAGAAATCCTCCTGTTTCAGTCCGATCCTCTCACCCTGGCAGGGGAGGGAGTAGTGGTGTGCAGAAAAACAAGGCTGGAAGAATAGAAGGGAGGGGCCCTAAGACCTTTGGAGTGTTGTGTAAACAAATAAGCTGTATTACTTTTCTGTGATACTATCAAAGGGGTGGTTTGATATGATCAAAGTGCTGTGCTGAAGCTATTCTAAGCCCGTGCACGCATGCACACACACACACACACACACACACACACACAATCTCCAAACCCCCAAAACACCACAACCTGGCTATAGGCAGGACTTGAGAAATGACCTAGTTTTACTAATACATTGGTGGCACTAGTGGTAAAGAACCCACCTGCCAAAGCAGGAGACACAAGAGACACTGATTCAATCCCTGGGTCGGGAAGATCCCCTGGAGAAGGGCATGGTAACCCACTGCAGCATTCTTGCCTGGAGAATCCCATGGACTGAGGAGCCTGGTGGGCTGCAGTCCATAGGGTCCCAAAGAGTCAGACACGACTGAACTGGCTCAGTACTCACAGCGCTCAATGGAGGAAAGTTCATCAGTTTGAATTAACAGCCAGGCAACTGAATTGCATGTTTGAGAGATGTGATTAGGTTCTCTCTCTCTCTGTCTTGGAGTCATTGTTCTTTGCTCAGCAAATCTTCCTTTCATTTTAAATTTTTTCTCTTCTCAAAGGCATCCCCTTTTGAAGACTAGGGTTCTGATTTCTTAAGTGCAGAATTTAAATTTTGTCCCCCAATCTCTCAATCAATCAGAAATAGGCTTCAGGGAGCCTCCTGAAGCAACACCTCATGGGGTGCTCCTTGACTATCACCGTACTGGTAAGTTGGGGTTTTACAAGGTCTGTTGTTGTTGTTGTGTAGCGATTAAGTCATGTCTGACTCTTTGTGACCTCATGGACTATAGCCCGCCAGGCTCCTCTGTCCATGGGATTCTCCAGGCAAGAATACTGGAGTGAGTTGCCATTTCCTCCTCCAGGGCATCTTCCCAACCCTGGGATTGAACCCAAGTTTCCTGCACTGGCAGGCAGATTCTTTACCACTGAGCCAATTTCAGATTTGGAAATAAAGAAATTGAACAGGAGCCAACCCTCCGTCTATCCGTCCTTCTCTCTGTTCTCTCTCCCTCTCTCACATACACACAAAATACCACAAACATACAAAGGATAGAAGGAAACACACTTATTCTAGTTGAAAATTAAACCTTGCCAAAACAAACGGGATTATGAAAATCTCCTTTGAGATTGTCATCACCCTGTTGATTCATTTTTCTCCTGTTGCAGAAGTTAAATGCCAGGAGTCGATAAAAAATTAAGAGACAGGAATAGGCTACAAAGTGAGGCAATTTCTGGGATTACTGGAAATTACTGATAGGAGCTACATAAGCTCCAACAAACCCCTGAGAATTCAGGGTGTAATTCTTCCTTCCAACTGTTGTATGTCCAAATGGCAAAGCAGCACCTGCATAATTGATAAGACTATTTTAGTTGAGTTGACTATTTAGCACTGTCATACTGTCACTTAGGGTAGGTTCTTAGCCAAGGTGCTTAACACTCTGAGCTACAGTTTTCTCATTTGTGAGACAAGGTTGATGATATCTACCCCATGGTGCTGTTTTGAGAGTGAAGAGAGAAAACATGTGTAGTGTCTGGCATTGTACTTGGTTCATAGTAGTGCTTAATGAACAGAAGTTACTAATTTTGGAGAAGTGATGGAGGAGGACTAGAAGGTGGACAGAGGAGTTAAACAGGACTAGGTTTAGGTACTGTACTTTGCTCACCTCCTACAGACTGAAGATTTTGGGCCAGTCACTCAATTCTCACCTGTAAAGTGGTGATAATGCCACATTATTTCCTCAGTTACTATGCCCGCCATGTGGGAATAATTCTGTAACTGGTAATCAGCATTGTTCATAGTATCTATTCTTTCCTTAAAATATTTATTGAAACTAAACCATGCTATCTGTTTAGGACTGTGTTGAGTGGTAAGAGAGACTCTACAAAGAATCATCTGATGGTGTTTGCTTTCAAGGCACTAACAGCTCTGCTGAAGGGGGAAAAACAAGTGAAAACCTGGTCACTTAGAGTAGCAATGTGTCTGTAACTGAGTGTCTTTTAAAAAAAAAAAGATATCGTACATAGTCAAGTCTGAGAGATTTCAGAAACTGGAGAGAGCATTGGGGGTCACCGCTGTTCGGGAGGACCTGTAGTAAAGTTCTGGAGGGTTTTGGAGAATGAATAGGATTTGCAGATGTAGGGATTGAAATGGACAAATATAAAGGATGTCAGCTATATTTAAAATGGAGAACCAACAAGGACCTACTGTATAGCACAGGGAACTCTGCTCGATATTATGTAACAACCTAAATGGGAAAATAATTTAAATAAATAGATACACCTATCTGTATAACTGAATCACTTTTGCTCTACACCTGGAGCTAATCCAACACTGTTAATCAACTATACTCCAATATAAAATAAAAAAGATTTTTTAAAAAGAAAAAAGTATGTTAAATAATGAAATGTGCTATGGAGAAAAATAACAGAGAAGGCGCAGAGGGAGTGCTGGATAGGTTACGATTTTAAATGGGGGTGAAAGGGAAGACTTCACTGAGAAGTCCTCAGGAGAAGTTACCAATTGAGCAAAGGAGATGAGGGGGTGAACCAGGTGGATATCTGGGGAGAGAGAATTCCAGGCTGAGGAAACTCCAAGTGCAGAGTTCCTGAAGCAGAAGCATGCTTGGAATGTTGGAGAAATAACGAGGAGGTCAGTGGGACTGGAAGACACAGCAGTGGGGAGAGGTGAAGGAGATGAGGATGGAGATGCAGTATTTTGGGGTGGGGTTTGAGAAGAGTGGGAAATCAGGTGGGGCATTGTGTTTCACTTTAAAGACTTTGGCTTAACGTTGAGTGAGATGGGAAGTCATCGAAGGGTTTGAGTAGAGGAATGGGAAGAGTTGACTTCTGTTTGCCAAGGACCATTCTGGATGTTGTTTTGAGAAAGAGCCTATAGAGAACCAAGGGTAGAAGCAGAGAAATCATGTAGGGGAAATTTGCAACAACTCAGGTGAGAGAACTGATGGTGTCTTGGAGCAAAATATTAGAAGTGAGAAGAGTCTGGATTCTGAAATTCTGGATATATTTAGAATTAGCAGGAAAAATCATACAGAAACAATAAACTCATGAGGTACTTTTAAGATAGTTAACTTCTGAACCCTGTGTTGTTCAGTTGCTCGGTCATGGCCAACTTTTTGTGACCCCATGGACTGCAGCACGCCAGGCTTCCCTGTCCTTCCCCATCTCCCGGAGCTTGCTCAAACTCATGTTGAGTTGGTGACGCCATCCAACCATATCATCCTCTGTCGTCCCCTTCTCCTCCTGCCTTCAATGTTTCCCGGCATCAGGGTCTTTTTTAATGAGTCGGCTCTTCGCATCAGGTGGCCAAAGTATTGGAGCTTCAGCTTCAGTGTTAGTCCTTCCAGTGACTATTCAGGACTGATTTCCTTTAGGATTGACTGGTTTGATCTCCTTGCAGCTCAAGGGACTCTCAAGAGTCTTCTCCAACACCACAGTTCAAAAGAATCAATTTTTTTGGCCCTCAGCCTTCTTTATAGTCCAACTGTCACATCCATACATGACTACTGGAAAAACCATAGCTTGATTAGATGGATGTTTGTTGGCAAAGTAATGTCTCTGCTTTTTAATATGCTATCTAGATTTGTCATAGCTTTTCTTCAAAGGAGCAAGTGTCTTTTAACTTTGTGACTGCAGTCACCATCTGCAGTGATTCTGGAGCCCAAGAAAAAGTCTGTCAGTTTCCATTGTTTTCCCATCTATTTGCTATGAAGTGATGGGACTGGATGCCGTGATCTTAGTTTTATGTATGTTGAGTTTTAAGCCAGCTGTTCACTCTCCTCTTTCATTTTCATCAAGAGGCTCTTTATTTCCTCTTTGCTTTCTGCCATAAGTGTGGTGTCATTGGCATATCTGAGGTTATTGATATTTCTCCCAGCAATCTTGATTCCAACTTGTGCTTTGAACCCTATAATGTAAATTTATAACATTTTAGAGGTGAGGAGAGATATTGTAGGTTTTTTGTGTTTATTTTATTTTATCAACATGTTGTAAAATTTTAAATTCTTTCTTTCCTTACCTTTATAGCCCTGTTCTGGCTTTCTCTCTCTCTCTCTCTCACCCTCCACCCTGTCTCCTTCACAGTATATCCATCACTCATCTTTCCATCCATTCATCCACTGCCATCCTTTAATCCCTTTACCCTTTGGGAACCCATGATGTACTAAGTTTCAAAACTAGGGCTGGCGATTGAGAGATGAATATAGTGCTTAACTCAGCCATTAAAAAGCTCATAGTCTAATAATGGAGACAGGCAGGTAAATAAGAAAAAGTGAAACCGTTTGGCAGGCACTATGGTAGAGATTAAAGGGATAATGGGGCACAAAGAAAATGTTTAACACTATCTGCACATCATAGAAGTCTTCTCAGCTGAAGTTTTCCACATCCCCTTAAACGTAAACATTGACTAACATTTTGTCCTTCAACCTTTGTTTTCTTTCTCCTTTTGAGGTCTCATTTGTAACCACAACTTTATTTATTATCTCTGTTATTATATTAAATCTTCCAAATCTTCATCTCTAGCCCTGACGTGTCTTGAATGCCCTTAGTTAAGTTGCAAATAGTGTCTTCCTGGAATATTTAACCTCTCACCCTGAGGCTGTTGTTTTTCTAGTGCACCAGTTCTATACTTCAGTCATCTTTGACCTTTCTGAGCTTCCTATACCCAAGCAACTACCAAATCATGTAAAATCTACGTCTGCAGTGTCTTTCTTACCCATTCTCTCTTGCTACATTCCTGTTGCCACCAATACATTACTTCTTGGCTTGACTGCATCCTGGATTTTCACTCTCATACTGTTGTAAGCTTCTCGAGGGTAAAAATTGGGCCAATACCACTTAGCACAAAATAAGGTGCATGGTAGATGCTCAACAACTATTTTTACATTGAAATTCTTTATCTTTTGGAACGTGGAATTGAAATCCAAACATGTTTGTTCTCAAATTTCTTGTACATGGGAATTATCAAAGGAAGTCTGTCAAAAATTCAGATTTATGGAGGCTACTCTGCGGACATTCTACTTCAGTTATTCCAGGGTGGGGCCCATAAACTTTGATTTTTAATAAGTATTCTAGGTGATTCTGTTGTAGGTGGCCTAAAATTGAGAAACAGTGCTCGACAATGTGAGAGGATTAGCTTAAATTCACTTAACACAGCCGGAAATCAAGTCTACACTCAACTTTATTTGGATATTAGGGACATCTATGTAAAATATCTGTAAGTAATGATGCTAGGTGAATGTTCTTCTCCTTTCTTACCTCGTGAAGCTTCACACACCTGGGGGGTTTGCTTTAGTTTGTTTGCTTCTTGGTTACTCAAATCTTAGCTGAGAGACCTTACATCTTGGATATTTGGTTCTTTGAGCATGGCTTGTCTGGCCAGTATCATTTGGAATATGTCAGTTTTGAAGGTGAACAAACTCTTGTGCACTGTTGGTGCAATGATGGAAAACAAAATGGAAGTTGCTCAAAAAACTGAAAATAGAATTACCACAAGATAGAGAAGTTGCACTTATGGATATATATATCTGAAGGAAACGAAATCAGTATCTCAAAGAGACATATGCACTCCCATGTTTATTGCAGCATAATTCACAACAGCTAAGATATGGAAATAACCTAAGGGTCCGTCAATGGAACAGTGGATAGAGAAGATGTGGTATATATTTATGGGGCTTCCCAGGTGAACAGTGGTAAAGAACCTGCCAGCCAGTGCAGGTGACACTAGAGATCTGGGTTCATTCCATGGATTGGGAAGATGGCATGGCAACCCACTCCAGTATTCTTGCCTGGAGAACCCCATGGACAGAGGATCCTGATGGGCTACAGTCCACGGGGTTGCACAGAATCGGACATGACTGAAGCACCTTAGCACGCACATGGATATATTCACACATAGCATGGTGAAATATTACTCAGCCACGAGAAAGAAGGAAGTCCTTCCATTTGCTATGATATAGATTGACCTTGAGAGCATTGTGCTGAGTGAAATAAGTCAGAGAAAGACAAATACTGTATGGTCTCACAATTATGCAGAATCTAAGAAGCCAAACACAGAAATAGGTATCTTGAATGGTAGTTCACAGGGGCTGAGGAGTGGGGGAAATGGAGAGAGATTGGTCAAAGTGTACAAATTTCCAGTTGTAAGATGAATAAGTTCTGAGGATCTAATGTAGGACATGGTAATTATAGTTAATAATACTATATTACATACTTGCCAGTAGCTAAGGGAGTAGATCTTAAACGTTCTCACCATAAGAAAGAACTGGTAATTATGTGATATGATGGAGGTGTTAGCTAATGCTATGGTAGTAATCAGTTCACAATATATGAATGTATCAAATCAACACCCTGTATCCTTTAAACTCACACAGTGTTATTTGTCAATTATATCTCAATAAAGATGGAAAAAAAGAAAATGGATAGAATCACCTAAGGATTTCAACATAATCATTTTGATCTCTACATTTTTCAGAGTATTGACATAGAGTAGATGAAATATACTGGCAGAGTGTATTTTTTATTTGAATTGTTAGTTGTTCAAATGAATATGAAATAACACTTCTGTCTACAGAGCTCCATCAACCAGATAAAAGTGATTTTGTTTAAAATTTTTAACCTCTGGTCAACAGTAATGACAATTCTGAAGAAGAAAATAATGAGTCTGGAATAGATTTTAATTATTGAAAGGAAAAAATATCCCCTCATTTTGCAAAAGAACTCCTTAGTTTACTGGTTCCCTTTGGTGTAGAGAATAGGTGTATTGTGTGTGTGTGTGTGTGTGTGTGTGTGAGAGAGAGAGAGAGAGAGAGAGAGACAGAGAGAGAGAGACTCTCCAAAATTGTTGAGATGCTGAGTTCATGTGAATCAAACCTGGAGAAATAGAGTTGATATGTACTTTCCCCCCACAGTAAAGTTTTTGCTGCTTGTACTTGAATTCAGCATTGTTTCTAGACACCACGGTCTTTCTAGTCTAACAACTGAAAATCCCAGTCTATATTGGATGGAGAGTATCACAATTTTAATTTTCACAACCTTGCCTTATCTTCCATCTCTTCTCAGGCCAGTGTCCCAATAGGGAACCAATAGGAGAATAGAGAATTACCTTTTTTAAAAAATATGAACTCTTTCAAACCTCTTTTCACTTGCTTACGGTTCCATTTAGCTGACATACAGGTCCTTCTCCTTTTGGTAGGAGGTACTTCAGAACTCAGTGCTCCTCTTTTTTGGCTGCATCGGGTCTTAGCTGCAGTATGCAGGATCTTTTGTTGTGTCATCAGGATCTTCTGTTGTAGTGTATGGACTCTAGTTGTGGCAAGTGAGCTTGTCATTGTGGTGTATGGGCTTAGCTACTCTGAGTCATGTGAGATCTTAGTCCTTGACCAGGAATTGAACTCACTTCCCCTGCATTGCAAGGCAGATTCTTCACCAGTGAACCACCAGGGAAGTCCCCAGCACTACTTTTGAAATGCAGTCACTCCCACTGCTAACAGTAGCAAGAACAAGAACAACAACAAAAACCCAACAAAATTATTTACAGAGCGGTTAGCTTGTGTCAGAAAATGTTTTATCATCAAAACAATCCTACAAAGTCCGTGTCCTTAAATTCTTATTCTTCAGGTGAAGAAACTTAGAAGACCAGAGAGGTTAAATGACCTGCTTACGTCACACAGAGAGTAAGACTAAGAATCTGTTTGAACCCCATATGACTGAGTGTAAAGCTGATGGTTTTAACTACAGTTCTCTGATGTACAAATGTTCTCAGTGGCCAAAAGCTCGTTGTTCAAATATGCCATAGTTACTACCTCATCAATTTCTAATTTTCACATGACTTAGTAAGCTGTTTCAAAATATAGGGGCTTCCTTGGTGACTCAGACTGTAAAGAATCTGCCTGTGATTCAGGAGACCCAGGTTCAATCCCTGAGTCAGGAAAATCCCCTGGCAACCCACTCCAGTATTCTTGCCTGGAGGATCCCATGGACAGAGGAGCCTGGTGGGCTACAGTCCACGGGGTTGCAAAGAGTTTTAGCTTAATACCTGGACTATAATAGGTATCAAATAAATATTTATTAAATGAATTGGATAGATAAACATCCCTGAGAGCTTTTTGAAACTCACAAATAAAGTATATTTTGAATTTTTGGAAGTGTTGGTCAGTGGTGAAAATATATTCTAATATTCAGAGTTTTTCTAAGTCCAACAAAGACCTCCGAAAACCACTGAATGAGGGAAAAGTTGGCAGGAAAATAATTGGAATCACTAATACTTCTTTACAATAATTATTGCTATTACTCATATGATTATAATTGCTATATGGGGCTTTCCACTCTTTCTGAGATAAATACTCATTTTGTTTCAGCTACAGATAAGTAGACAATAATTGTTATAAGAAAAGATATTAAAATTTTCTTTGGTGTTTGATATATCCAATACCCTTTGCTGATACATATTTATGTTTTTGAATTCCGAGTGATTCAACACTGAAAACTCTCTTGTTCAGTGAGTTCTAAAGATTTTTATTTCTGACATGATTGTAATTTTAAATATGGTGTAAAAGGTTCCAAAAGTTACACATCATGAAACCTGATATGTATGTCCTGATGCAAAATTTTTGGAAAATGTCATCTCTATCTCCTTTTGTTTCCACTTTATGTTTTTATAGATTTCTATTTTTATTGATTCACAGTCAGTTTTCAGTATGGAAGCAGTTTCAGTTTTCTAGCACTCTACACAACATCTATCTCACAATGATTTTGTTTATAGCAAATCATAGGCAAAACATTATTATGTTGAAAAAAGGAGAGATATGCACATAGGAAAATAAGAATGGATACAAAGGGAACCTTCTGTCTATAATGAGACTCACAGTAGATCCCCTTTAAATTAACACTAGAGAAATGCCATATTGTTTTACTGAGCAAAACAAAGCAAGTATAAGTTTACAGGACATCTAGCACAATTCTTTGCTAGCAAGAGGCCTTGGGTAAATTTTTGTTGATGAACAAATAAAATGAAATGGATATCTGAGGGCATGTTTGTAGACTGATGCAAAATCACTGCCTCTGTCTGGAAGAACATTGGCTAAATGAGGGAACAAAGGTGAAAGAAGAAATTTGGCTGATGAATAAGATGTCTCGAATGTTGGGTGTGGAGTTTCAGACTTTATTTGCCACAGAACGAGGAGTCAAACAAGGTTTCTCTGCAGAGAATTAGCATGATTAAAGCAATATTTTAGAGAAGATCAATTCAGTGTTGTATGTAGTACTGAGGATAAAAGACTCTGAGCACTTAACTAGAGGAAAATTGCAATAGTCTAATTTCGAGGTATGGAAGGATAAACTGAAATAGAAGTTGACATTTCTGACTCTGGAACCACAATCAAACAAACAAAAATTTTAAAGGGACTCTTTAGAGTAGCAGAAGGACAACACTTGCTTGCATTAATGAGTTCCCGTTTATTCCTTGTGTCGTTTTTGAACATTTACCGTGAGCCATCCCTGTGTCTACCAAGGTTGAAGAGATGCATGAAATATTTTTACCTCCAAGAAGCTTATGGTCTGAGAAGAGAGAGAAAAAAATAACCCAATACTTGCATGCATTCAGAAGATTTTTTTTCCCTTCTGGTAGTGACAGAAGTTTTCTCTGATAATCCTCATTTTTCCCCTTGGGTTTGTGCCTAATGTATATGTGTGCTCAGTCATTCAGTTGTCTCCAATTCTTTGCGACCCCCTGGACTGTAGCCCACCAGATTCCTCTGTCCTTGGAAGCTCCCAGCAAGAATACTGGAGTGGGTTGCCGTTTCCTACCCCAGGGAATCTTCCCCACCCAGGGATGGAAACCACATCTCTTGCATCTCCTGCATTGTGCTTAATAGTGCTTAGCAATCTGACTGACCAGGATCAGGGTAAAGTCTGTGATGTGAAATCCATGTCAAGGAGTTGGTCTCCAGCTGTTTTAATGGGTATCTCTTAGATCCTACTTATAGCCTCAGGCTCCTTGGCTGCTGTTTAGCTAACAATAAAGAAAGTCAGAAAGCTGAGGATAAAAGAAGTGAAGGAGAGAGAAGGGGAAACCATCAAACTGAACAGACACACCTAATTGGCTACTTTCCAAAATTTCCTTAGGCTTCTTCAAGCTTTGATGAAGCCTTAAGATCCTGTTTTCAGGGATTGAATGTCTTTCAAATGGGTGATAGATCCTCTCGTTAGTATTTAAAAAAAGAGAATAGAATGAGCTCACTTAGCCTGCTCCTGTCATCATTTCAGTTTATTTGAACAGCAATCAACAGATGAAGAGGGCTCAGTCTTCTGAAAAAAAAAGGGAAGAAAAGTACTTGTTACTCAGCAGTCTTTGGACTCTGCCAGAAACATTGAGGGCACTTTTAAGTAAAATGATTTAGCAGGTGGAAGGAAGTTTTAAGTGCAACATCCACCCCTTTTTTCCTGAGAGTAGATGATGACTAAGACAGTGACCATATCTCAGGATGTAAATGAGATTCTCTGGGGACTTCTTGCTTGCTTGCTCACTGGTGCAACATGGGGCTCAGTGTTGCATTGGCTGGGTTTTAGGAATGCAATGAAATGTGTGAAAAGGGTGTGGATGAGTTCCAGGCACATAGTAGGCGCTCAGTTAGCCCTCATGGGAGGCTACAGGGTGTATCCTTGATTGCTATCCCTTTAGGGTCTTTTTTTTTAACCGTTGCAGAAGTACAACAGAGTGACATTTAGATGCTCCAAAAGGATCATGTAATTGGGCATGCAGTTATATAGCAATCAGCAGTGTGTAGGATATTCCAACTTTCTAATTATACTGAAAGCTAAAGTTACTATTCCTGTTTCCAAAAAGAAAAACAATACATTTAATAATATCTGCTCTATAAGGGACTGTTCATGCCTGGATACAAAACTCTCATGGCCAGAATAGCTAATTACTTCTGTAGATATTAAGCCAAATATAAGAGACTTCAGTTAGATTTCAACATTCACATTCCTCTCAAATTTTGTTAGATGGAAGAATTACCCTGGGAGCACTTAAAAATTCAAATTCCCGTGCTTCTTCCACAGAGACTGTGGTCTTGTAGGTCTGGTTCTGGGGTCTGTATCTTCAGCTGTTGCTGAGGACACGAATACTCCCCTTTGAGGAATACTCAAGGAAATTAACCCTGAATATTCATTAGAAGGACTGATGCTGAAGCTGAATCTCCAATACTTTGGCCACCTGATGCTAAGAGCTGACTCATTAGGAAAGACCCTGATGCTGGGAAAGACTGAAGGCAGGAGGAGAAGGGGCAACAGAGGATGAGACAGTTGGACTGCATCACCGATTCAATGGACATGAGTTTGAGTAAACTCTGGGAGATGGTGAGGAGAGGGAAACCTAGCGTGCTGCAGTCTACGGGGTCACAAAGAGTTGGACAGACTGAGCAACTGAACAACATCTGGGCTCTCAAACCTGCTCTTAAGGCAAATCTCACCTGATCATTGTTTCAATACACCTCTTACCTCTCATAACATTCTTTTCCTCTGTGAAAATGTAAACTTCATTGAATAATATTCTTGCTAAAAAATAAAGTGACTCATTTTTGTGTGTTTCATGTTGTTCTGTAATTCTTCATAAATTTAGGAGCAGTCTTCATGAATTTCTTAGTTTAAAATTTGCATGCAAGTAAAGAAATTTCTCATGGATAAGTCAAATTTAGATAAAATAGTAAATAATCTCCTGCCATTCACAGACTTGACCACAGTATTTCAGAAATGGAGGAAAATTCACAGAGTTTCTTTAGGAAAGGAAAGCTTTTGGAATAATCTAGAATTTATGTGGGGCCATTTTGGGTTGTTAAAAAATGTTACACATTGATTAAATTTAGTAATGTGACTTTTTTTTTGTCTTTCAAAAATCAAGTTTAATTTGACTTTGATGAAGGTCAAAGGGAAGCTGAAAAATGTGAAAGTAAAATTTGAAAGGAGCTTCTTTCTGCCAGAAAATACATGCAGTGTTTGTAATTGAAATGAGCCACCTGTTATATTTTATAATTTCAGAGAATTATAAAGCTGAGCTTCCTTAGACATTTTAGAAGAAGTTGCTACCTGATTTCTAGAATATTCTGGACTGCCACTGTCCAATAGAACTTTGTGTAATGGCAAAACTATTCTGTATCTACACTGCGCAATATAGTAGCTACTAACCATACTTGTTCTTGAAGTGTGATGGGGCACTGAAATTTTAATTTTATTTAATGTTAATAATTTAAATCCAAGTAGACCTATCAGCTAATAGCTGCTGAAATGGACTGCACAGGTCTAGGTAAATATACTCAGAATTCATCTACAGCCTTATATTGGGTTGGCCAGAACATTCATTATGGAAAAATGGTACTATAGTATTTCCATTATGGAAAAACCCAAACGAACTTTTAGGCCAATCCAATACTTTAAAGTTACATATACTACGAAAGTGTGAAAGAAAGTGAAAGTCGCTCAGTTGTGTCCGACTCTTTGTGACCCAATGGATTATACAGTTCATGGAATTCTCCAGACCAGAATACTGGAATGGGCAGCCTTTCCCTTCTCCAGGGGATCTTCCCAACCCAGGGATCAAAGCCAGGTCTCCCGCATTGCAGGAGGATTTTTTGCCAGCTGAGCCACAAGGAAAGCCCACACAAGGGAAGCCCACATATACTAAGCCCACACAAAATTCAAAATTCTTTAAAAACTTCATGTTTCTTTAAAATATAGTTAACTAAAATGCATGCGTGTGTGCTCAGTCTTGTCCGACACTTTGGACTCCAAGGCCTGTTGCCCTGCCAGACTCCTCTGTCCATGGAATTCTCCAGGCAAGAATACTGGAGCGGTTGCCATTTCCTCCTTCAGGGGATCTTCTCACCCCAGGGATCAAACTTGCTTTGCTTGCATTTCTGGCATTGGCAGGTGGATTCTTTACCAACTGTGCAAGCTGGGAAGTCCCAGTTAACTGGGATAGTGATTATTAAATGAATCATTCAAGAGGAGACCCTTAGCCTTTAGGTCTTTATTTTCCTCAGTAGAATGAGAAGGAATGTGTCCCATAACCTTTAAGGTTTCCCCAGCTTGACTGCTTTATGACTTACATTTAGATTGTTTCTAGGTACTTAAAGTACCTTCTTTACATTTCTTTCCCTCCCTGAAAATGTTCAGGCACATTGCCCACCCCACGTTAAGGCAGAACAGGGAGAAATCAAGAACACATTTTTCTTGACTTGCTGCTGTTTTCTGTCTATAGATTGTGTGTGTGTCAGGAGGATCCCCTGGATAAGGGAATGGTAACCAACTCCAGTATTCTTGCCTGGAAAATTCCAAGGACAGAGGAGACTGGCGGGTTACAACCCCTGGGGTCACAAACTGTTGACTCAACTGATCGATTAACATTTTCACTTTCACTTTCATCCAATATGGCTGTTGTCCTCATAAAAAGAGATTAGGACATAGATACACACAGTAGGAAGACCACAGGGAGAAGACAGTCACCTATAAGCCAGAGAGATCTCAGAAGAAATCAACCCTGCT
Organism: Cervus canadensis; assembly: GCF_019320065.1. NCBI lineage: Eukaryota > Metazoa > Chordata > Mammalia > Artiodactyla > Cervidae > Cervus > Cervus canadensis. The sequence continues at coordinate 51,714,092 of NC_057397.1, read as the reverse complement.
AAAATATAGATCTTGGACTTCTAGCCTCCAGAATTGTGAGAATATAAGTGTTTTTTAAAGTCTCCAGTCTGTGGTACTTTGTTCAGGCAGCCCTAGCAAATTAATATAAAATCTAAACCACTAAACAATATTTTTCATCAGATTACATATTATCTAAACCTTCTTTGGGCTTCCTTGGTGACTCAGAAGGTAAAGAATCTGCCTGCAATGTGGAAGATCCGGGTTTGATCCCCTGGAGAAGTGAATGGAAACCCACTCCTGTATTCTTGTCAGGAGAATTCCATGGACAGAGAAGCCTGGTGGGCTACAGTCTATGGGGCCATAAAGAGTCATACACAACTGAGTGACTAACACTTTCACAAACCTGCTTTACTTCTTTTTATCCTTGAATGGTACAGACAGTATTGCCCATCCACATTAAGGAAACAAACAAATAAGCAAATCTTTAAATAAAGTGTTACAGTTTTTTAAAGATTTAAAGTCTGGTGTTTCTATTACTTATTCCTTTTCTCCTGTTTTTGATAAACCTTGCTTGCCTTGCTTTACTGCTGAGATTTCACCTTCTTAGAATCTCTATTTCTTCTTCTTCTTTTTTTAATTGATACTTTTATTTTAAAAATATTTATTTATTTGGCTCTGTCAGGTCTTAATTGCGGCACACAGGATCTTCGATCTTTGTTGTGGCATGCAGAATCTAGTTCACTGACCAAAGATCAAACTCAGTCCCCCTGCATTGAGAGCATGGAGTCTCAGCCACTGGACCACCAGGAAAGTCCCTCTATTTCTTCTTTCATGCTTGTTCTAATTCTAATTAACTTCTAAGATCTGGTTCAGGTGTTCTCTGAATTCAGCCTGAGTTCCCACTGTTTTAAACTTAGTTGTATTTTGCATAGCACTCTATATAATTTATTTACTTGAGTACAGTGTTCCTGTCTTGCTGATTTTTTAAAAAAAATTCAGTTTCCCAGCACTGTGGGAACTCCTGATATTTAATAGACACTGCATAAACATTTTTGGAAACAAACATGTAATGGTATCGACTCTTTAGATCCAAAATTTGTGAATGGTTAATCTTTCTCATATTCTTCAAATATTCAGTGTTCATTGAGCATTTACTATATGGAAGGCACTGTAATTATTAACTGCTCACTCTACTTGGGTTGTACACAAAACTTCAGTTGACATATGTTTTCTTCTTTGCTGGATTGCTTAGTTGGGTAACCATTCAAACATAAGAAACATCACTTGATTGCACATTTAATACTTGATGTATTTAATACTGATTTGAACTGAGTTACTAGTGGGAGGAGTAAATAACAGAAATAGTTTTATTTGTACTGAAATAATGTGCTCATAAATGTATCTTTCCCTTTAGTATTCATTATGGAAATAAGATATACAATAGCTGAACACATTCCTAAGTTAGTTTGGAAAATCAGAATTTAATATCACTTTCAGGCAGGCTGAGTTCAGTCTATTGAAGTTGGGTTTTATTTTATTTGCAAATGACCATTTTGGCTTTATAATACATGCATATGGTTCTGAGCTAAATGTTTTAAGAAAGTTAATAGAAGAAATATTGTGTTGTATGTCATATTGAGTGACATATGCAGTAGTGATCTCTTTTAATTTAATAATGTATTCTTTTCTTATTTGACTTATACACATTGCTGGAAAAAAGAGCTTGAAGTGGGAGTAAAGGAAGGCTTGAGAAATAAGGGTGTCTCAGTCTGCAATTTCTGTAAATTGAAAAGCATATGGGAATTCCCCCGGGAAATAAGATAAAAAAGAAAATTGGGAACAGTAAAAAAGAAGAGCTAAATCTTCCTATTTGGTTCACATAGGGCATAAAGCCATAGAAATCATTTGCTTGAAATTCTGTTGATTTGGTATATAATTTAAAAAATCATGAGATATATCTATCTAATCATAGCCTCTGCATTTTCTCTCAACAAAAGGAGAAGAATATTCCTTACGTATTCAGTGTTAGGATCAGGGCAGAGTAATTTTGAATTTATTAACATCATGCTGTATTATCAAGGCATAAGAGCCTTAAGAGGACTTCTAGTTCAGTTCTCTTAACAGATGAGAAAAAGGAGACTCAAAGGAGTTATAAGTGCAACACACTGTACCTGGCAGGATGGTGTGGTCATTAAGATCATGGTGGAGTCTGCCACACCTGAGTCCAAATTCAGACCAAATCTTTACAAGTCATATGAACTTGGTCACCTGTCTCAGTATCTGCCTTAAAGTGGGAAAAAAATAACTTTCAAGAATGTACTCACACATATGAAATATGCTTAGGACACAAACAGAAAGCCTTTACGGTGTCCCCTAATGATCTCCCATCACTTCATGGCAAATAGATGAGGAAACAGTGGAGACAGTGGCTGATTTTATTTTGGGGGGCTCCAAAATCACTGCAGATGGTGATTGCAGCCATGAAGTTAAGAGATGCTTACTCCTTGGAAGGAAAGTTATGAACAACATAGATAGCATATTAAAATGCAGAGACATTACTTTGTCAACAAAGGTCCATCTAGTCAAGGCTATGGTTTTTCCAGTGGTCATGTATGGATGTGAGAGTTGGACTATAAAGAAAGCTGAGTGCCGAAGAATTGATGCTTTAGAACTGTGTTGTTGGATAAGACTCTTGAGAGTCCCTTGGACTGCAAGGAGATCCAACCAGTCCATCCTAAAGGAGATTAGTCCTGGGTATTCATTGGAAGGACTGATGTTGAAGCTGAAACTCCAATACTTTGGCCACCTGATTCGAGGAGCTGACTCATTGGAAAAGACCCTGATGCTGGGAAAGATTGAGGGCGGGAGGAGAAGGGGACGACAGAGGATAAGATGGTTGGATGGCATCACCGACTCAATGGACATGGGTTTGGGTGGACTCCGGGAGTTGGTGATGGATAGGGAGGCCTGGCGTGCTGCAGTTCATGGGGTTGCAAAGAGTCGGACACAACTGAGCGACTGAACTGAACTGAACTGAACTAATGATCTTACTTCTAGGTATTCTTGCCCTTGTGCAAACTCCTCCCCTTGTCCATGGACTGTGCCTAGTGACTTGCTTCTAACCAGCATCTTATGGAAAAAGTGGTGGGATTATTTAGTCACTAAGTTGTGTCCAACTCTTTTGGGACCCCATGGACTGTTGCCCACCAGGCTCCTCTGTTCGTGGGATTTCCAAGGCAAGAACACTGGAGTGGGTTGCCATTTCCTTCTCCAGGGGATGATCCCAACCTAGGGATCGAACCCATCTCTCCTGCATTTGCAGGTGGGTTTCTTACCACTGAGCCACCAGGGAAGCCCCATTTCCAGGTTAGGTTATAGAATACTGCGGTTTCCATCTTGCTAGCAGACTTTCTCCTTTGTGGGTTTTTGATGGAATAAGAGACATATTACAGACGCTCATGTGGCAAGGAATCTTCAGTTCAGCGGCCTTCAAGGAACATAATTCTGCTAACGATCACTGAGTGAGTTTGGAAGTGGACTGTTCCTCAGTTGACCCTGATTTCAGCCTTGTGAGAGGCCCTGAAGTAGAGGACCCATCTCAGTCATACTTGGACTCTTGACCCACAGAAACTGTGAGATAATTAATGTGTGCTGTTTTAAGCCACTGAGTTTTGGGGTAACTTGTTAAGCAGCAATAGATGACTAATACAAACAGTGCTTAAGACAAAGTAATGAGGTAGATGGTGAGGGCAGCTACTATTTTAGAAAGAGTTTAAAGAGATAGGAATGAAGAGCACTCAAGAGCCTTCCTGAGAGTCATGAGAAGCCTATTATAAACAGAGAGAATAGTATAAGCCTAGCCCCTAAAGTGAATCTTTGAGTGTTTGAAGAAAAGAAAGGATATAAGAATGATTGGGAATATGGTTGTCATGGGTTTTAGGGGCAAGTTAATGTAGTGTTTTATAGGTCATGGAAAAGATTTGGATGTTAAAAATAAATTTCCCATGTGTGATGGGAAGTGGAATAATCCGGTTAATATTTTGGCTGTTGTGTGGAGAACTGAATGGGTGTGTATCTGTGGTGGTGGAATAGGAATGTTAGCAGAGAGACTCATCTCACGAGGAATCCAGACAAAAGATAATGGCAGCTGGGACTGCCGCACCAGTGAGGGCGAGAAACTGTTGAGCATGTAGTTTGGAGGTTTCAGGAATAAATATGCTGATGGGTGGTTGGTTGTAAAGTGTCACAAGAAGAAAAGGAGTCAAGGGTGACTCTAAGGTTTTTGGTCTGAGAAACTTGGCAAGCAAGTCTACTGAGATACAGAGGTGTAATGGAGAATCATAGGTTTCTTAAGAAGATTAAGAGCTCATAGATGCCAAGCAGACATCCAAGTGGAGAAACTGAGAAGGCAGATTTATATGGGCCTGGGATTTAGAGAGGTGGGGTGAGAGACATAGATTTGGGTGTCATCAGTGTCTAGAAAGTGTCCATGGGCCTAGAGTGAGTGCAGACCGAAAAGAGACCTGAAGTGTGAACTCAGAGGCACCCTAGTACTGGGGTGTGGGCAAAAGGAGGCGGATTCAATGAAGGATACTTGGGAAGAGCAGCCTCACAGGTCACAGGAAAGCCAGGCAGTATGTTTTTCCAGAGGCCAAGTTAAGATAGCTGTTCTGTTGTTCTCAATTTTCTAGGTCAATGATTCTAACTTGAGTGTGCGTTGCAATCACCTGGAGGGCTTTTCTTTCTTTCTTTCTTTTTTAAAGAACCTACTTAATTTTTTTAAGAATATTATTTATTTATTTATTTTTGGCTGTGCAGCATATGGGATGTTAGTTCCTTAACCAGGGATCGAACCTGTGCCCCCTGCAGTAGAAGGGTGGAGTCTTAACCACTGGACCAACAGGGAAGCCCCTGGAGGGTATTTTAAACCCCAGATTGCTAGGTGCCTCCTCCCAGAGTTTCTGACTCAGTAGGTCTTGAGTATGATCCAAGAATTTGCATTTGGAAAAAGCTCTTAGGGGATGCTCAGGCCACTTATTCAGGCACCAAATTATGAGGCCACTGTTATTAATCAAAGATTATCTAATGATGGTCCATGGTATATTTGCGATCTCTTTAATATTTTGTTGATTTTTAGAAAGTTAAAGTTATTGTGTTAGGCACTAGGGATACAAAAGGATTCAGTATCAAGTAGAGGAATTACATATAAATGTTTTATTTACAGTGCAACGTGGTAAGTACAATGTGAGAGGCATGATCAAGGCAGAGTGGTGATGTGGTGGAAAAGGAGTCAGAGAACGTTTTGGACGGAGACTTTGGAAGAGGAGGTGATGTTTTATCTTAGTCATGAGTAAGGGTTAGGTAGTCATGGGGGGAAATGCATTCCAGGGATTAGTATGCGTAATGGTGGGGAGACATGAATAGGCATGGTGTGTTCATGTGGCATTAGTGGTAAAGAACCTGCCTGTCAATGAAGGAGACATGAGATGCAGATTCCATCCCTGGTTGGGAGGATTCCCTGAAGCAGGGCATGGCAAGTCACTCCTGTATTCTTGCCTGGAGAATCCCACGGACGGAGGAGCCTGGCGGGCTACAGTCCATAGGCTCGAAGAGTCAGACACGACTCAAGCGACTTAGCACACAGCACGCATGTTCATGAGATTTCGGGCATTGTGAGGAATCTAATTTAGTGGGTTTTGGGGATTGGAAGGACAGTAGAAGGGGATGAGGTTAGACTTAGGCAGAGGTGAAGATGTGGTCCAGTGGTAAAGACTCTGAGATTTCACTGCAGAGGACATGGGTTTGATCTCTGCTTGGGGAGGTTCTGCATGCCTCAGCAAGTGGCTACCACCCCAAAGAAAAGATAGACTTGGGCAGATATGTATCATTTGTATTTGTTCTATTATTTAACTTCTTCTCAACATTCAATTAAGTTTGGAGTTTATATGAACAATATTTATTTGAAAACCAATATGGCTTAAACCATTAGAGCTGTCCCAATCAGAGATTTTAATAACTCAAACAGTTAAAGTGATTTCCTTCAGAAGTGACCTGAAAAGCAACACAAACATACCATATGATCCTATTTATAGGAAATATCTAGAATAGGTAAACACAGAGAGATGGAAAGACAAAAAGCTGTTGCCAGAGGCAGGGGAGGTGGGGACTAGAAAGTGACTGTGTAAATGGGTACAGGATCTCCTTCAGGGTTGATGAAATTAAAAAAAAAAGTTTATCTTATATTGGAGTATAGTTGATTTACAGTGCTATGTTATGATGAAAATATTTTGAAACTAGATAGAGGTGATTGTTTCACACCATTGTGAGTATACTAAGTGCTAAATACTAAATGCTACTAGATTACTCTTTAAAATGGCAAATTTTGTGTTACGGGGATTTCATCTCAATTAAAAATTTATTGGTGCAATAATACAAAATTTAAATACAATATTCAAAAATAATGTGCTGTCAAGAATGCAGATTGGGACTGTTTCTAATTTTCACATATATCTAGAGAGAAATGTCAGGCAATTTGATCTAACAATATAAAGGTTGTTCATCATTAACCTGGTTGAACATTAGAAAAGGAGTTTTTGATGAATAAAACAAAGCAACTGACACAAGTTTCAGAAGCTTAGATAATTTAAATGAAGACAATTTTTCTCTTTTTTTAATGACATTTACTGACTGAAAAGTCTGTATCTTTATCTTAAGGATTAATGTCTCAAAATGGCATTGCATTGTTGAAGGTACTGTTTCCCTTGTGATTCATAACTGCAAAAAATTCAGTTAGATATTGCAAATTATAAATTGATTAAAGTCAGATTATCTGAGCATATAAATAACTTCCTGAAGGAAATCATTCATTTGGCTAAGATATTATTATAAATTGAAAAATTACAGTGTTTTAAAATTATGGACAAAATGTCCATAAATTTATCCTGTACTAGCACAACTACTATTATTTTCTGTATTCCTTTACAGTTTGTTTTTTTTTTACAGTTTTAAAAAATAGGATTCTTTTAAAAAGGATCTTATTTTTGGTCCTCAAAGGCAGAGACCTGAGTTTATCATACTTCTTGTCGTAATGAAGTATATCAATGGTCTGTTCAAGGCCTTTCTCATTTTATTTTATTTTTCTTCTTCATTTCCGTCCCTATTCCAATATCACATCCCTTTAGTCATTCTATTCTTTACTCTATGTTCTTTGAGTTGTATGCATACACACATTTTGGGACTATCTATTGTGTTGTTTTGTTTATCTGTGCTTTTATTTTATATAAATAGTGTCGTTCAGATCTCATCCATCCCCCTAACTCTATTTTTAAGAGGCTGTCTTCATAGCATTATCCTTTCTGTTTTTCAACTCCCCCTTTGAGTTTTTTATTTCAATGATTATATTTTTGTACTCAGAATCTCCGGATTCTGACTCCTTATGATTGTGTTCCCTGTTCCTGTTTAACATTCTGTTTTGTTTCTTTGAGGATAAATATTTTATTTAAATTTTTTTAACTTAAAATCTCTTTCAGATCTAGTTTCCTCAGTGTGTATGCCCAGAAGTGGGATTGCTGGGTCATATGGCAGTTCTATTTCCAGTTTTTTAAGAAATCTCCACACTGTTTTCCATAGTGGCTGTACTAGTTTGCCAGTCCATTAATTTGGCTTCTTCTGCTACAGAGTATTGAGTTTGTTGTCTTTCTTCTAAAGAACTTGTGTTCTTCCAGATGAATTTAGGGAGCAGGTTCTGAGGAAATCGGATGTTACTACTGGTAAGTCTATTTACCAGTGGTAAATCTGATATTACCACCTGGACTAAACCACACCCTCTTTACATTCCTTCCTCCCCCACACCTGACACCCCACATTTGAACCGGCCTGACCTCCCAGTGACCCGCTTGCTCTCCCCCACAGGGCACAGTTCTTTCCCAATGGTTGCTTGTCTTGGATGAAATCACCTAGTGATTCTATAACTTTAACGTGCATCAAAATCATCAGGCATGCTTGTTAAAACATAGACTGCTGGGCCCCCCACTCCCTAGACTTTCTGATATGTTAAGTTTGTGATGGAGAAGAGTATTTACATTTCTGAGAAGTTACCAGTTGATGCTGTTACTGCTAATCAAGAACCCTGTTTTGAGAACTATGGACTTAGCACGATGGAAGGAGAAGAAAGTACACAAATAATTGGGGGTTAATCCACCTGTCTCTGGGCTTCCCTGGTGACTCAGTGGTAAAGAATCACCCGCAATGAAGAAGACACGGGTTCGATTCCTGAGTCAAGAAGATTCCCCTGGAGAAGGCAATCCACTCCAATATTGTCTGGAGAAACCCATGGACTGAGGAGCCTGGAGGACGACAGTCCATGGGGTCACAAGAGTCAGATGTGACTTGGCAACTAAACAACCACCACATAACTGCACCTCTTGTTTTCTGCCCTTCCTCACTAGTTCCAGGGTCCACGCCTGCCTGGATATTACCCTGAAGCCTCTACTTAGCTTTGACTGGTCCTGGCTGGTCCTCCTGCTATTATACTGCCTATGATCCAGGACTGTGTGAGGTAGGATCAAAGATTGGACAAGGAAGTTCTCCTTGTCCAAAGATTGGACAAGGAAGTTTTGGAGGTGCTTCTGTTCTAGGCTGCCCATGTCTCTTCCCTCATTACCTCCATCTGACTGGGACCCAACCAGCTTGTCTTCTCAGAGGTTTCTGATGGTTATATGCTAAAATTTATTTATTTCTTTATTTACTTTTGGATAATAAAAACTGTCTTTATTTAGGGTATATAGCATGATGTTCTGACATAGGCATACATTGTAAAATGATACCACAATCACATTAATTAACATATCCATCATTTTCCATAGTTGCTATTTTCTGTGTTGAGAACACTTGAGATTTACTCTCAGCAAATTTCAAGCACACAATACATTGTTGTTACAGTCACCATGTTGTATATTAGATCTCCAAAGTTCTTTACTTTATAACTGAAAGCTTATATCTTTTCATCAGTATCTCCTCTTTTCCCCTCTGCCCCCCAACCTGTGGTAACCACCTTTCTGCTCTCTGGTATTGTGAGTCTTTTTTGGTTCCATATGAATTTTAGGATTTTCTTTTTCTATAAAAATTTCATTAGAATATTGATAGGGGTTTTAATTGAACCGATAGATCATTTTGGGTAAAATGGACATTTTGACAATATTAAATCTTCCAATCAATGAACATGGGTTATCTTTCCATTTATTTGTGTTTTCTTTGATTTCTTCCATCAGTGTTTTATAGTTTTCAATTTTTCATGTCCTTGGTTAAATTCATTTCTAAATATTTTTTTGTTGTTATTGTAAATGGGATTGTTTTCTTTATTCTTATTTTTTTGGGATTTTGTTTGTTATTGGTGTATATAAACACAACTAATTTTTATTTTTATTTTATTTTGGTTGTGTTGGTCTTTGTTGCTGTGTGAGTTTTCTCTAGTTGCAGTTAGCAGGGGCCACTCTTTGTTGCCTTGTGTGGGCTTCTCATTGCAGTGGTTTCTCTTGTGAAGCATGGGTTCTAGGTGCTCTAGGGCCTCAGTAGCTGCAGCACATGGGTCAGTAGTTGCAGTTTCCAGGCTCTAGAGGGGGGACCCAGGAGTTGTGGCACGTGGGCTTAGTTGCTCCATGGCATGTGGGATTTTCCTTGACCAGTGACTGAACCTGTGTCCCCTGCGTTGGCAGGTGGGCTCTTAACCACTGAACCACCAGCGAAGTCCCAGACTTTACTGAATGTATCCTAGACCTTACTGAATGCTTTTATTAATTTTAACAGTTATTTGATGTGTAAGATGATGTCATTTGCACAGTTTCATGTTCCTGGATCCACCCATCTCCCCCTTCTTTCTGCAGCTTCTCTAGGTGCAGAGCCAGCATCTCGTGGTAGCTTGGCATCTTGTCTGACCTACTAATATTTTTGTGTATATTTTTAAAATATGACAAACCTATAGTTTTACAAAGTTTTATTGTCTACCTAGCACCAGTCATTGCTATTTTAAGGTTTATGGTTATGACACATAATGAGTGTAACAATTTCAGAATACTGTAATGATACATTACTTGGATAAACTGTAATTTATTAATTACTCCCTAATGTTGGACATTTGGAATGCTTTCCATTGTCCCAACATGAGTTGTAGCATTAATTGTATTAAATTTTCATACCTACAAAAGCATTTTTGGATATTTTCCTTTTTTTGTTGTTGTTTCCCTGTATTGTGAAAGAGTTAAGGCAGCTTTCAGAAGTGCTTTAAGTTCTGGGAGAATCTGCCTCTTTGTGTCTGATTCATTTTCTAAGTGGGTGGTGTACTGCTTTAACCTTGCCACTGACAGGGAAGTTCAGATTTCATCCTGCAAAAAGAGGTCTGTCCTTGCAGTTCTCTTCCCTGAAGTGTTTGCCTTTCTACAATGATTGTACACACTCTTCCATCAATACACTGGTACTTGCTAGTGTCAGTTCTCCTTTTGAATTGAAATTGCAATTTCCTTTGTTCATCTGGGCTATTTTTAAACTGGCAGCTCTTATTTAAAAGCCATAGATTGTGTTCCAGATTAACCCTGTCCAAATTTGGTAATGGTGATTAAACCACTGAGGGTAATCAAAATAATCAAATGAAGAAAAAGCACTTATTTTCTAACTTCTCTGGCTAAAATGAATGTTCAGATAATGTGACTTTAGTTTTTATATAAATCCATAGCATTTTGGTAAGCAGCTTCTGAAAATAGATTAATGAATCATCATGGGAGAAAACTTGAGAATCTTTGATTTAAAAGGAACGTTAACAGTCATTTAAGACAGTCTACCACACAAAAGCAAAACTCATCTACAGAGTGCCTGATAGTCCATCTGTTTTGGATTAAACCCCTTCCATGGGGCTACCCTGGGGGCTCAGACAGTAAGGAATCTGCCTGCAATGCAGGAGACTCGGGTTCAATCCCTGGGTCGGGAAGATCCCCTGCAGGAGGAAATGGCAACTCACTCCAGTATTCTTGCCTGGAGAATTCCATGGACAGAGGAGCCTGGCGGGGTATAGTAGATAGGGTTACAAAGAGTCAGACACAACTGAGTGACTTTTACTCACTCACCCATTCATGGCTAGAAGATAACCACCTCATCAATCAGCTCATTTATTTTTAGATAGCTTTAATGAAAAGTTCTCCTTTTATTATTTTTTTTCTTGAATTGAAACCTGTCTTTTTAACACCTATGTAAAGATATGCTGACTTCCCTTTGTGCCACACAGAAAAAGGTATATTTCTCCTTACCATAGTCTTCTGAATATTTGAAGACATCTATATGGTTTCCCCTAAGTGTTCTTTTTTAGAATAAATGTCCTTAGGCCATTCAGGCCTTACCCCCCCACCCCCCGCCCCGGCCTCTTAAACTGATGATGTCTGTATCACTAATCATCTCAAACACTTTCCTGGATATTTTCCAATTTATTCATGTTCTTAAAATAAGGGTTGTGGGGCAGAAAACAGCGGCTTACAGACATAGTGGAATCACTTTACATTCCTGTGATCTTGATTTGGGATATTTTGCTTTACAAATATCTGTTCGAGACTTCCTCCAAAGTTCATTATGTAGGATTTCCCTGTGATATACCTATAGGTACATATTGTTTCCAATAGTCTTATTCTAGAACATAGTCTCCAAGAGATGGCACCGTACTCCTGATAATTAGGTGTAAAATTGATAATTATTAAGCTCTTTCATAAGGGCTATCTCATAAAGCCACATTGCTTTCAAAGGAAATACGATTTGCAGAAATAGATGAAAACATTATCCTTTATACCTGAGAGCTAATCTTTAATCACAGCTTGAATTTCATGGCCCATGATGGGAGAAAATAAACTAAGAATGTGTCAGTACGCTACAGCTAGCAATAGGCCATGTTATGTGCTACACCTGGAAGATTTGTGCTCTAATTATTTGTAAAGCATGTTAGACTTGGACTAAAAGGGATCTTACACATCATACTGTCCTAATTGTATTACACAAGTGACTGACCACTCATTGGTCTCAACTATCTGGGAATTATTTCTATTTTGATAGATTATTTGAGAGGTAATTGTACTCTTTGTTTTCTTTACATCTTTTTGTTCTTTTAGTTCCTGCTCTATGCAAAAAAATTGTTTTGATCATTTGGAATATCTTGATTAGATTAAATCAATCTATCTATTTAATAGAAAACAAAACCAGTTAGTGTTTAATGATATTTATTATTTGTTAGCCACATCACTCTCTCTCTCTCTCTCTATATATATATATATATATATAAAATGTGTGTGTGTGTGCTCAGTCGCTCAGTTGTGTCTGACTCTTTGAGACCTTATGGACTGTAGCCTGCCAGGTTCCTTTGTCCATGGAATTTTCCAGGCATGAATACAGGAGGGGGTTGCCATTTTCTCCTGCAGGGGATCTGCCCAACCCAGGGCCTGGACCCAAGTCTCTTGCTTCTCCTGCACTGGCAGGGTGATTCTTTACCACTGTACCACCTAGGAAGCCTATATAACACACACACACACACACACAGTATGTTATATATAACATATGTATATATATATATCCATCCCACATTCTAATTGAAGAGATAGATATCATTAGTGCTAAAATCACCCTACCTTCAATCTGTACACCTCCTGATTCAGCCCTGTTCCCAACAATTGCCCAGTCCAAAATGCAATCTGAACCTGGATGATAAAGGAAAGATAATCATTCCTTTACTTTTATGTTTTCACTATCTCAGTATGTATCCATAGGCAATACTTTTCCTTAGGTTTGCCTAATTTGGGCCTTGGTATAAATACCATCATATTTTATATATTTTCCTATTACATACTGCTTTTGTTCAACACTATGTGTAATACATCCATAAGGATATATGCAGCATATTTCACTTATTTTTACCACTGTATGGTAAGAACATGTACTGTTTTTACATACATGTAAACATGTATGTATTACAATTTATTTATTCAACTTGCTATTTGTATTTAATCAGGTTATTTCTGGGCTTCCCAGGTGGCACTAGTGGTAAAGATCCCACCTGCCAATGCAGGAGACATAAAGAGATGCAGGTTAGATTCCTGGGTCGGGAAGATCCCCTGGAGGAGGTCACGGCAACACACTCCAGTATTCTTGCTTGGAGAATTCCATAGACAGAGGAGCCTGGCGGGATACAGTCCATGGGGTCACAAACAGTCAGACACGACTGAGTGACTTTTACTCACTCACCCATTCATGGCTAGAAGATAACCACCTCATCAATCAGCTCATTTATTTTTGCATAGCTTTAATGAAAATTTCACCTTTTATTTTTTTTCTTTCTTGAATTGAAACCTGTCTTTTTAACATCTATGTAAAGATACACTGACTTCCCTTTGTGCCATACAGAAGAAGGTGTATTTCTCCTTATCATAGTCTTCTGAATATTTGAAGATATCTATATGGTTTCCCCTAAGTGTTCTCTAGCAAAGAGTTGGACATGACTGAAGTGACGTAGCATAGTATTTTGGGGCTTCCCAAGTGGCTCAGACAGTAAAGAATCTACCCACAATGTGGGAGACATGGGTTTGGTCCCTGGGTCAGGAAGATCCCCTGGAGAGGGGAATGGCAATCCACTCCAGTATTCTTGCCTGGGGAAACCCCATGGACAGAGGAGCCTGGTGGGCTACAATCCATAGAGTCGCAAAGAGTAAGACACAACTGAGTGACTAACACACACACGTGCTCCATGTGGTGTTAGAATTTTCACCTTTTTCTTAGGGCTATGGATTTTTCAAATCTCTCAGGGTTATATCTGGTCCTGAGTTACCTGTCTGAGGGAGCAGCCCGAGTCAGCCTTCTTGGCCAGAGTGTACCCAGCTGATGCCAATTATGCAGAGTCAACCAGGTGTGTCAACAAAATAATAGACCAGAGGCTTTGAGAACCTAGCATGTGGGATCCAAGCCTGGGGTACCAGCAGGTTGAGCTGGAGTACGCTCTAGAGGTTGAGACATACTGGTGAGTTCAGATGTGTGGTCCAGAAGAGAGTCTCCTTTACAGCCATCTCAAGGAGGGGATTTAATGATGTCTGTGGACTTCACGAGTTTTAGTCCAGGCTTCACAGAATTGTTTGTGACTGCTCCCTGGCTTCATTGGGGACAGCTGTGCTGAGTTGCCTTATATTAGGAAGCCTGCTGGGAAATTTATCCAAATGTCCTCCAAGGAAGACAGAGTTCTGGTAAGTAAGTGGTTACATGGTCCTAATCACTAGTGTTGGAGTGAAACACAGCCAGGAGCCAGCTAACTTTTATGTTCATTCAGAGAACATGGATCATTCCTAGGAATTTTTCAGACTGGAAATGTTTAAGTTGGAGAAAATCCTTCTGTTTTAATTTATGCCTGTCATTGTTTTCAGAGCTGGCAAACTTGGGAGTTTGGGAGATGTCTTTAAGCCTATTTGTGAACTTTGTCCAATCCTGGTTGATGTATGCCTATTGTCTTGGGACAACAGGCTTCCCACAGTCATCCTAGGAGGGTTTGTGGGGGTTGTTGTCATCTGAAGTCAATAGGTGTAATTAGAGGTTAAGAAGAAAGGAGAAAAGGCCAGTAAAAATGACTTCAGTCCACTCCTATTGGTATCTGCCTTTCAAATTGAATCCATATCTTCCAAAGTAGTATAATAAATTTGGGGGCTTAGATTTTTTTCTCTCCCTGTCTTGAACTGTCTAGCTTCTGACTCTTAGGCTTGATGTTATTGTTTTGTCGTTAAGTCATGTCTGATTCTTTTGAGACCCAGTGGGTTGTAGCCCACCAGGCTCCTCTCAGAATTTCCCAGGCAAAAATACTGAAGTGGGTTGCCATTTTCTTCTCCAGGGGACCTTCCCAACCCAGGGACTGAACCCAATTATCTTATGTCTTCTACATTGGCAGATAGGTTCTTTACCACCGAGCCTCCTGGGAAGCCCCTTAGACTTGATTGGGAGTGAAATTTCCTTTAGAAAAAGTGTGTGTGTGTCTTTGAATCTAACCTGGATCTCTCTCCTCCAGGCGTTTTCTCAGTACCTGCTCCCTTCAGTCAGCTTTCTCAAGACTGAGGAAGGCTGGGCTGACCATTATGTACCATTCCAGGAAAAGCCTCATGTTGGTTGATGGAGATTTTGCTTTGGAGATTTGAAAACTCTAGCGACTGCTCGTTCAATTTCTCTATTTTGGCTGTTTCCTTGTTCTCCTGCCCAAATTCCTTCTCTTACTCTGCCCCCATCCTTCTTTTTCTCAAATTTTCACATCCTACTAACCAACAGATCATAGGTGTTTCGTATGTTGTTCTAGCTCTATGTATACTCTATACATTCAATGAGTCTATGTATTTAACATTTTAATGATATTTATTCTGGTTACTGAATCAAAGTTTTAAAGAATTTGCTTAATTATTATTATTTTTTTTTACTTTTTAAAAATGCTAGTCATACAAAAATATAGATTCATAAATTGTACCAACTAAGAAGTTACATTAGAATGACTGATTATAGCAGTATTAAGCAACTTTGGGGAGGAAACCCCAGTCATTATCACATGAATCTCTTAATATTTACACATTATATTTTAGTTTTTGAAGATGTAATTTTCCAGTTTATATATTATTTCATATTCCACTTTTTCCAAGTAATTATTTTTATAAATCTATATAATTATTATATTTAATGGACACAATGACTTTCTGTCATACATATAGATATGTATGAGCAATTCATTGATGACAGACTATTTGGGTTAATTTTAACTCCCACCCTCCATCCCTCCGTCCCTTCCTTTTCTCTCCCTATCTCCCTTCCTTTCTTCCTTCTTCCTTTATTAGATATACATTTGGAAGAGACCTCTTATTAATGTAGCTTTTTGCTTTTGTTAAATTTCCTTAGGCATCATTTCTATGAATAAAGTTGCTGGTTAAAGAATATGAACACAAATGGTTTTACAAACTTAAAAGTATTTTCAAAGCTTTTAATGCTTCCAGCTGTGTAAAGTCTATATAAGTTTCACCGTGACTTTGAACATCATGTATTATAATTTACAATATGCTTTACTCCTTTGATGTAATTAAATTATTGTTTGTAGTTTGTTTTAAATTGATTTTCTTTAGTATGAGAAAGCAAGACACTTTCTATTTTGTGTTTGCTCTTTGTATTTTCTTTTATATGAACTCTGTTTGTATCATAAGATATATTTCTCTTCTCCATCCTGACAGTCTAAAAGCAAATTCTACTGAGAGATAAGTAATTTTATAATTTTTTGCATTGAATATTATTTAACATATTTTAAGTATTAATCTATTTAAATATATTTATACTACAAATATTTTTACTAAGTAGAATCTAGGTTGAATTCTCCAAAAAAAAAATTCACAACCTTGATTATAAATTTACATTATGAAAATGATAAAATTTCTTATCTCAGTATTTAAATTAATATTAAATAATTTAATTAAATTTAAATTAATTTTGATATGGAATTTAAAAAATTTTATTGCAGTTATGGAGATTACATTGCATTTTATTTCAGGCATGTATTTTAAATAGTATAATGGAGTACTTTGATACATTATAATCATTGAATTGGAAATGGATAATTGAGGAACTGACTTTTGAAATAGCCTTCATTAACTTACTGTTCTTTACTTAGCATCCTCTTGAACTAGGTATTGTTTGATACTAAGAACCAAACGGTAAATTAATTTCAACCTTTCTCTCAGAGAACTTGGTGGTCCAATGTGGAAGCTAGAATGATAGATAATTATAATGCATGTACTATGGTGGGAGAAATACAGTCAAGAAAAATCCACAACCAGTTGAGTCCCAGAAACCCAAAGGAGGCCAGTTCCATATGAAGGGGAGGCATCTAACTGAACTTTAGACAAAGCAGTATTTAAACTGAGATCTGAAGGTGTTGCCTCCTTCATACAAAGGACCTTATACAGCCCCATTGTGCTGCTCTGTGACCATTATTGTTATCATCCTCGGTCTCTGTGCTGTCCTTCAGGCGCTCAGTCATGTCTGACTCTTTGCGACCCTGTGACTGCAGCACTCCAGGAGTCTCTCTACTTCACCATCTCCCGGAGCTTGCTCAAACTCGTGTTGACTGAGTTGGTGATGCCATCCAACCATCTTGTCCTCTGTCATCCCCTTCTCCTCCTGACTCTGTGAGTGAGTACTAATATACAGGTTTTGTATTTTTCTCATTAGACGCAAATCAGTGTCGTGGGAAGAGCCCAGCCCTATGGAGAGCAGCCAGGTAGAAGCCCGGAAGGCCAGACTCCTCTACCAGGATGTTTGCAGGGCAGCTCGGCGTCTCGACTGTTTCCTTCTAAAACGAAATGCCCACGAAGAGCTTTTCAAGCCTCATGTCCTGGCCCTCAGGGATATGGTCCAGCAAGTCTGCATTAAACTCATGTTTCTGCACCCAGTGGATTATGGGAGGAAAGCAGAAGAGCTGCTCTGGAGGAAAACGTACTCTGACGTGGCTCTGCTGCTGCTTAAGCCCAACAGAAGGAACACGGACTCCTCCAAACAGTGGGAAGGCCCCCTGCGGACTCATCTGAAGGGTGGCCTCAGGTTCTATGAACACCTTTTCCTGTTCTTGCAGGCGCACTACCAGCTGGGCTTATGGCGCTACATCGACTGGCCTCACAGTGCCATCCGCTTCATCGGCTGCCAGAGAGCGGGCCCTGCGTCGGAGGAGGAGGTGGACTGGGCGCGAATGGCCTGCCACCGCTGCCTGCTGTACCTGGGAGACTTGTTCCGCTTTCAGAATGAGTTCCTGGCCCTGCACACCACGGACCTGGCAGAGAAGTGTTATTACCGAGCCCTGTCAGTGGCTCCACACATGGGCATGCCCTTCAACCAGCTGGGAGCTCTCACTGGGAGCAAGTACTATGACGTGGAAGCCACATACTTCTACCAGCGCTGCCTCCACTCGGAAGTGCCTTTTAAAGGGGCGTCTTGGAACCTCAAACGACTCTACTATCACGCGGGAAAAAGATACAGCCGGCTGAAGAGGTGCCAGAGGAAGAAGCTCTCTCCCAGCCAGAGGCGGTGTTGGGATAACAAAAGGTTACTGGTTAGCTTCCTCTACCTTCAGAGCCTCTTGCAGCCTCAGAGGAAATTCAGAGCCTCCAGGCTCATGGCCCTGTGCCAGCTGGTTCTGGAAGACTTCCGTCTCTGTCTGTCCTATCGGCCCTGCCCATCTGACCAGAGCCAGGCCTCCAAGGAGAGAAAGCCCGCAAGAGGCTACCAGTTCCTCCCGGACCTCCTCATCTTCCGCATGGTGGTCCTCTGCCTCATGAGCGTGCACAGCCTGCGGACAGCGGGCTCCCAGCAGCACAGGACAGCGGTCACCTTCACTTTGACCCTTTTCTCCCATTTAATTCAACACGTGACGATGCGCCTCCAGGCTGAGCTCCAGAGAGGGAAGCTGACTCCAGAAGCGGACATCCCCAGGGACGAGGAAGACCAACAGAAGGTGGAGGCCGGGGCGAGGCAACAAGACCCTCCAGCCCCCTGCCCTGGGCCCTGCCACAGCAAATCTCAGAAAACCCACAGGTCATCTCACGTTTCCACTGTGGGTGACAACCCGGAAGCCAGTTTTCATTCTTGCTGTGACTGGGATGAGACAGACGAAGATGAAAACACATCCTTATGCTCACAAGTCAGTTCAGAACTCAGCAGTGAAACCACTTATTCAGACACGACTGATGACGAGGAAAGTGGCTCCCTGAATCCACAAGCAATGCAGGAGGGTGGAGCCAAATCCAAAGATAGAATTTCCCCTCCTGGGGATAAGCTGAAGACGTGTCAACCTCCCAGTCATCTCCTAGGTCTCTTAAAAACAACCAGTTCCGCTAGCCTGTCAGCCCCGTCCAGCCACAAGCTCCCAGGCAAACGTGGCTTTCACTTGGCTCCTGTCTTCAGCCACAGTTTCCTGACGCCTCCAAGTCCTGCCTCCAGCAAAGCATCTGTCACAGAGGATGGCGTGAGCAGCTGTCTTGAGACAGAGCCTCCTGCTGGCTGCAACTCGGGGCAGAACGCCTCCATCAGCCAACCCTGCAGCAATCTCCAGACCATTCAGAAGAAACTGCAGGTCCTCTCTGCAGAGGGGCTGCTGCCCACGGTCAAGGTGATACTGGGCTGGCTCCGCGCCAACTGCAGTCTCCTCACCGCACGTCGGTGGAGCCTGTTTTGCCTTTGGGACCACCTGTCCATGCTGCTGAACCTGCTGCCCTCTGTGAGAGACCTTCAGGAGCCAGGCCTGGGCCTGTCCCACCATCTCCGTGAGCTACTGCAGAGCTGCAAGGGCCCACACCTTCCCCGGTTCCTGCAGCTCCCAGAGGACATTGCCCTGGGCCAGCACTGGTTACAGCAGGCTTCTCAGGAGAGGGCGGGCTTGGGGCAGGACCCACCTCCACTCAGCTCCCGGGATGAAGCTGCTGTGCGTGTCTGTTTCCTCAGAAGCTTTGGCCACTTCGCCACGACACTCCCTGGACAGTTCCTGAGGTACGACTCTCATTCAGGGGTCTTTGTGAGCACTGGGTTTGAAGGACCAGACAACCCACCTCAGCAGTTGCTAGAGAAAACTTCCAGGATCAGATTTTTCAAAGACATAGTACAACTGTGCCTTCAACGTGAGGTGGTGCTGCTGGAGAAGACTCTCAGGCACATCCAGATTCAGTCAACTTTGACCCCTTACCTGCTCCCTGACCCCCAGGCCCTCTGTGAGCACCTGCCAGTCATCCGGCAGCTTGCCACCAGCGGTCAGTTTCTCCTCATCGTACCCAGCATTGTGGTGGACATACTGTATATCCTGAGAAGGGAGGACAAGCGGGCTTCGGCAGCCATCACCTTCCTAGAGGGGGAGCTGAAGAGAGGGAACCAGTACCTTCTCTGCCAGTCCTGTGTGTCTGTGACACTGGTGAGACCCAGGATGACCAGGCCAGACTCTGATGCCTGGGACCTCTATAACATGCTTGACTTCTGCAGAGGCCTGCTGGACTCATCCTGGCTGGAGACCCCAGACCACAGCAGTATGATCACCATCCTCACGGGCATCTGTTTAGACAACCCTCGGAATCTCTCATACCCCCTGCAGCTGGTGCTGGGGGCGGCAACTGAAGCGGGTGTGGAAGTTAAGAACGTCCTGTGCTTCTACAGGAAGTGGAAGATGGTCAGCTGACATGGTCATATCTCCTTGCTGCCTCCCTCAGCACTTGCACCTGAAGCTCAGTCGATTCACCTCTCTTGTTTGCACCTAATGTTAAAGGTAGCCATTGTGTAAATTCATGTCTGTATGGACCATCTCCCAGGGGCCTTCATGTTCCCTTCTTTGTTGTCTTGACTTGATATCACATTTTCTGTCTGAAAAATATCTCTAGATTAAACTAACTCAGTATTTGGTGTTTTTATGGTAAAGCAGCAACTTAAGGAGGCATTTCTGAGTCTCTGCTCAGCTGGTGGAACTGTAATTTGTTTTGCTCTGGTTTTTTTTTTTTTTTGGCTTTGTTCTGTTTTGTGACATGAAACTTTTTAATGCTATTTTATTGTGATGGATCATGCCTATTATGTAAGGTAGGCTTTGCCATCTGTGAAAGCTCAATAAATGGAAAGTTAAAATTTTGATTGGAGTGAAGGGTTTTATTGCAATTCCTGGTTACTTCTTCACTGTTTCTTATGCTCCATTCAGGTTTTTCCCTTTTGGATAAGACTAGGTCAGCGGCCCAGAACGCTATGGTAGGATTTCATTTGCTCCTTCTAATATGATAGCAATAGCCCCAAGGGTCAGCTGATCTGGTTCCACTTCTGATTATCTGGGAATAGGTATTTAGTGGTACAGTATTGGTAAAGTTTCTAACTCGGCTACCATGACATTGTCTCTTGCTTTTTTCCTGGCTCTCACATTCTTTTGGGACCTCTTGTCAACATCCTACTGATGTATACTCCGGAGAGTAGCTCTTTTCCTCCATTAGCAGAGTTTGAATGTGGACCCTGTAAATACTGGCTATAAGTGAATATTTACCACTTCGCTCAGATTGACATGCATTACAAGTATTAACATTAATCTCCTCCCCTCCTCCCATCCCCAGAGTCCTTCCCTGATAAACCATCACATTTCAAAGCCAAACTTAATCTTCTTTTAGGATTCTAAGTTCTTGAGGCATCTGAATCCTCTGTCTGGATATATTCCTCCCTAAGTCAACCTCAGGTCTAATTTCTCCCCTCAGAAGCAGAGAAATTACCTTCTGAGCTTTTTCCTGACTCATGGGTTCTCATTTCTCAGTTGTCCTAAGCTAACTAAGCCTTTGTGTTTCAGTTAAACTTCTGTCACTTCCCCCTTTCCATTCTTTTTAAAGTATTTTATTGTATTTATTTAAAAAATTGCAATACATGGAAGAAAATCTTAAAAAAGAGAAAAACCCAAATGTTGTTATACCCTAATATTAGCATTTTGTTTTCAGTTTATTTATAACTTGTCATTCTTCCTCTGCATACATGGTTTTCTTAGTTATAATTATATTCTAAAAACACATTTTTATTTTTTAAAAATGTTTAGTGGTGGATATCTTTATTGCTTTATTATTATTATGATTAAAATTTGAATTTTGTATTGAGATATAGCTGATTAACAAGCAATGTAGTGACAGTTTCAGGCAAACAGCAAAGGGCCTTATCCATTCTCCCCCCAACCCCCCCTCCCATCAGGCTGCCACATAACATTGAGCAGAGTTCCATGTGTTGTACGGTAGATCCTTGTTGGTTATCTCTTTTAAACATAGCAGTGTGTACATAAAAATCTTTTTAACTTCCTTTTCTTCAAATTACAGGCACTTCTTCTATTATTGTATTATCTTCATTGCCCCTTTAATAGCACTTTCCTGTTATTGTTTGCTTAAGCATTAACCTTTTTTTCTAATATTTTAGCATTAAATTATTAATAATCATGTGTTAAAGCCTGAGTGCATGTGCACACACATGCAGGTCTCTGTATCTGCTAGGATTGGTTCCTTAGGATAGGTGAACAGAAATTGATTTACTGAGTTAAAAACTATAAATACATATGTATGTACATAAGTTTACATTATATTTATGTGTTTATATATATGTATATGTAAGTGCCTGTCATGTCTGACTCTTTGGGACCCTATGGCCCATAACCTGCCAGGCTCCTCTGTCCATGGGATTCTCCAGGCAAGAATACTAGAGTGAGTTGTCATGCTCTCCTCCAGAGGATCTTCCCAACCCAGGGATCGAACCCAAGTCTCTTATGTCTCCTGCATTGGCAGGTGATTTCTTTACCACTAGTGCCACCTGGCAAGCCATATATGTATATGTACATATGCATGTAAATATAACTTTTTATGAAATATTGACAAATGGCTTTCCACAAAGGAATTTATTTCCAGGAGAGGAATAAACATTTAACATGGCTTCATAGCCACATTTTCTACCAAATACATTATGATACTTTTCATAATAATCATTTTTTAAAGATAATTTTTAAAAGTGATCATGTTATGCATATTCCATAATTTGTATAACCATTGTCCTGTTTTCAGATATTTGTTTCTTCATTTTTTCCATTATAAATAATGTAAATAAGCTTTTGTATGTGCCTTTGATTATCAGAGCAAATTCCTAGAAGTAGAATTGCTGAGGCAAAGGATCAGAATGCATCAGGGCCCTTAATGATTCTAAAAATGATACTAAATTGACTTCCTAAAAGGCTATAAGAACACTCCTAGGAGTATGAGTGTGCATATTTCATTGCATTCAATTCAGATAATTTCAATTTTTTTCTTGCCAATTTGAAAAGTAAAATTCTCATTGTATTATTGACTGTAGAAGAGTGAAATAAATAGCCAAGTGGCTGTATTACCAATTTTAAGCTTTTTTTTGCTTGTCTCATTTCACTTTAAATCTTTTTCTTATTTCTTATTGATAATTTTTTTCTTATTTCTTATTGTTATAATCTGCAACTAACCTACAACATATGAGAGCACAAATTTAATTGGACCCTAAATATAATTGTCTAAATCAGATAGCTGACTGCCCTTTTATTCTTTGCCTTGCCTGTTGCAACCTGCCAGATAGAGTATTCTATTCGTAGGGGAGCTGATAATAACTGGTAGCTTGAGAGAAGTGAAAAAGTAACTCAAAGCATGCAATGGAGCAGAAAAGAATAAGAGAATAAGAAAAATTATTATGTTTTTAAAATTTACCTTTTAACTAGAGGAAAATCACTTTGCAGTATTGTGTTGGCTTCTGCCGTTCAAAAATGTGAATCAGCCATAATTATACATGTATCTCCTCCTTCTTGATCCTCCCTCCCCTTCCCCCCCTCTCTTCCCACCCCTAGGACATCACAGCGTGCCAGGCTGGGCTTCTCGAGCTATAGAGAAACTACCAGCTATCTATTTTACACACAATAGTGTGTATATGGCAATGCTACTGTCTCTCTTCATCCCACTCTCTCTTTCCTCCACTGTGCCTACTGTTTACAATAACCAGAACATGGAAGAAACCTAGATGTCCACTGACAGATGAGTGGATAAAGAAGTGGTCATATATACAAAGAATAAATTATTTTTAACATGCAAACAGGTTTTTCTCATAGGAGATATTTGATGTTTCCACATATGAAAATAAATAAGCATTTGTCACTATGGAAGATCCTTCCTTCAATAAGCTTGGATGGGAGACTCCACATTCTATTTGGGAGGTTCTAGTCTAAATGATATGAGGGTGGGGTGAGGGCAAGAAAAACTAGAGCAGTGCTGACTGTTAGCACAGTAGATATTGCATTGTGTCTCACAGTGGGTTTTGGTTCTTTGAAGCCCAGAAGTCAGCCCCATTCTCATTCTGACTGCTAAAAATGTGTCATTTCAATATGTCTTGCAGCCTCAGATGCTAATGCAGGAGACATCCTCAGAAAGTAGCAATTGTATCAGCAGATACACTGCCATAGTTCTGGTAATTTTTTATTTTTATTTTTTACATATAGAAATCATTCTCCCTGAGAAAGCCTCCTATTGGGTTCTGTGATATTTCCTTGCTTTCCCTTGTAGGAGTTTTGAAACTACAGATGTTCAGCTGATTATCAGCAGACACCCCAGGTCTAGACTTAGGTAAAGACTGAGAAATTTCAGGCGGGGGGCTGCCTTGAAGATGTCACCGCTGTGAACTCATGACATATGTCACAGATGTCTCCTGCGTGGAGAACCTGCTGATTCTTGGTATAAATAATCTTGCTGATTCTGTGGAAGAGCTAAGAGGCAATGAAAGCATATTATTGTTATTAAATGACTGGACTTCATTTGGTTACTTAGAGAATAAGCACCAATGAAGTCAGTCCCTGCCAGTTAGAACCACCCAGGCAAAGCCTTTTAAAGAAGCAGATGACAGTGTTTCTACTAATCTAAAGGGTTTCTCTAATAGCTCAGTGGTAAATAACCTGCCTGCCAGTGCAGGAGATGCAGGTTTGATCCTTGGGTCATGAAGACCCCTGGAGAAGGAAATGACAACCCACTCCAGTGTTCTTGCCTGGGAAATCCCATGGACAGAGGAGCCTGGTGGGCTATAGACAATGGGGTCGCAAAAGAGTCGGACACGACTTAGTTACTAAACTACAACAACACATCCTAAAAGTTTTTGTCTTCTAAAAGTGCAGTCTTTTGTCTTAGACATATGGGATTGTGGACAAAATCCTATATAGTAGGAGGCTTAATTTTCTTATAGTTTTTACTTCTCTTCATCATTGCACATCAGGAATAATATAAAATAATAGGATCAATCTTAAACAGTATAGGGCCTAAATCTTTGTGTACAGAGACTCAGCTGAGGAAAAGAACTCCTAGAAGTTTTATTATCACCTGAGATTCTGTTAAGGAGAGCCTTATTTGTTTGATGCATAAGAATTTATCACAGGGTGTGGCTATTCCTTTGGTGGGATGGGGACATTCTTAATTCTTCTGTCTGCTCTCTGATGGATGAGGATAAGAAGCTTGTGTGAGCTTCCTGCTGGGAGGCACTGGCTGTGGGGAAAACTGGATCTTGCTCTGGTGGGCAGGGCCAAGCTCAGTAAATCTTTAATTCAATTGTCTGCTGATGGGTGGCACTGTGCCCCTTCCCTGTTAGTAGTTTGACCTGAGGTGACCCAGTCCTGGAGTCTACAGGCTCTATAGTAGGGCTGCTGGTGACCTCCAAAAGGACTTATGCGAACATACACCTCCCAGGTCTGTTGGGGCCAGTGCCCCTGTCCCCGCGGCAGGCCACTGCTGACCATGTCTCTGTAGGAGACCCTCAAATAGTCATGGCAGGTCTGGCTCAGTCTCTTGTGGGTCGCGACTCCTTTCCCCTGGGTCCGGGTGCACACAGGATTTTTTTTGTGTCCTCCAAGAGTCTCTGTTTCCCCCAGTCCTTTGGGAGTTGAGGAATCAAACGCCTCTGTCCTTCAAAGTCAGATTCCCTGGGGATTCCCAATCCCTTTGCCAGATCCCCAGGTTGGGAAGTCTGTTTTGGGGCCTAGAACCTTTGCAGGTTCTTTGGTACTATTGTTCTCCAGTTTGTGGGTTGTGCACCTGGAGGATGTGGGATTTGATTTTACCATGATTGCCCCCCTCCTACCATCTCATTGAGGCTTCTCCTTTGTCCTTGAACACGGGGTATCTTTTTCGGGGGAGGGGTTCCAGCATCCTCCTGTCAATAGTTGTTCAACAGCCCGTTGCAATTTTGGTGTTCTCACAGGAGAAGATGAGCACATGTCCTTCTACTCCGCCATCTTGATGGGCCATTCTATGGACACGTGTGTGACAGTCACTCAGTCGTGTCTGACTCTTTGTGACCCCATGGGCTGTAGCCCGCTGGGCTCCACTGGCCATAGAATTCTCTAGACAAGAATACTGGGGTGGGCTGCCATTTCCTTCTTAACCTTGCCAAGAGGAATGGGGTCTTCCCAACCCAGGGATTGAACCTGGGTTTCCTGCACTGCAGGCAGTTGCTTTACTGTCTGGACTATAAGGGAAGCCACTCTATGGACGATCATTTTCTAATTTGCCTTTTACTCTGGAAAGTAGAGAAGAACTCAGTGTTTCAAGTTAGTAAGATAATATCTACCAAGTTAAGCACCTTTCTCAAAGGCCTGCAGCTACTAAGTGACTTACCTGAGATTTGATCCCACATACATCTAGCTCAAATTTATCCCACATAGATCCGGCTCACTTAAATGCACACTAAGTATCCCAGTGAAAATCAGTGACAACCTAAAGGGCAGCTTGTGGGACACAGAACAACCTTCACTCTTCCTCCATCTGATTGTCCTGGTGATGTGCAAACTTCCAGAAGGAAAAGTTTATGGAGGGAGAAACAACCCTGATGGGGAGTTTCAACTCTGACTTGAGAAGATATTGCTCAAAAAGAAATTGCTTTATTTATTTATTTATTTTTTCTAGTAAAGTATAGTTTCGGGCTTCCCAGGTGACTCAGTAGAAAAGAATCTGCCTGCCAATGCAGGAGCCGCAGGTGACCTGGGTTCAATGGTCTGGGAAGCTTCCCTGGAGAAAGAAATGACAACCCACTCAGGTATTCTTGCCTGGGACATCCCATGGACAGAAAAGCCTAGCGAGTTACAGGTCATGGGCTCACAAAGAGTTGGACACGACTGATCGACTGAGCATGTGCATAGTTGTTCTACAAAGTTGTGCCAATCTCTGTTTTAAATGAGAAGACATTGAGTTATTTTACTAGGCAAGTTTTACACTGAGCTATTTTACAAGACAAATTTTACATTTTGAGTGGAATAGGTTAGAAGGTAAGTTATGTTTTGACAATAACTAGAGCTAGATTTTTCTTTTCTATATATGAGTTATGTGTGTAAATTTCAGCTTCACTGTGAATGTGTGTTATATGTGCTTTTTAGGCAGCCAGAAACTATATTTATTCTGGCTGAATAATATATTTAGACTATAATAATTTCTCTTATGAGCTTAAGACTTATTTCCATCTGCCTCCTCTACATATCCATTGGAATTCTCCATTTTATGAAATTCAACATGTCTAGAAGTGAAGCCTCTATTTCCACCTGAACTGTTTTATCCTTGTCTTTATTTTGATCAGCAGCATTTACCTAAGTTTCAAACAGTGGTTCTATTCTCTTCTAACTCCCCTTCCTCTCCTTCAACCAAAAGGTTTAATTGTAAATACATGAAGAATTGGGCTTTTCCAGTGGCTCAGCAGTAAAGAAACTGCCTGCAATGCAGGAGACATGGGTTTGATCCCTGGGTGGGGAAGATCCCCTGGAGAAGGAAATGGCAACCCACTCCAGTATTCTTGCCTGGAAAATCCCATGGACAGAGGAGCCTGGTGGGCTACAGTCCAGAGGGTCACAAAGAGTTGGACACGACTGATGCGACTGAGCACACAGGCACATAAAGAGTAATATAGATGAAATTTGATAAATAGGAACTCGCTTATGCAAGTAGGGACTGGGAAGTCTAAAATTTGTTGGACAAGCGGGCAGGCTGGAAACTCTTAGGCAAGACCTGGTATTGGCAGCTTCAAGGCAGAGTTTCTCCTTTCTCATAGAAATTAGTTTTTCTTTATGATCTTTTAACTGATTGATTCAAGCCTACTTCATTAGCTTCATTATGGAGGAAATCAACTTCACTTAAAGTCAACTGACTATAGGTGTTTGTGTGCTCATGAAGCTACTTCCTGAATAGTGATTTTATGGGGCCTGCATCTATGGAAGACAACTCATTCCATCATAAGATCATTTCTGTATGATTTTGGAGATTTTTTTCTTCTCTCTTCATGTTCTGTGAGGAAAAGAAATTACATTCCCTATTCGCTAAGAGAGTTAGGGAAATATGTACATTCCTTTCTTGTTTGGGTTTGTTGAATCAATATTAAGCGGCATTAAATCTGGATGATTTCTTGTTTGGTATTTTATTACATGGCCATTTATCATCTTTTTCTCCTTATCACTGTGTATCTGAGGTTGAAGGAACAGGCAATAGGAATTGAGTTTTATTAAAGTGCAGAGGAAATATTTCAGAGAAAATATGTGCTTTAGAATACTTAATGAGCTTGTATCTAACATATGTCATAAGAAATAGAAGATATGATTTCTATTCACAAATAGCTTGCGAGGTACTGGAGTATTGAAATATCCTAATGTGAGAACAATAATAACCTTATTAAGAAATGAAAAGAAATACATTGCCTTACTTTTATAGATTAGATATATTAAAATAGCAAATTTCATCAAACAAATTGATAGTCATGATATTTGAGATTTCTTCACACAGGAAAATATGTTAATGCTAATCTATCATAGATTTAAAGGAAA
The DNA here is from genome assembly GCF_019320065.1 of Cervus canadensis. Lineage (NCBI taxonomy): Eukaryota > Metazoa > Chordata > Mammalia > Artiodactyla > Cervidae > Cervus > Cervus canadensis. The sequence continues at coordinate 51,685,729 of NC_057397.1, read as the reverse complement.
TTAATTAATTATGATTCTCAAGTCATATATACAGAAACAAATTGATCCTACAAAAATTCTGGTCCCTTGCTGCATGCTTTCTAGGAAATATTTTGTTGTTGTTATTGTTGCCTGATCTTTTAAATTAAACCTATGCTTTTATCATTCTCAAAGAAAATCTGAGATCACATTAATACAACTGGGCATCCCTGAAGTTATTATGCAACAAAAACAAATCTTCATGTATCAGGTAGAATTGCTTGTCTTTTTCAAATAGTGACTATCTTAAATGACTATTTCAAATGTACTGTTTACAACACTCTGTTGGATTTTTTTGAATTGGGAGAACACTATCAGTTCATCTCAAGGATGTCTGTCTTGATTTTTCAGCACACCTGTTAGTACTTCTTGTTCCTCAGGAAATGCCAACACAACTTTTTCCTACTGAAAGGCTGTGCCCAATGTAAGTATTTTATTCTTTCCCTAATTAAGTTACTATAATGTAGTTCTGAAGAGCGTGGGCTTTGAGCCAGAGATTCTTGCCTCAATCACTTCCAAAAGCCAGATAATGGGTGAGCTTCTGATTTTTCTGAATTGATTTCCTCACAGAGCTGGCATGCAGATCAAATGAGCCAATATGTGTAAAGTACTTTGCAGGATGCCAGGCACATAGTGGCATAAATATAGCTAAGAGTTATGACTCTTGAATTATAACTAGCTAGAAAATCTGAATGGTTTGTTCTCTATCAAAACCAAATGGAGATGATCCTGGGCAGAATATTTTTAAGTTAATGTTTCTATAGTCCCAGTTTTATTAAAAGGCAAAACAAAAACAAAATGCCTCTGACTCATAAAATGAAATAACCCAGAACTGGATGTCAAAAAAAAAAGATGGTGATCATTGAATAATTATTGAATGTTAGAGTCGCAAGAATCCATACAAATAATCCAGGGCAATCTCCTCTCCTTAAAAATAAGGCATCTGAGACCTAGAGCAACTTGTCCATGGTTATAGTATAGCTAGAGAGCAGCAAGGTAGAAAGCCCCATTTTGACTCATTCTTGGAAAGAAACATGACACAACTTCTTGCCTCCTCAGCCTCTTTACTTAAATTATATTTTTAATTGGAGGATAATTGTTTTATACTATTGTGTTGGTTTCTGCCATACATGAATCAACCATAGGAATACATATGTCCCCTCCTTCTTGAAACTTCCTCCCACTTCCCACCCCATCCCACCCCTCTAGGTTGTCAGAATATGGGGTTTGAGCTCCCTGCATCATACAGCAAATTCCTACTGGCTATCTATTTAACATAAGGTAATGTATATGTTTCAGCATTATCCTTTCAGTTTGTCCCTCCCTCTCCTTCCCTCACTGTGTCCACAAGTCTGTTCTCTGTGTCTGCATCTGCATTGCTGCCCTGCAAATAGGTTCATCACTACCATCTTTCTAGATTCCATACATATGCATTAATTTACAATACTTGTTTTTCTCTTTCTGACTTACTTCACTCTGTATAATAGGCTCTAGGTTCATCCACCTCATTAGACCTGACTCAAATGCATTCCTTTTCATGGCTGAGTAATATTCCATCATGTCTATGTGCCACAATTTCTTTATCCATTCATCTGTCAATGGATATCCTTGCTTCCATGTCCTAGCTGTTGTAAATAGTGCTGCAATGAACATTCGGGGTACATGTGTCTTTTTCAATTATGATTTCCTCAACTCCTTAGCTTCTTAATGAAGCAGATTTATCTATTAAATAGAGGAAACTATATTTTTCAAATGAGTTAAAAATTCAAATTATATCTATACAATATTTAAATTATTAAAGACACATAAGAGTGAATAAAACATGTTACAGAGCAGCTCCCCACTGCTAATTTATTCTGATTATTTTCTCATAAGGTGGAGGTATTTCAGATTGGATTAGTTCATTCATAACTAGCTGACAGATTAATTCATATGGTGCCCGATTTAGGCACTCCCACACCCTGCTGTCTGAGGGCTTGGTATCAGGAAGGAAAGCTGGCATTAAAGTCAGAGCAGATGTGCAACCTCTTCTCCTCTCCAGCTTGGCTTGAGCTATTGGTATAATCACCAGTCTACTCTTAACACTCAACTTTGGTATCACTGCCTTAAAAAATAAAAACATTCAGAATGAGACTCAGGTTCAGAAATCCTGCCCCAATCAGATGATTCTTGTATTTGGCTTGACTTGAAATTCTGGGAGTAGCAGACAGGTCGGGTAAGCTCATGGTTAGTGTACTTTCTCTTTTTTGTGTGGGATCATGAGTGTTGTCTCCATTACGAAGGCTCTCCACTGATGAATTACACCTTGCACATAATGCGTATTTTATGGGTTCAGCCCTGATTTTATTTCATCTTCTGGGTGTATAATACTTATTTGCCAAATGAGATTGAGGTGGCTGTTTATTGCATGTGATCTTTTCATTTTGAGTCATTTAGGCAAGTTTAAGCAAGCAGCAAATGCTAAAATGAGTTTCCCCAAAGTTTATAATGGTTTATAGCATCTGTCCAACTTGGTGGAGCAATATTTTCATGCTAGCCGAGCAGATTTTGTGGCGTCTTCTTAGAGTTTTCAGTTTGATTTCTCTGTTGTCATTTGGTTTAGCCATTTCTATTTATTATGCTTTAAAAGAAGAAGAGACATGATTTCAACAGTAAAAACTTAGTGTAGTATTCTGGAAGAGCCTCAGAAAATCATATAAGTGTCAAAATGTTGAGTTGCAAACAGGGCATCACAAACCTAAGAGTAGTATCCTTATTTGAAGTAGGGATAGAATGAAGATTTAGCTATTCGAATTTAGGAAATGAAGCTTGTCACTTAAACATTAGAAGGTGGATCAAATAATCTAGAAATCAAGGAGAGAATCATTCACTTTTACTATGAGAGTAACAAATGTCAAATTTTTGAGAGAAGGATGCTGTTAGGAATTTTTACAATGTTTATCCCAGTAGGAAACAGCTTCTTTGCATCTTCATGAAGTGCCCCCAACATCTCTTTGGGCTCCCCTCATGTAGCAGGAACTCTGGCTCTGAAATGAGATCAGATTTTTAAGTTACCACTAAGTGAATATCATTTAGCATTTTCATTCCTCTAAACGAGCTCATCAAATAATTGCCTTCTAATGGCAGGCAAGCAGGATGACAAGCAGGATGAGGCATCAAGAAGCTAATGAAAATTTAAAGCAGTCTCCGTTTTCTGTTGGCTTGGGAGAAGATCATCAGAGCAGTGACACACCCCACAGAAAATGATATGCCTCCTAGAATGACTGAAGCAAAGACATACAGAACCAAGATAAGTCATCTGGTTTCCCAAAGCATAGCAGTGGGTAAAACTTTGCAAATCAAAAAACAAAAAGTTGGAGATTAAGACTCTTATATCTGAATAGAACTGCCCTTGTCTCTAAGTAGACATCTGATATAAAGATGAAAGTATCACTAGTGCCATCTGCCTTTGGGTACTCTCTCGGGTATTTCTGGATCTGTCCCAGGGGATTTTCATTTGCTCTAACTTCTACTTCTAAAAAATACTTAAGTTGTATACTAATGATGGAGGATACTTTCTTTAGTTTGGGTTTACCCCAAATCAGACCTCGAGACAGTAAAATAACTGCACCTATGTTATTTGGGAAGCGATCCTGTAACCTAAAGTGGAATCTGGCTGTTCACCTCTCAGAAGTCAATAAGGAGGCAAGGTTGGTGGAAGTTTCCTTTATTTCAGATGCTGGCAATGGTGGGGGGAGTCTTTGGAACTCCTATCCAAAGACTGATTCCCTCACCCCGACTCTGACCCTGACAATCAGTGGGCAAGAGCTTTTATAGGCTGAGGGACAGGGCTACATGCAGAAACAGCACAGTCAGCTCTGGCAGTCATCTTCAAATTGGTCATTGGTGGACTGATCAGTGTTATCTTGGTTGTTTCAGGTACAGTTAATCTTCAGTTCCAGAGTAACGCTGTTCCCATTTCTTTAAGGCCAGTTCTCGGAACTGTGGCAGCTTACGTCATGGCTACAGTCTGGTCATCATGTAGTAACTTCTCCAGCTGGTGGAGCTTTCAGGATCTAGAAGACAGCTCACAGGACGTGGTTCAGACTTCCCAGGTGGCACTAGTGGAAAATAAATCACCTGCCAGTGCAGGAGACTAAGAGACGTGGTTTGATCCCTGGGTCGGGAAGATCCTCTGGAGGAGAGCGTGGCAACCCACTCCAGTATTCTTGCCTGGAGAATCCCATGGACAGAGGAGCCTAGCGGGCTATGGTCCATAGTGTTGCAAAGAGTTGGACATGACTGAAGCGACTTAGCACACACAGGCACACACTATCCATAGCCCTTGTGGAGGACTATGGACTACTCAAAGGTCCTTGACTTTGCTTATGACTAAAATTATTATTTGGTCTCCTTTGACTGTTTTCCTTTGTTTCCACATTTTCTCACTTTGATTAAACTTATTCTTTGGCTGATTTTTTTCTGCAGGCAAAAGGCAGGCTGAGGACATGGGAGGGTAGGATCATAGGGTCCTACTCCATTTCATCTCAGAAAGTGCAATAGATGGTGTGAGAAAATTGAGAGAGAAAAAGGAGAAAAGCCAATGAAGAAAGCCTGAATGAGTGGGTTATCAGCATTGACAAATAGGGCTCAATTCTGGGGGGTCTTCTGAGAGACCGTGTAGAATGTACTTCAGTATTATCAGTGGGAGAGAAAACTGGCTTATTTATTCAACAACTCTCATCCCTCATTGGTTAAGGGGTTACCTGGCATCTTGGACTATCTTGTACAAGAGTTGAACAAGTTTTTGTGGTGCTGGAAAAGGCCCCAGTTAGGGAAACAGAAGGATTTATCACTCGACAACTCTACCCTCACATCCTAATCACCTCCCAAAGGCTCCACCTCCAAGCATAAGCAGATTGGGGATTAGGTTTCAACATATGAGTTTTGGGGGAGGGATACAAACCCAAAGTTTATAGAACTTTCCCCTTGGACCTTCTGAATTTATGTCCTTCTCACATACAAAATGTCTTTTTATACTGTTCATGGGTTTCTGTTCATAATGAGGGACAGGGGAGCCTGGCATGCTGCAGTCCATGGGGTTACAAAGAGTCAGACTGAAAAACAACATATACAAAATGAATTCATTTCACCCCCAGTGACCCTAAAAGTCTTGACTTGTTCCAGCATCAACACTAAAGTCCAAAGTCTCATTTAAATATCATTAAATCAGAGATGAGTGAGTGAGGCTTGAGGTAAAATTTATCCTGGGGAAAAATTTCTCTCCAGCTGTGAACCTGTGAAAATCAAACAAATTATATGCTTCCAAATTACACTGGTGGAACAGAGATGGGATAGACATTTCTATTTCAAAAGAGAGAAATAGGTAAGAAGTATTAAATGAATTAAGTAAGCCATGAGACTGAGGTGGCTTTGACATCGTGGTAGCCTATACAAGTGAATCAAAACCTAAATGTGTAATGCCTTTAAGTTAAGAAATTGAAACCTAAGGACAACCAATGACAAACAGTCAACTAGCCTTTCCCAAACCAGGTGACTGCTTAAACTACAGCCAATTACATGATTGCTTTGCTTTGCTTCTGCATCTTCTCTATAAAAGTTTTTCTTCTAGTTCCTATAGGTGAAGTGATTCTAACTACTTCCGGTTTGATGCCGTCTGATTCAAATTGATTGTTCAAATAAACTCTGAAAATTTTGCCTTAGTTTATCTTTTAACAGAAGAAAGGAGTGTTATAGGTCCCAAGCAAGTTCAAAACCTAATGGGGAAAATTTCATAAGACCCTAAGTCTCAAGAACAATCCTCTTGGACTCAATGTTCTGCCTTCCAGACCCATATCGGGGGGCAATGTCACCTCTGTCATCACTTGGTGGGGCCCCACACATGCTACGACTCTCTGCTGGGGCTCTGAGGTTCTGGCAGCTTGAGGTTCTCTGCTCATGGCTCTGCCAGGTGGTCCTCTGAACCTAGGTGAAGGCATTCACGCCCCCAAGCCTGGGCACTCTGGGCCTGTGATGGGAGTGGCAGCCCTGATGATCTCTGAATCGCTCTCAGGGACATTCTTCCACTTTTTTCAAGAATGGCTTCTGGTTTCTAGAGACAGCTGATCCCTACTAATCTCCTTATGAAAGGGTCACTTGGCCATCCTCAGTGTTCTTCTTTCTTGCAATATAGATAGGCTGAGAATTTCCCAAATGTCTAAGTTCTGCTTTCTTTTTGATTGACAATTCCATCTTTAAGTAATTTCCCCCCTTCTCACATTTTACTATAAGTGATCAGGAAGATCTAAGTGGCACCTCCAAACCTTGCTTAGAAATCTATTCAGCTAAAGATACAATTTCCTAGGTTGAAAATTCTACCTTCTATAAAATACCAGAAAATGAAATAATTCAATGAAATACTTTGCTACGTTATAACAAGGATAGTCTTTCCTCCAGTTTCCAGTAACATGTTCCTCATTTCCACCAGAGATCTCATCTGAATGGCCTTTATGGTTCATCTATTTCTATCTGCATTCTGTTTATTATTCCTTAGGTATACTCTAAGAAGTTGAGGCTTTCTCTATAGCTCTTCTTTTTCCCTTTCGAGCTCTCACCAGAATTGACCTTAATGGGGTTCATTCATGGCAATGGAGACTTTTTCTATCATGAAACTCAAAATTCTTCCAGCCTCTACCCATTACATAGTTACAAAGCTGTTTCCACATTTTCAGATATTTGTTATAACAGTACCCTACTTCTTGGTACCAATTTCTCTATTAGTATGTTCAGACTGCTGCAACAGAAAACCATATACTGGGTGGTTTATAAACAACAGACATTTCTCACACTTCTGGAGGGTGAAAAGTCCAAGATCAACGTGCCAGCCTGGTTGTGTTCTGGTGAGGGCACTTTTCAGGGTTCATAGACAGCCTCTTCTTGCTGTATTCTTACATAGTAGAAGAGGCTAAGGATCCATTCATGAAAGTTCAACCTCATGACTTAAGCATCTCCCCAAGACCCCACTACTAATGCCATCACCGTTAGGGGGTTAGGATGTGGAATCCAAGCATCCATAGCCCAGCCCTGTGACTTTCCTCGGTCCCCTCTTTACTCCTGTGTGCTGTGTGCATGCTAAGTCACTGCAGTTGTGTCTGACTCTTTGAAACCCTATGGAGTGCAGAGCACCAGGCTCCTCTGTCTGTGGGATTTTCCGGGCAAAAATACTGAAGTGGACTGCCATGCCCTCCTCCAGGGAATCTTCCCAACTCAGGGATAGAACCCTTGTCTCCAGCATCTCCTGCATTGGCAGGCAGGTTCTTTACCACTAGTGCTACCTGGGAAGCCACTTTACTCCTCAGTATTCTTGAATTTCCTACCTTCATTCTTCTCTTTTCATGAGACATAAATCCCCTGATAATGTCACCAAAGCCATGGTTTTCATCATCTCCTGATGACTATAAAAATTACACCACTAGTTCAGACCCTCTCCAGAGATCCAGGCTCTATTGGGTAATTTCCTTTGAAAATATCATTAGTTTCCCCAAACCATCAATTCCAAGATGAATTAGTTATTTTTATTATTAAACAAAGGTCCCTTATTTGACAAAGGTCTGTATAGTAAAAGTTATGGTTTTTCAGGTAGTCACATATGCATGTGAGAGTTGGAGCATAAAGAAGACTGAGGGTCAAAGAATTGATGCTTTTGAACTGTGGTGTTGGAGAAGACTCTTGAGAGTCCCTTGGACTGCAAGGAGATCAATCCTAAAGGAAATCAATCCTGAATATTCATTGGAAGGACTGATACTGAAGCTGAAGTTCCAATAATTCGGTCACCTGATGTAAAGAGCCAACTCACTGGAAAATACCCTGATGCTGGGAAAGATTGAGGGCAGGAGGAGAAGGGGGCAACAGTGGGTGAGATGGTTGGATGGCATCGACATGGTTGGATGGACATGAGTTTGAGCAAACTTCGGGAGATAGTGAAGGACAGAGAAGCCTAGCGTGCAGCAGTCTATGGAGTGGCAAAGAGTTGGACACAACTGAGAGACTGAACAGCAACATTCTCAAATAAGCCTTCTGTTATATTTCTTATCTGAGGGACTGACACTATTCAGTTGCCAAAATGGAGTCTTAATAGAGTCTTTCAATATAAATGTTATATTTATATTCTCAGTTATATTCCCACAGATGGTGTTTAAAGTTTTGACACTGGAGGGAATTGCCTAAAAATGAATGCAAATAAGAAAGAGGTAAGATGAAGGGTGAACCTGTAGTACAATAGCTTTTAATGTAATTGAGAACTAAAGCTATTATTAATAAGTTGAATTATGAAGAATTGTTTAGCAAAATTTTACAAGTGACCCCAATCAAATGTCTTTTAGTAAGATAACTGGGGCAAAAGCCAAAAAAGTTATTATCCTTGGTTTTTGGAATTCACAGGCTGACAGGGTAGGTTTATTGAAAAATCGAATTTCATGTATGTATATCCTTGGGCTATAATAACTACCTCCAAAAGCCAATTATAGGAATTAGAAATAATCTAATGCTGTTATTATTTTATTTGAGAGCAGTATTGAAATTTGTTTTATGCTGCACAAAGAACTTGTTTGATGTATATTTCATGAGCCGTGGTTGAGAGGGAACATTTCATATTGGAATATATGAAAGCTTCTAATCAAACATTTATGTCAGCAAGAGTTCTCTTTTGTGGAAGAAAGTTAATGTGATGAAAAAATAAAAAGGGCATAAGAATACTCTGAAGATGCTAATCCATTTTGGACAAGATAGAGGGCAGGGAGAATTCCCAGTAATGGACAGATCTTGACGTCTGGATCGAAGTCAGGAGCCTGGGCTACAGAAGTGGCTTTGACCTTGACTTCTGCAAGGTGCCTCTTAACCTTCCCTTCTCTTAGCTATGTCTGTACCATTCTGTTACACCTGCTTAGTGACATAGCAGCTCTGAGTGGTTGCCTTTAAATCTCTTCAAACAATTTTATGTTTGAATGGGAGAAAACAACAGTTTAGTTTAAATGAATATAGGACCTAATGTGAGCAATTTCTGAAGGGGGGACAGGTGCTTTCAAATGTGTTCATTTCATTTGGCATAATATACTTGCTGGCCTCTGTCTTTTCCAGCTATTCCAGGCTGAGTGTGGCTATGGGCTCATATTACCCTGGGATGGGAATTAATTTTCACAAGGCCTGTGCATGACTTAAAAGCCTTTGATAAAGTTTCCCTTTCTCTACCTTCAACCTCATCTAAGAAGGAGTCCTTACATTTATTGATCTCTTGTAAGTCAACTGTTTCCTGCTTGACAATCCAATGTGCAGAAATCTGATTGTTCCATCTTGCTTTCTTGATTGAAAATAATGCTGTTAACTAATTCCAGAACCACTGTTGTGAGAGTTGGGTCCTAAAACTGTCTTGACCACGGGGGCCTCCTCTCTGGAACAATCTGAGAATCTGTTCTTTGACTCCCTCCTTCTTGTTTGAGTTTCATCTTGTCCTTATTCTGTCCTTCCCCTTGTCACCTCCCTTCTGGTGCATTGTGGCTTTTCAACCATCTGTTGATAATAATTTGAGCTAATAAAGTATATAAAAACACTAACATTCATTTATTATAATAACCTGATTTTTCACTACCATCAAATTTTAACTTCCAGACTTGAATGGAACACAATTTTAAATCCCTGTCTGAGGCTCAGATTTGCTTTCACTGAAATTATGTCAATTTTATGAGCTTTTTCTGAAGTCAGAATCTTCTTTTCCGAACTGAATTAAAAACAGTGATAGATCTTACATATATCCCCCATACTTATCAACATAACTTTCCCTGTACTTTCTTCTAATCAGAAGTGAGTAATTTTAATCTTTTTTTTCCTTTTAGTTTGGGTTAAAAAACTGATTTTTTTACTGGCAAATTCAATTTTACATAACCTTGGTTTTATTACTGGCTCTGATTTGATTACTTTTAAAAGAGAATTGAAGCTACTCTAATGGCAGCCTGTCTGAATACCTGATTCTTAATAAAACCACATTAGTACATTACATAGTAATATTTTAAGAGAGAAATGTAATTTTTTTTTTTACATTTTACTCCCAAAGTTATTTGCTTCAAAAGCACACATATCCTTTTTATGCCTAGAAAGGAGAAAAAGCTTTGAGAATGCTATGTCTATGTTCTTTGATCCCCATAGTCTTTAACATAATGACGCTTTCATTTGTTATTTTATGTGTTAGAATGCATTTATTTCATAAGATGCAACTTATCTGGAAACCTTGGGAGGATTAAATCATGTAATATATGTAGAGCTCCTGGCACATCACAGGCTTTCAGCACATCCTGATTTGATTGCAACTTTGGAATATTGAGAGGAGTTGGACTAATAATCAAGAAAGATAATTTTCAAGGACATTTTTTTTTTATGTGGAAAAGATAAGTATTTCCTTCTCATACATCAGTACAGGAAAAGTTATTTTGATTTAATTTTCTAACTCAAATAAAACATGTCTCTGTGCCCCTACTCTCTAAGGAGGTGAGAAATAAAATCTCAGTCACGTGTTTTTATTGTCTTCTCATGCCTTGGATTCCAAATTTGGAGGGGGAAAGGATACTTCTGTGCATATAGAAAGATGTGGGAGGTGGAAGGCCCTCCCTGTTCCTGTAACTCCTTTTTCTGGAAAAGCTGCTTTCCATTTTTCTCTCCACCACCTACCAAGATCTGATACTTCCTACAAGCTCAGAAATGTGTTCTCCAAAAATCCTAGAGAGGATTCATGGACTATAGGCTTGGTCCCTAATGACCTTTTCTAACCAGTTCTTGGCTTCCCTGGGTACCCCGCAAGCCATCACCACCAGGGATATTATCTGTATTCACGGCATCTCCCCAAACCCTGTGTGCATGCTCAGTCGCTCAGCTGTGTCTGACTCTTTGCAACCCCATGGACTGTAGCTCCCACCAAGCTCTTCTGTCCATGGGATTTGCAGGCAAGAATACTGGAGTGAGTTGTCATTTCCTCCTCCAGGGGATCTGCCCAACACAGGGATCAAACCTGCAGCTCCTGCATTGCAGGCAGAGTCTTTACCACTGAGCTACTGAGGAAGCCTACCCAAACCCCTAGAGCCCACCTTGTCTGAGGAAACTACACCCCCTCCACCATTTTTTTAAAAAAAATTATTTTTATTTATTTATTTATCTGGCTGCAGTGGGTATAAGTTGTGGCACACGGGACCTTTAGTTCTGGCAAACTCTTAGTTGTGGGATCCAGTTCCCTGATCAGTGATTGAACCCAGGCCCCCTGCATTGGGAGCATGGAGTTTTAGCCACTGGACTCCCAGGGAAATTCCCAGGAAACTTCTTTCAGTGGTCTTCTTTCCTAGAACCAACCTTTATCCTGTTCACTCCAAGTGTTTTCACCTCAAATTTAACCCGTGGGGGAATTATTGCTTATGCATAGCAGATTTTATTTTCAAATTTCAGATTCTCTGAAGCAGTGAGCCTTGGGTAGAGTACAAAGTTTTAGCCATCTTTGGGGGAAATGGAAGAGAACAGTAACCATTATCCTTTTAGCAACCCATGTTAGGGAAAATAATATATACATTAAGGATAAATCATCCTACAATGTTTAGTTTTTCCATCACTTTTATGATGTAAGTCCTTTAGCTATTACACCATGCTCACTAAGGGAAGCAGTTGGTTCTGGCTGCCTAGTCCATGAGGGTCTGTCCCTTCCTTGACTGCATGACTTCTTTACTGTTAAAAGAGAGCTCTTAGTGATTGGTGGATCTGGGCAGAGTCCTCTGAGAAGGTGTTCACTCATTCCTTGGGCTCAAAACATTCACCATGAACATAACTGAGGTCTCTTCATGCCTCTTCAGGACTGATCCTATCATGGTTCACACCCTTCTTCTGATTAGTCAGTATTAGAAACTCAACTACCCATGTTACCCGTCACCAGGACTCATTACTGTGCCCTCCTTCATCTGCTTCCATCGTTTGACCCAGTCTTCTGCTTCTCACAGGCTTCCTAAACCCTCTTGCTGTGCTTTCTGCCATTAGGAAAATTTCTTTCATTCTTATCCCATTTTTGCCCATTCCCTTCATCATTTTTTTCCTAATAGAAACCTCTCTTTCCCATGATGTTATTTGCTCTCCTTCAACCCTTTTAACCGAAGGATGTGTTTTCCTCCTTACATTCTTACTTCCTTCTAGAAGTAGGATAAATATCTCCCCCTTTACTCTTCCTATTTCCTTATTGATTGCAACAAAGTAAATCCAGAACATGTTGGTCAGTTTTAAGTTGTCACTTGCACTTCATCATTCCAGTCCAGGGAACAATGATGTTGCTGTACAAGGGTTCCTCTGCACCTGTTTCAATGGCAGGAGGAAGAAAAGCTTTTGTGCTTAGGTTGTCATAGAAGCAGAATCTGCATTTAGACTGAGAAGTGGTATCATATGTCAAAACAGTATCTGGAAACCAAAATGATTTTTGAGTAAAAAGTGAACCAAATATACTTCCATGAGTGTTCCTATCACCTTTGGAGTCTTCCTCATAGATTATAAAATATTGCATTTTTCATAAATTCACTTTTTGTTAATTACCTGTGTTCATAGATAAACAAAACAAAGAAAGCGAACAAAGGAACAAGACACAAGAAGATGAGTAAAGAAAACAAGTGATATTCTCTTAGGTCCCATATTAAATATAGGACCATGGGAAGGTCTTGTACTGAAGATATTTTATCATGAGTAACTGCCATATTTTGCTAGATGTGGTCTAAGCACAAAGCAGCATATCCTTTAAAAAATCGAGCTTACAGTCTGAAGAACAAAATAACAGCTCCAAACTGCACCTGTAATAGCTGTTCTGTTTTCTCAGTTGAACATTTAAAAATAAGAAAAAATATTTTTTGGTTATCATTTGATGTTGTGATAGATACAAAGAAATTATTTGCCTGTCTTGTTCTGAGAGGTCATGGTTTTGTTGCATTGATTGTTTTTAAGATGGTTCCCTGACAGACATTGGCTTAAGAGATCAGCCTGGATCCGGTGAGTAAGGAGCACACTTTGCGGAAATCAGTGAAGTCAGGTTCCGGTCTGGCCTGAAGAATTCCATGGACACAGTCCACGGGGTCGCAAAGAGTTGGACATGACGGAGGGACTTTCACTTTTCAGGTTCCTGTCACCAGGCGAGTGTCACCCAGGTAATGGGAGCCCTTTGGTACACTGTGCACCATTTCCAGGAAGCATTAGTTAAAATTGGCTAATCTTGGCTCTGTGTGTATTCTCTCAACCTGATTATGTTATTTTCTTGGAAGAAGATGAGGTGCTAGGATCAAACCGTTTTGCTCAAAATGAGATGCTTTCCATATTCACGATCCTTAGGTCATTGCCACATTCAGAACTATATTAGATAATAAAATTTTAAAAGCCCATTTTCTTTCCGAGCTGCTCAATTTTAGTAACTGTTGAATTTCACACCACCATTCCTATCCCTGCCTACAGGAAACATAGAAACTTAATTATTGACAGACCAAATATTTGCATCTTTTGGAAGCCAGAATATTCCATAATTTAAGAACTTAGCAAATATTTCCCCTAAAGCCAGATTTTGCACTTAGTTGTGGGTTGCTTTTAAAAATAGCAGTATAACATTTTCAAACTGCGATTGGAATCTTTTATCTTTTTTGAGGTCTGAGTATAGGTTATGAATTCTTCTTCCTCTTTAAAATATCTACTCTTTGCTGAATTTTGCATTTTTTTTCTTTCATGTGCTATAAAATATCAGCTTACAAATTGGTAAGCTGCTATGTGTACTATTTTCTGTCAATATATGAGTAATTTCTATGCCATGTGATGTATTTGTAAAGGCCCACTGATTCGGTTATACTGTGTAAAAGGATCTCATTTCAGAGGGTCCATATCCAATTTTATTTTCTCTTGCTTAATCTGCAGCTCTTTGAAAAAGATGTAGTTGAATAGCCTCTCATTTGGTGTGAAGAAATTGATTTGCTTTACAGGAGCAGCCTTCTTTAGGGAACTACAAACTATCATATGCAAATGCTTTGAGAAATCTGAAGAGCTATGAAAATAAAAAACATGATTGTTCTTATTTTCTTATGGCTTTTAGATGACTTGCTTTTTATGAATTACCTTTGGGAAGTCCCCCAAGACATTAGTATTGTGGAAACAGCTCTGCCTTGTTGAGACTTTTCAATCTGGTTTTATCTATCAAAACAAGGTTGTTCAAGATGGTTTCTGTCCTTGAGAGTGGGAGAAGCTAGAGTCTTCTCTATGCTTCTCCAATGGTCAGTCCATTTCACAACATTATTGTGAAAAGGGAGTGGAATTTGTGAAAAGGGCATGAGATTAAGAAATAGATGGAGTGTCTGTTTTGATCTCCTATAGAACTCTGGGCAAGTCATAGAGCCTATTTGAGACTCAGTTTCCACATCTGTAAAATGAGGGTGGATATACTTGCTTTGGCTTCCCAGGTGGCGCGGTGGTAAAGAATCTGCCTGGCAATGCCAGGGACTCAGGAGATGGGGGTTCAATCCCTGGGTGGGAAAGATTCCCTGGAGTAGGAAATGGCAATCTTCTCCAGTATTCTTGCCTGGAAAATCCCACGGACAGAGGAGCCTGGAGGCCACAAAGAGTTGGATGCAACTGAGCATGCGCACATGATGATGACCATACCTGCTTCTCTCACCTACTTTTTGGAATTAAAAATTATCATGGATTTCAAAGTGCTACAGAAAGATGGTTATTGCTAAGACTTATTTATTCATGTACTATTTTTCATTGGAGAGTCATGTACCTAAACTATCCTGTTTTAAAATTATGGTCACTAAGTGGCATTTAGTATTATCCCATTAGTCAAATTTGAGGGATATTATTAAAAAAACAAAAACTCTTTTCTATTTGCTTACTCTAAAAAAGTAATTGATGAAAAGGTTTACACCTCACATAGAGGACTTATCGTGAGGACCTAAAGACTTGATACAGTTTCCCAGAATATCTGGGTTTCTTTTATTTACTTAAAAAAGTCTTTTGTTTGGCCATGCCACATGGCTTACAGGATCTTAGTTCCCTGACCAGGGATTAAACCCAGGCTCACGGTGATGAAAGCCTCGATTCCTGATGTGTAATCAGTGGACCACCAGGGAATTCCTCTACCTGGGTTTCTTTTAAACATGGCTTTCTATTTTTATTTTTTAAGTCGGTTAACTGATTACATTTTTCTCTTCACATTAGCTTCTATGAACCTCTGAGTTAAATATGTAGTTTAGGGCAATGGCAACCCACTCCAGTATTCTTGCCTGAAAATTCCATGGACAGAAGAGCCTGGAGGACTACAGTCCTTGGAATTGCAAAGAGTTGGCCACAACTGAGTGACTGAGCACCGGTGGCCCAGTGGCTAAGAATCTGCGCTGCAATGCAGGGGACATGGGTTTGATATCTGGTCAGGAAACTAAGACTCCACATGACATAGAGCAAAGATGCCCAAAACTAGAGAACTAAGCACCTCAACAAAAGGTCTTGCATGATGCAACAAAGATCCCTCATACCACAACTAAGACCCAATGCAGCCAAATAAATAAATATGTATTTAAAAAAATTCATGGTTTATATCTAGCAGAGTATACATGACTTTATGATGTGTTTTTTAACTTCACCACTGTCTTCAATTATTTTGGACTGGATTTTCCTTTCCTTCACAGCTTCCTCCCTCTATGTAAGTACAAAAGAAATAATTTCTTCTGTAAGACATTTGAAGTAAATAAAAAAACTTACTAGCATATAATGAGCACTTATTATGTACTAAGACCCTATATAAAGAGTATCTAATTTTTTATTGGCCATGAAAAAAGAATGATTTCTTACATTTTACAAATGCAACTGAGGCTTAGAAAGTTTAAGTCACTCATCCAATGGCCTTCCATTACCAAATGGAGGTTTCTGAATTCTAGTGCAGATTTATCTGACTCCAAAATTCATGGTGATTAATCATTATACTATACTGCCTTTTGGTATTAATTATAATAATGTAACAAATGACTATTATTATTGTATAATCAAAGGCTTTTGATGTGGAACACTTAATCTTTATCAAGAGCATACACAGTGTAGAATACACTGTGTTTTAAGACTATATGATGCATATCTTTGCTTGAAAACTGGATAGAGCAAATCTTTTTTCAAATCATTTCTTTTCCAAAAAATGATATCAAGGTCTGTTTGTCTATATGACGTGGTATTACACCCATGCCAAGTGCATGCCTCTTGATAACGTATGGAGAAACACAGCCAGCAGTCCCTGTTAGGAGGCAGTAGATACATCCTGGCCCTTTCTAGCCCTTTCTAGCCTTCTGTCATGCTTTGTCCTTTAAGTTGTACTTCAGATACCTTTGCTACTCCCTTTCATTTCATGACTTGCAAATGTCATTATCTATTGTCATATCTTACTGTTTGGATTTGCTTAAATGGAAATGTTGTTTAGTCTCCTTTCTTTTTGGTATATGGTAACTGCCCTTCAGGGGCTGTTTTTTTTTTTTTTTTTTTTTTACAAAGTCATAGACATGGTGGTAAAAAAAATGGTTGAGAAAATGTGTGCTACACGTGGCTGATAAAAGATGACCAACAGCAGGATCCTGGGTGCGGTAGTGGGAAGATGACGTTTGACAGCACAATAAGGAAAATACTGTGGAGTGTATAACTTCTGAACTGGGTTCGTACTGAGGGGAGTGTGTTTATTGAAGGTGGAGTGCCCAGGATATGAAAGGCTTTTCCTTCTCAGCAAAACCACATCAACCCCCTCCTAGAACAGGTTCTTCACAGAGGAGAGAAGAGATGTGTTCACAAAGGCTGGAAGATACAGCCAACTAGGGAAGTCATTTCCAGAAAAATTAGTCACCACGCAGTCATTTTTAAGAGAATTGAAGGAGACACGATCTCCATCACTTCTGAGCCAATCTGTGTAGTAACTAACAGGAGTGGGAACAGCTGGAGCGATGAGCATTAATTCATGAAAACTCTTAGTGATCACTTGGAACATCATCTTCAGAGAGAATGAAATGCCTTTGCAACTGCCCTGTAGATCCAGTGCATATTCACGTGAGATGCGGCTCAAGATGGAACACAAAAAGGGTCTGCCAAGAATCTAAAATTAGATCGTGAAAAAATCAGGATAAGTAAAGAAGCAGCAGGGAAAATTTTCCCTCAGCCAAAGTTTGCCAAAAGTTTCATTAAACCCTTATTGAAATAGAATTAGAAGTGAATTTCACAACTTTATCTTTTATTCTTTATAATTGTTTTTGTTCAGGGCCATTTTTTCCATTATGTAATATAGGCCCAATTCCTAGGGCTGTAAGTTTTCAGATAGTCTATAAATACATGTGCAACCTGAAAAATGACTCTAGAATTGGAAAAGAATCCTGGAAATTAAAAGAAGTCAACATTTAATGAAATATCCATAGAAGATAACATTTTATCACTTGTTTAACTGCAACTTAACTCAACTGTTATATCTTAGGATAGAGGTAAAATAACAAGAAAAATGAAATGAAATATTCTTAAACAAACAAAATTATTAAAGTTCTCTCCAAAAACTTTTATAGCAAAAATATTCTTAAAGTGTGATGACATTTAAAAATATACTTGATATAATATACAAGGAGACCTTTAAAATTAAGAAGATTGTCATAAACAATTCAGAGTAGGTTTATATACATACATGTTTGTCTTACTTTTCTATTGCTATGTAACAAATTACCAAATATTTGGCATATCAAAGCAAAACATATTTCTTAATTTCATAGTTTCCCTGTGTTAGGACTCTGGGCATGCACTGGTTTGGTCCTTTGTTTAGAGTCTAACCAGGATGAATTAAAAGTGTTGGTTGGGCCTGTGATCTCATTTAGAGATTTAGTTAACTCAGTTGGCTAAGAGAGAGTCACCATAAGAGTGACATAGCCCATCATCTTTGTTATATTATATAATTTAGTCAAGGGAATGGTGGCCCATCGCCTTGTTATAGTCTATTAGTAAGAAGCAAGTCACAGGTCCTGCCCACACTCAAGGGGAAGAGATTATGCAAATGAGGAGTGGGCCCTCAGCCTAAAGTGACTTATTGGGGTAACTTCAAGATGTGTCTGTCTCAGGGATTGAAGTTAGCCCTTTTAATTAAGATTTTGTTCTCTAGTATGGGATCCATTATTGTCAATTTTTTCTTTAGATGTCTTTACAAAGTTCTAAAATAAACCACCCTTTCACGTGTGTTGAAGGTGGATATTAGAACCAGTTCAGCCTATAATAGGTGCACAATTAATGAATGGCAGAAAAGTTTTTTTTTCTTTACTAGAGAAGACAAAAGAGATACAGAACTGATTTTAGAGAAAGATTTGTTCCTGTCTAGGTGTATCCCCTGTTCCAAGCCCTCATGCTCCAAGTGTTTGTTCCAAGAGATTTCTTGATAAACTTGAGAGCTTTGCCTGAACTCTTAGAGCAGGTTTGAGGCATTAAACTAGCAAAGAATTCAAAATTAAGGCAAAGACATCAGATAGGACTGAAAGTAACAGTTGTAAGCTTATCCTGGTAATAAGGATTTACTAGTTTATTAGTTGTAAGCTTATTCTGGTAATGTTGCTGACAGGAAACGTCTATTTTCCTTTGATTCAGGGTTTTTTATGTTCCTGTTTCTTTCATTTCCTCAAATCTCTTCTACTTTTCGTCTTTTTTGCTCATAACCTGTCACAACTAGTTTGACTTTCATTTGATCATCTTCTCACTTTAACATTTTAATTCTCTTCTAATATTTGCTCCTCATACTTTATGTTTTTTGTGTGGGCCGCTAGAATAAAATAACAAAGTGGATGGACTATAAGCATTGATTTCTCATAGTCTGGAGGGAGGAAAGTTTATGAAGAAGGTATCAACAGAATCAGTGTCTGGTTTTGGGTTCATAGATAGATGAGACCATTTTCTCTTTGTCCTCACATGTTGGAAGGGCTGAGAATCTTGCTGAAGCTTCTTTATTATAAGGACACTATAATCCTGTCCACCCTTATGACCTGATAAGCTCTCAAAAGCCCTACATTCAAACATAATCGCACTGGGGATAAGGTCTCAATGTATGAAGTATGAGGGGACACAGATATTCAGCCCCTGGTACTATATTATTGCATCCTTTCAGTATCATTACTTTCTCACATCAATAGTGAGAGAGAGTACATGTGTGTATGTGTGTATGTATATGTGTGCACATGTCTGTGTAAATATATGTTTATATGGCTGTGTATAAATATAAACTTGTTATATTACAGTTAGATGTCCTTACATCTGTGTGATTGAGTACATAAATCTACTTTCATTCTGAGATGAAGTCAGAGTTACCTAAGTCCTGGCTGAAGTAAGTGTTTCTTGGGACATACCTGCCCTTGGAAAGAATCTAGAAACTGGAGCAGGGGCATTATTGAAGAAGTTTAGCTTATAGTCAGGACTTCACAGATGGAACAAATTACAAGATAAAGTGAAACTTGGTGAGTCTCAGAAACAATGGAGAATTTGTTTTCTTGGAGGAGAGTCTTGTATTCTTGAAAGGCACAGTGTTTTCAGTGGTGGAAATATACATCTGGCAGCAGTAACAATTTTTCAGATGAATATGAGGATAACTAGAAGAGAGGATCTGTGGGTGATATTATTGGCTTTTAACCTATTATTTTTGAAATCTAGCTATGGAGCACTCCTATATAATATGTAGTTCTATTTGCTGCCACCATAAAGCATTAAGATAGCTGTGTATATTCCCAGCTCCCAGTTAAAATTCTTACTCAGAGGAAATAAGCTATGTATATATAGAAAATAGTCATTTCTCTGTAGGAGTGCTTTATGCCACAACCATCTGAAGAACTTTCAAATTCAGTATATTTTGGTGTCAGAGCAAATAAAACCAGATTTTTAATGAGTGAAAATTTCTAGTCTTCTCCATTTTTATTTTCTCTTCTGCCCATTATTGCAGATGCTTGAGCTAGCCTCTTCAGCTGAAAATTGATGGATCCAGAGCTAGCCACATGGAGTGCTCATATGATTTTTGCCATCTGTCTTTAAATGTAACACTCCAGCATGTGTCTCTAAGTAACATAATAAGAAAATCTCTACCTGGGATCACTAAGCAAGATTCAAGTCTACATTTTCTGAACATATAGATTATGGAAAGATCAAGAACTAAAAAGGAAAAAAAGATCATTTATGTACGGAAAATATATAAATATTATAAAAGAAGAAAGGAAAAGTGAAATAAAGTAGGAAATTAATTGAACAGTAGGCATGAGATGGACAATTTCCAAGAACAATATATTCCTCCCACACTAAAGCTGGGAAGCTTAATTTCCTCTCTTTATTTCATAATTACTGGGAGAACTGCTTCAGAAATAATATATTTTATTGGTTCAGTTAAAAAGTATTTATTATACTGGACCTACATAAATCTGAATATAGTTGTTTTAAGCCTTTATTAAAATTGCATCTCCTTAGGTATGGTTTATGTTAAATTATACTATATTTTAAATAGACTTTCACAAACAGGTTGTAATTATCACTGAATTTTGAGTAAAGAGCTTTAGAATGCATTGAAATAAATGTTGTGTGTAGAATCGTCTTTTGAATATATTTTTAAAAAATGGATATAATCATATTCAAACTAAAAGAGACTCTATGAACTGATATGAGAAAATTAGTTGTATCTTGGAACATCTTAAAATGAATGGGATTAAAAATTAAGCTCCACTCTTACTTGTAGGGAGATTTCTAATTAGAAGATTCTTCTTAGAGAGTATAATGTTGTGTCATCAGATTTTAGTCCCTTCTTAATATATCCTGGATATGGACCTTCAATTAAGGAAATCCATGTCCAAAATCTCCATCTAAGAGAGTAGGTTTGAACCGTCTCTTAAACTAAGTGGAACTCTGGAAACTCCCCAATGCTATTTCAATTCCTAAGGGAATATTACAATTAAGCAATTTGTAGTCTAGATAATACTTTTTAAAGGTACAAAGTGCTTCCTCTATACCCATGTTTTGTTTTTTCATGAAGCATTAGAGTCCATAAAAGGTAGACTATTCAACCTAAACAGACATTGGTAGTTACGTGGAGAACAAAGATTTTTATGATATTTGAGTTAGTCTTCATACTTTGAGACATTTTTATTTGCGACTTAGAGAAAAAATGCAGATGCTTAGCTTGACTCAGAAATTTTGGTCAAAATGAGACAATATGTAAAACTAGGTTCAATAGCAGTGCTTTTCCAGTTGTTGAAAGAAGAAAATCACCAATATAAAGTCATTAGAGTTTGAAACTGAACATAAATGCAGAGTTGGGAGACTCTCCATTATAAAACTGATGATCTATCAACTTAAAGTCAACTTTTCAATGACTAGGTGTCACTGAGAGAAATAGTTTTGCCCTAAAAAACATACGGAGAAATGTATTTCAGGGAAAAGCCCAACATAAGACCAAAAGTATGTTATATATTGAGTCAGGAACAAATGGGAACTTGTCATGACTATTTTCACTAAATTAAATTGACTCTTTAAAAATAAATTAACTTCCTAATATCAAAGTTTATCTTCATTGATAAAATGAGACACAGTAGAATACTGGCTGGGGAAATATCTGAACTCATCACAGAGTAAACAGAACCAATTTAAATGAAGTATGTAAGTCTTCTTAACAGGTATTTCCAAAATTTAGAATATTATTACAGCTTTCATGTTTGATGTGAAAACAGGAGGGCCTGGTTTTCTATTGTTTCCTAGCATGATTCTAATTGATGTCACAAAGCTGAGGGGCAGCCTTCTTGCATTTATAAAAGCCGTAATTGGGAATATGCTTTTCCATTTGTTGATTCAACAGGGGAGAAGGAGAGAGAAATAACATTGAGAAAATAGAGTTATTAAGTTGCTCAAATGAGACAGTATGATGAATAGGAAATAAAAAAGATTTTGGGGTGAGGTTAAATTAAGTGTGTGGCCTTACAGGTAATTTGAACTTTCTTATTCTTAATGTCTTTACTTAAGTAAAACATTTTAAGTAAAATAAGGGCAATAACACCCAATTGGACAGGTTGTTGTGATGTGTATATGTATAATGTTTACAAAAATCATCATATGAAAAATGATACTGATTTTTTGTGATTGAGATATCCAGATATCTGGAGTTTATTGGAGAAACTGGAAGGTGATTATCCTGTATACCTTGAAATTATAGACAAAGAAAATCCACAGTGGGATCTTGTTCCCTGTGCAAATAAAGATAAGCTTGATAATAGAAAAGAGCTTACATGGTTACATTTTGCAGTAAGGACTAAAGTCTGAGGCATTTTGTTCTATAGGCAGCCTGTTATTTGGGCCAGACTGTCATCTGGGTCACATCACCTTGCTTCATCTGCTTGCTAGGTTTGTTGGCCCACTTAACTGAAACTTTTTCTAGCAGGGAAGTAGAATATGACATGAATTCTCAATGACCTTGTGATAAAATTAACTGACTTGTTTTATCTTCACACCTTTGGAAGTTTCTGGTATAATATGAAGAAGATATAAATAAAGTATCTCACTGCATTTGTCCCAGTGGGTACATAAGAGCAATAGCAACCTAAGAGAGGAGCCTAATAAGACTCTTCATCAAATGGTAAGGTCTACGATTTGTGTGTGAATTTAGAGGTGAAAGGATAAAGAAGGCTGTCTCGCCTGATTTTATTTGCAGCAGTGGATCTACCTCCAGCAATGGCAAAAGGAGTTTTTTGTTTTTTGTGTCCCAGCTAGTACATTAGGGAACTAAAGTAGAGTTTGAAATCAAGACCAAGCTAATAGGTAAAGTATTTATCTCCTTCTCTTTGCTCTTTGTGCATACACATCACTGAGGGATATTTTACAGAGTGATGCCCCTTTAAAGACAGGATATAAATTTGAGATCTTAGGTTCCTTATACCTCTGTCTACACATTTATATGGATACATTATTTATCTGTAAAATAGGATTTATAATGTCTACTTAACTTCTTATCTTAGATGATTGAGCAAGACTTATATGTTGAACAGGTTTTGAAAAAAGTTGACTGTTCTATACAAGTCTAAGATCACTAACAGGAACTTTAGTGAAAATTGTACAAAGAAGAGAGGATAGGAAGAAGCCTTCTTTCACCATATCCTAGCCCTTTGTTTACCTCTTTTTGCTTTTCTTTTAAAATTAGGGGAATGGGAAATGAATTTATATAAAATGCTATTTTTTTTTCTTTTCAAAGCTTGCTTTTATTGTGACCTCGGTGACAATTTTCAACTATTTTCGGTGGCTATTTTCAACTGAGGCACTGAAAGACAATACTTGTGATGATTAAGATCAGGGATTCTGGAGCCAGGCTTCTGGGTTTAAGCCTTGTCTCTGCCACTTACTCAAGTTTGGAAAAGTCATTTAGCATATCTGTTAGGGTTGTTTTGAGGATCAGTTGAATTATTTCTTGTGTAATTACTGAGAATAGTGTCTGACACTTCCTGAATTCTCAGAAATTGTCAGCTTTTTTGCCTTCTTACTCTTATTATTGTAAAGGCAGCCATTTATTTTTTCCAGGAAATTTATGATGGGCCCAGGCTGATCAACTTTGTAGGGAGAGTGTGGAAGGATATCTGAAATTAATCACTTAGTATTTGGAGTATCAATACCTTCTTCAGAATTATGGTATTCTGACCCAGAATAAACTAAGACTTCCTCCACATTATCATTCATGAGTTTAGCAGTGATGGGAGGTATGAAGGTTGTTAGAATTTATTCTGTATGGCAAATTTGAAATAAAATTAATCAAGGAATCCTGTCATAGCAAGAGATTGCAACAGTGTGATAGTGGATGCCGAATGTGGCAAGTCTATAATATAATCGCAATGCTTCTACATGCGCTTAAGTCTATTGTGTAATTAATTTGAATTCATCTCTGTATCTAGGAATTGAGGCTATTAAACATTTTTCCCTTCAGTTGGAGAAGTCAGAGCTTTAGGTTTCTTACTGATATTGTGTCCAGTAGAGAGAATTAAAGCTTTAAAATTAAACAAACCAGTTGTACTTTTGTGTCAGACTGTGACAGACTGTGACCTGGAAGAAAAAGCCTCTTACAGCTCTTTTTGTTTCTACCCCACCATCTTTCCTCTAATGATTTCACACATCTGACAAATTATATATATAGTAGTTTTAAAAGGATACACATTCTATAAATAAGAAATTTGTGGGACTTCCCTGGTGGTCTAGCAGTTAAGACTCTGCGCTCCTAACACAGGGGGCCTGGGTTTGATGCCTGGTCAGAGAACTAGATCCCATATGCCCAACTAAGAGTTTGTATGCCACAACTAAAGATCCCACATGCCTCAACTAAAGATCCGGCATGCCAGAACGAAAACCAAAGATCCTGTGTCCCACAACTAAGATTCCGTGCAGCCAAATTAATAAATATATAAAAAAAAAGAAATTTGTGTTGATTTGAATTGTCCACAGGATGAAAACAATATTGTTCATTTATAAATTTCATCAATAAATGTTTATTGCAGTCACGCTTTTAATCATTGGGACACAGTGGTGAGCAAGAACAAGACCCCTTTACAGTGAAATGAGATAGAAACATACAAATGATAAGTATACAAAAATGTTAATTTCAGAAATCGACCAATTTAATGGAAGGAATTTAACAGGATAATGTAATAAAGAAGATGAAGTGAGGCAAGACAGACATAGGTTAAATTTTGTCTTCAAAGAAAACCCCAATAATGTAATACCAAAATAATACTGCCTCTCCTATGCTAAGTTCTCATGGAAAACACTATCTGGTCACTACCTGATAACATTTCTTTCTTTTTTTTAATCCTTTGCTAACTAACAAAACTGAGATTTAAATTCGGCATTTAGGGGCAACATACTTCAAGATGAACTGAGTGAATCTTGATTACCTTAAGCTAATCATGCTAATTCCATTCCCTTTGACTACTGGCTTAGGAATAATAATCATATAACATAATTCTTAGTCATTAGACTTGAAGGAATATCTATTAACAGGTTCTGGAAAAAATTTTCTCCGTTTTTACAAAGGGATAAAAGGAAG
Organism: Cervus canadensis; assembly: GCF_019320065.1. Lineage (NCBI taxonomy): Eukaryota > Metazoa > Chordata > Mammalia > Artiodactyla > Cervidae > Cervus > Cervus canadensis. Next base: position 51,660,600 of record NC_057397.1, on the reverse strand, counting down.
AGACTTTCTTCTTTGAGCTGTGCTGTGTGCAGATGTAAGGCGTGGAGCTGCTATAGCCCTCTTGTTACTTTGAAGGGACTAGTTTCAAAGCCACAGCCAACATATTAGTTGAAACAAGGAAGGAACCTGGGCCTTTGATGGTTTTGATGAGTTCTGAAATAAACAACCTTAACAGGAGCTATCTCAACATTTCTCATGTGGTGAGATATTTAGTGAAGCCATTTTGAGTTTATTATTTTTTTTTAGCCCAAAGCATCCTAATTGACTTTTTCTTTTGCAGTGTTAACATCTATTTTCCCAAACACAGCGTGTTCCTGAGTTGATTGGTATATAATGATATTTGACCCAACAGAACAAAAGATTTCATATCAAAACCATCTAAAGGAAAATGATGCTCCACAGTGCGTAATGGAATCATCCTCATTGATTTGAAATTGCCCCTGAACTGAATAGCATTTGCAAAATTCTTCCCAATCTAGCCTCAACTTGTATTTCCAGTATTATTTCCTTCTTTATCTATAACTTCATTCTCTCTAAGCATCTGATTTTGTTTCTTAACCATCTACTGGAGTACCTTATGCTTGAAAAATCTTTCTATATGCCTTCACCTTTCTATATGCCTTCTCATCGTTAACCTGGAAACTCAAGACCTCATCTTCTCTGCGAAACATTCCCCAATTCCCTGAGGAAGAAAGATTTTCTCTCTCTTTGCTGCCACTATAAGGAGAGCATTATTATCTCCTCTAGCACAGACATTTTCCTCTCATTTTGCAACTGGATTTACATTTCTACTTCCTGGGGCTTCTTAAGGGCATAGAAGCCATTTTACTTATGATTGGATTTCCCCACTGTGTTGGTAAGATGTAAATACAGATCGTATATGGTACAAATGTGAGAAATGAGGTGCTGGTGGAGAGCTGATCACTCTTCAGTGTTATTGGTTTCTAGTGCAATAAACTCTTTGGCCAGATGATATATGACAGTCAAGAGTCGGAAGGCTGTGAGGGTTTGAGTGTGCCTGGGCTCCAATAAGAAGAGGAGACATTAGTGACAACTCAGGCAGAAAACAACGACTAAGACTGTTTTTGATTTTTAATCATCATTTTCTGCTTGGACACAGCATGAGAGAAATACCAGTGATCTTGTTTAGTGAGATTCTCCTGTGTACTGTTTCTTCAGAAAAAGTCAAAAGGATCTTATTTTGCGAGTTGCTTTCTCCTCCCAATTCATTTTGCAGTATCAGCAACAGAACAGCCAGCACCTCTTTACATGTCAGAACTGTTCACGGTTAATTTTAAAAACACACAGTGCAGCTCTGCATTTAGTATAGATTATTAGGAAATGTGTCTGACTCTCCTACTTTCATGAAACAAAACAGCCTTTACTGTCATCCTTGCCCAGATCTTTTAAAAGTGGAGACAGATCCAATTTGTTAAAGACAGTACAAAGAAAGAAAATTTCATGTTTTAAAATAGGAGAGAGAAAGGCTTGAGAACAGTTGGTTGTTGTTTTGATCATTATCTGCTCCTTCAAGGATTTTGTCATCTTTGGGATGAAAATTGGCTCAAGTCTCTGAACATCAGATTCAGTTTCTTTCTTTTAAAGTGAGGAGAATTATACAGATGACTTCTGAGACCTTTCAGGATCAGACCTTCTAAGATTTTTTGCTTTCCCATTGGAGAGACATCATGTATTGCATTGCGTCTTGAATCTTCATGTTGAATCTAATCAATTATTATTGATAAAAAATAAGGAAAAGTGAAAAATCATCTCCTGTTTTTGAATGAATGAAAATAATTCATTATAATTATTTTTAGTGAGTGGCATTAATATCATGTTGGTATTAAACAGAGTGCACAGAGAACAAAATGTAAAGACTATAACATTCACTCTTTAATAGTTTTTCATTTTGTGGTTCTAAGAAATTTCAGAACCATACATAAGGTCAAAAGTTATGTATAGTACAGTGACTCTGGAAATTCTAAATGATCAGTGCATTGCTGAGAAGTATTTCTTCTCCTAGGGAATTTTCTCATTAAAACAAATGCTTTCCCACAGTGATATATTTTACATTTGGAATAAACTGAACTTCAGAAGTTAGAGAGTTACTAATGGACTTTGGGTGCCTTTTCTTATTGCAGTTAAAATGCTGTATTCAAGAGGAAACCTTTCAAGAGAGTAATGGAGTGATGTTTGTACTGAGAAGATGAATGATCTTGGTGTGAATTCCTCTTCGGATGTTACCTCCAGAGTTTAGGAGTTTCTAACTTTTCTGGGTTACCTCAGAAAACTGAACACATGGGAAATGGAATTGGGTTATACTTTTCAGCCTCAGCATTAATAACCTGGGATAAGATTTGCATTTTAGGGTGAAAAATCAGAACCATCTTAGCCATAAAATTGCTCTTTCACGGTGTTTGCAGCAAGTGCAAGATTTACATAACATTTCAACTGCAAGTTAGAAAAGGTCAAGATGATTGAAGATGATTTAAATTCAGAAATGATTAAAAATAATAAATGACACTCTTTATTCAGTAGATCAGGTAACTTACAAAGGGAAAACTCACAAAGAGGCAGGAAAAAACCTTTCATTTAGTAATTAAAAAGCCTGAGCTTTCCTATAGACCTGGCCCTCACTTAATAGAAGAGAGACTTCGCGCAGTCTTTGGGCACAGGTTTCTCGTCTGTGAAAAAAGTTCATGGAATTATGACATAGTTCAAGCCCAGTGTTTTTCAGTATGGTAATTCATCCTTTTCTTTTGAAGAATCATTACACATTTGACTCAGGGGGAATAAAGACTGATGAAAGGTTCTTATTAAAACACCATTTTAAAATCAGAAAATTAAGTTACTTTAAACAATGATTCCATATAGACTATGTCCCAATCACTGTTCTAGATGTTGGGGGCACATTCTTACCTGCGTGCTCTCTGCCTTCTGAGTATTCTTAGTTGGTATTTGGAGAGTAAGGATGACTGCATAAGAAGTTTATTTATGTCATCCTTTCGTTGTTTAGGATAGGAAAGCAATGCAAAATCAGGAAATTAGAGACAAAAGGATTAACTTCAGAGTGTAGTTATCTTCAGGTGTAGTAGATCTTTTATTTGGGGAGTTGGCAAGAAGGCCAAGCCAGACAACCTTTAAAAATTAAAAACATGTAATTACTGTAGCTACTTCGCCAAATTCCAGCTCCTGAATGTCTCCCCTCTCTACATGTTATTCTGTTGTGTCTGCCTGGGATGGTTTGTTCCCATTTCTTTGAAGCCAATTCTTGGGATTGTGGCAGCTTATGTCATGGCTACAGTCTGGTCATCAGGGGGTTCACTTCTTCCACCTGCTGGGGGTTTCGTTATCTACAAGACAGCTCAGACAATGTGGTTCAGAATGTTATCTATAGCCCTTGAGGAGGAACTAAAGGTCCTTGACTATGCTTACTGACTAAACTATTATTATTTGGTCTTGTTGGATTGTTTTCCTTTGTTTCTGTATTTTCTGACTTCTCTGATTAAACGTATTCTTTGGCTAAGAATAAATAAGTAATCCTGAACAGAATCTGGGTAGAAATATGGATGTTAAAGGTCATTCTGATGAAGTATCAGATGGAAGTGAGGAACAGATTATTAGAAACAGGAGGAAAGGTGATCCTTGTTGAAGTGGCAAGGAACTTAACTGAGTTGGGTTCTACCATTTTGTAGAAGGTAGAACTTGTCAACGATGAAATTTGATGATTTTTAAGCAAAACGTTGAAGGTACAGCTGGATCCTTCTGACTGCTTACACTAAAATGCAACAGCGGCATGAGATGAAGAAGGAATTATTGAGCAAAAATGAATCCAACGTAGAGATTTAGAAAATTCTCAGTCTGTCCTTATTGCAAAAAATGAGAAAGGTTGCTCTGAAGAGAACACTAAGTCTGTGGATGAACAACCATTTGATAAGGAGACCATGGATGTGATTCATGGGCTTAATCAGCCATTTCGACAGAACCCAGGAATAGAGGTGGAATTATACCAGAAGAACTATCAATTTGAAGTAAAGGAGAGAGACAGCAAGTAGCATGGGATGAAGAAAGGCTGACAGACATCTCAGATTCTAAAGGACCAGACTGTAGAGTTATTGGGTTGCAATGTGTCTGCCCTATTCTTCAAGGAAAGGGAAGAATGACCCCCAAGGCAATTCTGAGCTGCCACTCCCACCGCAGACCCAGGGGCAAGGCTGTTTGCTCCTGTTTCGGAAAGCGAGGCAGCTGCCCTGAGCCTCAGTGTCTGGGCTCTCAGAGCCAAGGCGTCCCACAGAGCTCTGGGTGTGATGCTGTTACCCGCAGTGAGCCTGGAACACAGAACACTGATCCAAAGAGGATTATTCTACAGCCTAAGATCTAATGAAATTTGCTTTTTTTTTTTTTTTTTTAAAGCTGTTTGGTCAGTAAGTTTATTATCTTCATCTCAAATATCTTCACAGAATATTGCAGTTTGGCTTATTAGCTCTTAGCAGCCCACTCCAACTCTGGGGAAGGCTGTCTTTGTCTGAGCTGCCTAATCTTTCTTCCGGGCAAAAGACATTTTGGGGCAATTCCATCTCTTCTTTTTAACTTCTTTCTTGGGCTTTCTTCTCACAAGCCAGATTCTCTCCTATAGCAGCATGAGCATTCTTAGACAGCTCCTCCATGATATCTGGAGTTTTTTTGCTCTTTATGTATTGGAATAATTGTTTCTTATAAGCATCTTCATTTTCTTCCATTAGGTAACTGATACAATCTACAATATTCCATAATGTGCTTCTGATATACTTCTGTATTGAACTCCTGGCTTTCTGAATCATAATCAGGAAATCGTTTTGTACTGTGAGGGATAAATAAGCTTTCATCTACAGCTTTCTTCAAGTCCCCATTCCATTCTAATGGAATTTGCTAAACTCTGGATTTATTTGGGACCTTCCAGCTCTTCCTTCCTTCTTTTCTATTTCTCCATTTTGGAATGGGAATGTCTATTCTATGCCTGTCTCACCATCTTATTTTGGAAACTCATAACTTGTCTGGTTTTATAGGTTCATAGCTGGAGAGGATTTTTGCCTTAGGATGCTGCTACCTGAGGTCTCACCCATATCTGATTTAGATGACATTCATATAAGACTGTTGACTTTGATTTCACAATTGACCCTGGAATGAGTTAAAAATTTGGAGGCTGTTGGGATGGAATGAATGTATTTGTATGTGATAAAGATATGAATTTAGAGGAGCCAAGAATGGAGTGCTATGGACAGATTTGTGTACCCCCAATTTATCTGTTCAAGACTCAACTTCCAATGTGATTGTATTTGGAGAATACAGGGACTTTATGTAAGTAATCAAAGTTAAATGAGGTTATAAAGGTAAGCCTTGATCTGAAAGGAGTAGTGTCCTTATGGGAAGAGACAAGAGTGAACTATGTGAAATGATATGTTAATTAGCTTCACTATTGTAATTATTTCCTTAATGTGTGTGTGTGTATATATATATATATAAAGTCATCATGATGTACACCTTAAATATACACAATGTTTATTTAAAAATTTTTAAAACAAGATTAAGCTGGTTCCATCTCTCTTTCTCTACCATGTGAGAACACAGTGAAAGAATCACTGTGTGAAAGCCAGGAAAAAAAGCCCCTGCTTTAAACAGAATCGGCCAGCACCTTGATCTTAGAATTTCTAGCCTCCAGAACTGGGAGAAAACAAATTTCTGTTCTTCACAACTTTTTCTGGGCTATGCTGTGTGACATGTGGGATCTCAGTTCCCTGACCAGGGAATGAACCCACGTTCCCTGGAAGCCCCATTGGAAGAGTGGAGTGTACCCCCTGAAGCCTGTGTTGTTCACTATTCTGTTGGGTTTTGTTCTGGCTTCTCTTGCACACTAATACCATCCTTTAAAATCCCTTCCTTTTTTTTTTT